>NC_053391.1:67462728-68062728 GCF_905171765.1 Bufo bufo | reverse complement strand
ATGAGCTGTGCCATGGCTTCACCATACTATTTTCTTTCCATCATTCTGGTAGAGGTCAATCTTGGTTTCATCTGTTCAAAGAATGTTCTTCTAGAAGTGTGCTAGTTTTTTAAGATTTTTTTTTTTTAGCAAAGTCCAATCTAGCCTTCTTATTCTTGAGGCTTATGAGTGGCTTGCACCGTGCAGTGAACCCTCTGTTTTTACTTTCATGCAGTCTTCTCTTTATGGTAGATTTGGATATTGATATGCCTATATTCTGGAGAGTTGTTCACTTGGCCGTTGTGAAGGGGTTTCTCTTCACCATGGTAATTATTCTGCGATCATCCACCACTGTTGTCCTCTGTGGGCGTCCAGGTCTTTTTACAGTGTTGAGGTCACCAGTGCTTTCTTTCTTTCTCAGGATGTAACAAACTTTAGATTTTGCCACTCATAATAGACTAGCAATTTCTTGTATGTTTTTTTTTTTCTGCTTTCGCAGATGAAGGATGGCTTGTTTCACCTGCATGGAGAGCTTCTTTGACGGCATGATTACTTATCAACAAAATCTTCAAAATGCAAGCACCACACCTCAAATCAACTCCAGGCCTTTTATGTGCTTAATTAAGAATGAAATAATGAAGGAATTACCCACACATGCCCATGAAACAGCCTTTGAGCAAATTGTCCAATTACTTTTGGTCCCTTTAAAAACAGGGTGCCCCATGTAAAGGAGCTGAAACTCCTAAACCCTTCATCCAATTTTTGTCACGGCTGAGGATGGGGAAAACCCTCAGCCGTGCGATGAGCAGAAGATGTTGGTCGCTGCTAGGCCAGGACAGGAATCAGGGAGCAGGTCACCTCCTATCACATCCCTAAATCTGACCCTGTCTCCTAGCCGTATGAGCCGACCCTGATGATAGGAGGGCTCATACTCTGGAACCTAAGATTCCTACTAGCCCTCCGGGTGGCCCTGGAATAGGAGCAGAGTTAGATGACCTGTTCCTTCTAGACACGGAGCAACAGGAGTCTCACTGGCCAGGCTGCAAAGGTAAGGGGAACAAATACAGCATATGGCAATGGCAGGTAAATGCAACTAGTACAACACCTACCTGCCACAGACACACAGCCTGGAACCCATGTACAAGTGCTGCTGTCTACAACAATACAAACGGACACAGCACACACCACACATCACACAGGAACCCAGGAAACCATAGCTGCAATAAACATAAAGAGACCAAAGAAACATCTTCATCACATCATACATAAACTTATGACCACAAGGGTGGCCCTTACTGGCAGATGGTATATAACCAGGAGGATGACTCCAGCTAACCATGGCTGAAGTACCCCTCAGACTTCTGGCTTCCAGCAGAAGCTAAATAACCCCAAGTGGCCACACCCACACACAGACACACACAGTGTTCACACACAAAGAAGGGAGTTAACCCTTCCTACACCAGGCAAGGGAAGACTGCCACTTAAAGGGGAAGTGTACAATCCACTATCACACTGCAGCTGTTACCGCAGGCAACGACATGCGTGGCAACCATGTCCTGGGAAACAGTCAGAAGGCCGAGACACTGCCACCACATGTACACTACACCACACGTTGCCACGGGCAGCCACAAGTGAAGGGATGAGTCACAGTGCACACATACATAAACCTCGTGCACACCAGACAGGGAAAGTGCATACAAACACACACACATAGCCAGAGGCAACCGCACGCATCAACAGCGAGACGCCTAGCAACCAGCTCAGGCTGCTACACTGCCAATAAACACCTGTTGTCCGCGGCAACCGCACTTGAGGCGAGCTACTAACAGCCCCCAGCTGCGGTTGACAAAACACCCAGACCGCGGGCAACTGCATGCGGCTCCCAAGGAGTCATGACCATGAACATGGGCGTGACAATTTTAATGTGGATACCCCCAAATGAAAGCTAAAAGTCTGGACTTTATGTCCATGTCCATTATATAGCTATAACTTGAATATGTTTTAGTAAACAGGTAATATCAGTGTCAGTGTCCAAATATATATGGATATGTATTCCATTCAGCCAAGCTTGTATGTGTTGTCATGGAGGGGGGACACTGCCAGACCTTCTCTTCTCCAACATCATCCGTTGGGGGAAGGTGGAGAGCTCCATATAAACAATAGAGTCTTAGCCGAACTCCCAGTGGGTTCGCCCAACAATACAGTGAAGCCTACAGAGCCTTTAAAACAATATTCATAGGACTATCAGGGGTGTAACATGTATCTCTGATCCCCAACTCCAAATCTGTAGAAGGCCCCCACCTAATATGCGCGATTTATAACACTGCTGTCTTCTTATGTGGTAGATGGGACTTTTATCATGCATCAGGACAACTGCTACCTCTACACCTTCTATACTTATGTACTTATGCCCCTGATTATAAAGTACATTTAACGGTTATCCAATGAATCCTATAGGGGGTACTATATCTCCTTATAGAGAGCACTTTAATCGGCATGAGGAGTCTTATAAGCCATACATGCTCCACTGGAATTCTAGGAAGAAAGGGGGCAAATGAGGTCATAACAAGCTCTGCCTCCAATGCTCCCGGATGTAAGGCAGCTATCCTATAAATCAATGCTCAACCTTTTAAACAGGCCTTCAGACATGACTTGGATAATAATTAAGCCAGTACCTCATCTGCAGATAGTTCTGGACTGATGAGGGGCAATCACCCCGAAACAGCTGTCTGCAGATGAGGCGCTGGCTTAATTATTATCCAAGTCATGTCTTGAGACCTATTTAAAAGGTCGAACATTGATTTATAGGATAGCTACCTTACATCTGGTGGCATCAGAGGCAGATTGTGCTATGAGCTCATTTACATACCTTCTTTCCAATTAATTTTATTAGCAATTAAAGGGGTTATCTGAGTTATTTATAGTGATGAAATGAATGTGACGGCTTAGGTGTAATTACGTCTGCTCACCGCGGATGTGACGGCGAGCAGGAAAACAATGAAGAGAAGGCAGCGCTGGCACAGCACTCGCCTTCTCTTCAAACAGCTAATTGGTGGGGGTCCCATGTGGTGGACCCCACTAATCAGATACTGATGACCTATTCTGAGGATATATATAGGAAAATATTTCGGAAAACCCCTTTAAGTCTAACACTTCTGTCTTGAAGTCGTACTCCACTTTCTACACCGTCCCTTTACTGGAGGAAAATGAAAACAATTTTTGAGATTTTTCAAAAAGTTGCGAGTTGATAAATCTGAATTATAAAATATACTCGCTGTCCAAATTGGGAGTGAGTGGTGTAAAAATGCTAAATATCACAAACTTTTTGTGCAAATCAGCCCAAAAAGTTGCAAAGTCCTATTTGAAGCCAGAATTGTGGAGCTGAGGGCTTGATTAATTCCTACTATGTTTTTTATATTATATGCTTTTGGATCTTGATACTTTTACTCCATCACTTTTAGGGCTCATGCACACGAACAAATTTTGTTTCCATGTCCGTTACTTTTTTTGTGCGGCCCAGATGCGGAACCATTCTTTTCAGTGGGGCCACAAAAAAACTGACATTCCGTGTCCGTATGTCCGTTCCGCGAAAGAATAGAACATGTCCTATTCTTGTCTGCATTATGGACAAGAAAAGGACTGTTTTATCAGGGGCCAGCTGTTCCGTTTCCGCAAAATACGGAATGCACACGGACGTCATCCGTATTTTTTGCAGATCTGTGTTTTGCGGATCGCGTGCACCAGCCCTTAAGCCGACATTGTTCTAATGGATTGGTGGCCTGCCCAAACGAGACAAATTCCACCATACGCTGTGCACAACGTTTTATTATGAGCTGCAAACTTTGATTAACCATGCACTCTGTCCAACGATCATTTTGAATATTATACGACATACCCTACCAGGATAGGATGAATGCAAATCCGCAAAATGTAATCCGTTTTGTCTATGAATAATTCTGCTAATAAACAGTCGTTCTGGCCGGACCATAAATATACATAATGCACCATTTTAACTAGTTAAACAATGCAGAGCCATTAACCGGCCGGTAGATAAAAACAAAAAATAAAAATAAGATGCATTACGAGCGCTCGATGGATATTTATGCAAATATCATTGCGGGTAATTACGGTAAATGTAATCGTTCGGCTTTTTGAATACTTTAAAAGTTAAGGGAAGCATGAAAAACGGCATAAATTAAACGCCCCTGCCTGACGTTGAAAATCCCGCAGTGATATAATCTCGGCTGAATTGCAGTCATGGGTGCATTGTTACAGATGCACTGCATCCTTTTACTAGCTGCACAAAAGAATTTCTCATCACGGGTCTCCTTGAACCCAGCTTGGTCCTTGCAGTAAATCTACGCCGTACCAGCAGGTGCTGCCATTAACAGAATGGTCTGGGAGCCAATGTTTATCTCCTGTGTTTGTTCCAATCACAGCTCCTGCCCCCAGTCACCTCCTTGCCACAGACAGATATTGAAAAATATTGTCGTCCTGTTAATTGAGAAGACCTTTTAATCTGAGCGGTAATTCCGATTGCAAGAAAAATGCATCATTTTGTCAGAGAGCGCAGAAGCAATTAGAGCATCTGTTAGTAAAATGCAAACATCAGGACGGAGGAAGGTAATTCTCTGCGGATGTGCTATGATATACATGAACACTGCCCCGAAATGTAGTCTTAGGCCTCATGCACACGACCGTAACCGTTTTGCAGTCCGCAATTCGCAGATCCCGACTCGAGTGCATGGCGCCAGCTCTTTTTATAACTCCTGTAGAAATGTCCCATCCTTATCTGTGAGAATAGGACATGTCCGCGGGGCCACGGAATGGACATATGGATGTAGACAGGTGAGTTGTTCGCATCTTTTGCAGCCTCAAAATGGATGGGTCTTATTCCGCTCCGCAATGATTTCAGATGGGGTGCGGACCAAACATACGGCCGTCTGTATGTCTGTTTTGGTAAATGGTTGCATTTCCCATGAAATAACAATATTTGAGCATCTTTTCCTAAACCAGTAGCATGAGCCATTCCGTTGTTATTCCTCTCAGAAGATGATGTGTAAATTGACAACTGGATGTTACTCCCTGTGAGGGAAGGGGGTCCCTAGACGGTCTGACATGATAGCAGTGACTGGGTGGCAAGAGACTCCTTAGAGACTCGCCCCCTAACTGGTAACTTCCAGTTTTTAAGTTATTCACAAACTTCTAACTGGAATAATAGAGGAACAGCACAATGCAGAAGTCTATGAAAATATGTTTCATAATGTTTCTATGAAAAGATGTTCCAGGCTTGTAAATTTCCTGGAGAATACAATTAGTTACTAAAACAGACATGTCAGGAGTGATGATAAGGTCGTTTTTAATAAAAATTTACAATTTAAAGGGTGCACAGAGTGGCTTGGGCCCGCCCTCAGTGCACTTAACAAATTACCTTTAAAGTGTTTCACATTTTAACATATACTATACCAAAGAACCATAGAAGAGTTGTATGCGAAGAGAAAAATGTCTTCTTTGTGCCACTCTTGTCAATGGGTTGTGTAAAAAATAAATAAAATGGAGCTCAGGTTCTTTCAAATGATTCGTGTCTGAGCCGCAATGTCAGACGCAGCGTAAAGATACAGGTGGCGCTGTTTGGGGAGGGGTGCCATTGTTTTCTAATATTGACCAAACCTTTCAATTTATGTCATGACTAGAGATGAGTGAAGTATGCAACAATTCGATTTGTCTGCCTCGTCGAATTTTACAAAAAAATCAGCTTTGTAGCGAATTACTTCGTCACGTAGCGCATTTCTTTTAAGTAGTGGGTGCAATGACAGGGAGCGGCATCTGATATAAATAACAGCGTGTCAAATTTAAAAGAAAAAAAAAAATCATACTTACTTCATCCATTTGCTTGTGACAGCCGCTGCCATCCTGGTTGAAGAACTGGCGCAAAATCTCACGTGGCCCTTGATGACGTCATGACGCTACCCGGCGTGGTGATGTCATACGTCACTGCGCACAGGATTTCGTGCAAGATCTTCAAGCAAGATGGCGGCAGCCGACCCGTCACAAGCAAAGTATTATTTTTTATTTTTTTACACTATTTCAGATAAAATCGATTCGCTACCACGAAGCATGAGTAAATTCGGCTTTGTGGCGAATTGAATTTATCCTGAAATTCGGATCACTTCGATTCGCTCAACACTAGTTATGGCATTATGATTAGTCGGGGTCTGACCTCTAGAACCCCTGACAATTCAAGTGGATGTGGCTGGAAGCATTAGTGTAATAGGAACATAGAGAAACCATACATCTTAAAGGGGTTGTCCTAGTGTTTAATACTGATGATCTAGCCTCAGGATAGGTCACCAGTATGTGATCGGTGGAGGTCCGACTCCTGGGACCCCTGCAGATCATCTCACCAAGCACAGCTCCGTACATTGTATAGTGGCTGTGCTTGGTAATGCAGCTCACCCTCATTCACTTGTATGGGACTGAGAAGTGCCCACGCCATGTGACCAACTGACCACAATGCTCACGGAGCGCCACCGTCTTTCCAAACAGCTGATTGGTGGTGTCATCAGATACTGATGACCTGTCCTGAGGAAACACTTGGATAACCCCTTTAATTACCATAGCAGCACCTTCATATTAAGGATTATCAGGGTCCTGGTTCACACCGACCCACAAGTGAGGACCAATGGTATCACCTAAAATTGTGCACAAAATATACCCCTTTAATAGATAAAATGCATAAAACATTATATAGCACCCCTTCTGGTCAAAGTAGGTATCACACTCACACATAAGCCTACTATTATAGCAATATTGCTGATGTATAGTCTTGTGTACACGCAGTCTTACCCTTCGGGCCTCGATGCGCTAAGCTGACTAATTCAACAGGGAGGAAAAAAGAAGGCATGACACTTTGCCATGGGCCACAAAGGCCTAGAGAATAAGGCACCTATTCCAGAGACCAATTTCCTAGCACTTATCAAATGGAGAGTCAAGAAAAAGGGGAGGAAGGTAGGGGGATATCAAGGTTCAAAGGGTTCGGACGAGATATAGAGAATGTGAAGAAAACAATTTAAAAAACGTGGGGAAAAAGTATCTTTAAAATAAAAGAACATTACCAACCGTGAATTTATAGACTAAGATTTAAGAAAACCCCCAAAATTATATAAACCAAATAAGTGTTATATAGGAAGATCAAACGCCTGTTTGAAAAGTAAGGTTTTCAGTGCACGTCTGAATGAGAGAAGACTGGGAATCATTTTCAGGGCCAGAGGTAAGTGGTTCCAAAATCTGGCCCCTTGAGCCGAAAAAGGATCTACCTCCACTTCTGATCTTGTTAACTTGCGGGATGTTAAAATTCGCAGAGTTACTAGACCTCAATGTCCTCAACGGGGCGTACCTGGTGAATTTACGTCACAGGTACAAGGGCCCCACACCATGGAATACCCTATGCATGAAGCATCCAATCTTGAACATCACCCGTTGTTGGACGGGGAGCCAGTGCAAGGCATTAAGAGAGGGAGTGATATGCTCTCGGCGGGCAACACCCGTTAGGAGCCTTGCTGAGGCATTCTGCACAAGTTGAAGTCTATGCAAGTTCTTCTTAGGGAGTCCTATGTACAAGGCATTACAATAGTCCAACCGACTGCTGACCAAGCTTGTCCTGAGCGGGAATTCGATGTATTTTAAAATCCTCCCCAGAATTTTCAGCTGGTAGTGGCAGGTACTAACCACCTGATTTATCTGAGGGGCCAGGGTTAATCTGGAGTCCAAGACCACTCCCAAGACCCTGACCTGGGTGGCTGTCTCAGGGACAGGTCCAGAAGACAATGGCTATTGGGGTGCTGAGGGTGTAATTTTGTGGTCACTGAATGTAATACATTCAGTTTTGGTGCCATTTAGCTTTAGATAATTGGCACTCATCCAGTGATCGATCTCCAAGAGACATCCGGCCAGATCGACTTGATCAACTGTTCCTTTGGCAAGCCTAAAGTACAGTTGTGTATCATCCGCATAAACATGAAACTGAAGATTGTGGCTCCTGATGATGTCGGCCAATGGTCTCAGATAGATGTTGAACAAACTGGGGATAGTGCCGAGCCTTGTGGTACTCCACAGGACAGTGAGAGATCCGTTGAGTGAAATACCTCCAGCTTCACTCGTTGTACCCTGTCCTGGAGAAATGAGACCATCCATGCCAAGGTCTTTCCATCTAATCACTTTCAACCAGTTCAATAACACTTGATGGTCAATAGTGTCAAAAGCAGATGATAGGTCCAGAAGGACTAGGACCATGGAGTCGTTCTGGTCTAATGCCATCAGTAGATCATCCTGGACATTGACCAGAGCGGTCTCAGTACCCCTTCCGGGTCGGAATCCCGACTGGAAGTCGTCAAGAATGTGATTGGCCTCCAGATATCCCTGCAGTTGTGCAACAACCTCCCTCTCGCCTATCTTTGCAACGAACGGCAGTCCCGAAATTAGTCTAAGGTTACTCAGATCGGTCACAAATAGCTCCGGTTTCTTAGGCAGAGGTGTTACCACTGCCTGCTTCAGAATAGCTGGCACCTGACCGCTGGAAAAGGAACTATTTATAATGTCTCGAATGTATGGTGCTATTGCAACCGCGGCGGACTTCACCACGGCCGCCGGGCATGGGTCTAGAGGCGAGGAGGAGGATCTAAGAGCTCCAATGATTTCAAGCGTTCTCTCCTCAGAGATGGGCTGAAATTCTGTGAAGGAATAGGGTAAGGTTGAAAATGAAGAAGAAGGTGTCTCGTCCGTCCTATGAACCGTTGGGATATTGTCCCTAAGTTTCTGAATTTTTTCAGCAAAGTAGTCGGCCATTTGCTGGCACAGTGCTTGAGAGTGCTCCGTCGTTGCAATCTTACATCTAGGATTGGCTAGTTCTTTAGCCACTTTGAAAAGTTATCTGGAGTTGTTAGCCGCATTGCCTATTTTATTTGAGTAGTATGTTCTTTTGGTATTTTTAATATTATCTCTGTACTTTATCATACTTATTTTGTATTTAATTTTGGTGTCTTCTATGGGATTTTTTTTCCAGGCCCTTTCAAGGGCTCTGGTAGTCTTTTTATCCTCTCTTAATTCAGCAGTGAACCAAGGCGGGTTTTTATTAGGGGGACGAGGTTGCTGTTTATGTTTCATAGGTACTAAGGTGTTTAGTGTAGCCTCTATGTGATCATTAAAAGCTGTTAATCATTAAAAGCATATTTACTGTAAAATTGTTGTAAATATACTATTCATATCCTAAAATGTTTCTTACTCCATAAGACACTCAACTTCCAAGCCTTCCTTGCACTCGTCCAAATGCACATTCGTAGAAAATAATCTATTATGTGGACTTTAATAGCAGAGTTGGAACAGAAATTTGACATTAATTATCAAAACAAGACCCCAAATGTTAAGGGACAGTACGCCGACACGGTTTAATCTGTTCTGTATATAATGTGCAGTCACCATATCATTTCCAGCAGAGATGGCAGAAATGGACATACTGCACTCGATGAGATTTCTTTTTCTTACAGGTCACGGACGCTCACAGATTGACAGCAACCATGTAAACTCACCGTCAGTCACTTCCAGCTGGGCTTTTGCCAATATGCTTCCAGCTACTGTCAAAGCCTGGCAAATGTAGTAGCCGGCATCTGAACGCTGGATGTTGGCGATGGTTAGGTCTCCAGTTGGGGACACTGAATATCTACTGTTGGCTTGTGGTTGATTTGGGAAAAGCAGATTCTATGGAAAATCACAGAAAAACAAAGGGAGAATTATCCAAGTGTATAAAACAATGTCAGCTCATTTAATACTTCAGACTGTAAATTTAATTGAAAACATCAATATTTGTGGGAAAGTAATAATTTGTGTAACATTTGCAAGCATCTGCTGCTCTCCAATTGTTCTCATAAGATGAAACATATGTTTATTTGGAGAGAAGACAATTTTACTATTTCTTGGTTCATTTATTGATCAAGGGAAAATGTTTCATATTAACTGCTCAATTTGAATTCATTATCTTAGTTTAGTTCATTTATTTGCAGCACAAGGAGTTTAGTATCTATCTGTCTATCTATCTATCTATCTATCTGTCTGTCTGTCTGTCTGTCTGTCTATCTGTCTGTCTGTCTGTCTCTCATTATCTATGTATCTGTCCATCCGTCAGTCTATCTATCAATTATCTATCTATCTATCTATCTATCTATCTATCTATCTATCTAGAAAAGTAAAGAAAAGAAGAAGCACTCAAGAAAGTATGCGGGTGCAAAAAATCCTCCTTATCAGACCAGTGACCAAGGTCCAAGTTGTGGATACAAGGCAAAAAATGAAGGCAGCACTCCAAATAGTGAAGAAAGTGGAAGGTTTATTCACCCAACCAGCAGCAACGTTTCAGCTCTCTCTATGGAGCCTTTGTCCAGCTGGACAAAGGCTCCATAGAGAGAGCTGAAACGTTGCTGCTGGTTGGGTGAATAAGCCTTCCACTTTCTTCACTATTTGGAGTGCTGCCTTCATTTTTTGCCTTGTATCTTTCTATCTATCAATTATCTATCTATCTATCTATCTATCTATCTATCTATCTATTATCTATCTGTCTATCTATCTATCTATCTATCTATCTATCCAGGGCCGGTGCTATAATAAGGCAGACCAAGCGGCTGCCTTAGGGCGCAGAGACGGGGGGGAAAGAAATATATATTTTTTTTAATACTCTGCATTTTTTAGCGAATACTAATGAAGCGCTTCCATTTTGGAATCGCTTCATTAGTACCGGAGGACCGGGAAGCGTTGAAGGATCTGTTCTCACCGCTTCCTGGCCCTTCGCTCGGCTGTCTGCTGTGCAGGGCTGCGCACCATGTGACACCTCACTGTGCGCAGTCTTCACAGCTGACAGCCGAGAACCAGGAAGGAGAGTGAGGAGCGGCGGCGTCCAGGAGCAGGAGAGGTAAGTAATTTTTTTTAATTTTATTTGCGCTGATGGCTGACATGGGGGGGCATGATTGATGGCAGGCATGATTGATGGCAGGCATGATGGCTGACATGGGGGCATGATGGCTAAAATGGGGGCATGATGGCTGACATGAGGGCATGATGGCTAAAATGGGGGCATGATGGCTGACATGAGGGCATGATGGCTGACATTGGGGGCTGATCTGAGGCATTGGAGGTCTGATCTGAGGTCTGATTAACATTGGGGGGGTCTGATTGCTGGTCTGACTTCAGGTGTAATGGAAAATATTTTTTTCTTATTATCCTCCTCTAAAACCTAGGTGCGTCTTATTGGCCAGTGCGTCTTAGAGGGTGAAAAATACGGTCCTCAAACCAGCGATTGTCTGAAGCAGATAGAAGATACCAGGACTACACAGAGGAGAAGCCAGCTGCTGCAGACAGGACCAGGGCCAGGTGAGCTGCGAGGGGGGGGGAGGGGGGCGCCAAAATGTAGCTTCGCTTGTGTTGGCAAAAATCCTTGCCCCGGCCCCGTTTTTTTTCTCATATCTAATTCCTTACCATTCCTCTCTCCCTCCTATCCTTCCTCCTTCCTTCCTTTTCGTCCTTCATTCTTCCTTCTCTCCCTCCATTTCTCCTTCTTTACCTTCCTCCTTTCTGTCTATCAATGTAATTCCTATGCCTTATCTATATCATCTCCCTTCCTCCTCTTCCTCTCTCCCATCCTCATCCCATCCTCTATTCCTCCATATCTATCTCCTATCTATCTATCTATCTATCTATCTATCCATCTATCTACACCACCATATCCATGGTTTGCATATCAGGCAGAGATGAGTTCCGACTATCCTGCAACATTTACATGCAAGTCAGAAAAAAAAAAAGTGTGATAAAAGCAAAAAATTATTAGAACATCCAGCCGTAAATTACTTCTTTATACAACGATGATTAACTGAAATAATGATTAACCTAAATAAGTGACTATTTCCTCATAAGAGTAATTATTTTATACATTCATTAAATTATAAGAGCACTTTATGGAATGTTACCAAACAGACCACATATTGCATATAAACTCATTCAGTGGTCTGCAAGTTTTGAAATATAAATTGCAGGCAACAGGCTAACATGATATGATAGGAGTTGTAGTTGCACAGAGGATGGGGATCCAGCTGTAATGTAAAAAAACCAGTATGTACCGAACTTTAAACAATCAAATAAGAGTTTCATGTGTTACCATAAGGCCATGTACACACAGCAGACTCATGTGAGCTGTATGGCAGCACAAGGAGTCCCTGCATCAGCACCCTGAATTAAGATGACCAAATCAATTTAGAATTCTATAAAATAAAATAATTAAAAGAGAGAAGCACATAATACTCATGTTACAAGAGACATGAAAACCAGTTTTCTTTCAAAAAGACAGATAAAAGGAAATTGGGTGCCCCACACCAGCAGAAGTAATATAGCTATCTAAAATCCCTGCTTAGCCAGAATGTAAATCATAACTTTGTTAATAGCTAAGTCAGCCTCCCATCTACAAATACAGTAGCTCTTTCTGGGTGATTTCCCTTTATCAGAGCAAAAAAGAGAAAACTGGCTTAGCTAGCTGAGAGGCTTTTGTTGGGGTCTACTCTTTCCCATTAGTATTATTGTATGCCAGACAACACTGGCCTGAGTTCATGCTGGGTTCATGCATATCTTTCCAGAAACCCAAAGATATACTAATTGCGCTTTCCTTCCAAAAGGAAAAGAAAGTAAACCTCTCTGATGTCAGAAGAAGTAACTTGCTAAATTTTTATTTCCAAAAACCCAGAACAGTGTTGCTGGCCTACAATACTTTTCACGCATATCTAGGCGCTCGTCCATAAATGAGAAACAAGGTATTCCCCCAGATCCAAAATAAGGCCTCTCAGCTTATTCGGATTTTCTCTTATTGGGAAAATGCAATTTCTGCTGCTCTGAAAGAGTATTTGCAGATAAGATGCTGACTTACATATTGGCAAAAGTACCCTAACAGCCAATTTAAAAGCCAAGCATTGACTTTGGATAGCTGGCGTATGTTACATCTGCTGGTCTAAGACACTCTTTTTTCTTGTCCTTTTAATAAAAAGGACTACATTGTACGTCTCTTTTAACACGAGCATTACGGGTTGGTCTCACTCTGTCATTCATGTAGAATTGATATATGTCCGAATCAAAATAACAAAAAAATCCTGGCGAACTGGAACTGAAATGAAATTCAAGAAATTCGTTCATCTCTACCCTTAATGTTATTGTTTGGTCCTCCGTGCAGCCAACAATAGAGCAGGTTTTTATTCCTGCAGTTCTATGGACGCTGTATCACAGCTCAATATAATTCTGAGCTTACAGAAAGCCCCAATACAACCACGTTCATGAGGCCTAATGGGCGTGCTAAATAAATAGAGAATTTCTCTTTCATTTCCCCAAAAATTGATAATGAAATTAAATTGTGGCCAAATAGTTCATTCGCCCCTTACAATGAATCACTGTTATATAAGACCAATAGACGAGTATAACATTGAGTATTAACACCATTCAATTAAGCTAAATGGCTTTAATCCTCCAAATAATGTGATAGGTTAATTAGACGATCTTCTCCTTATAATAAAGTGATGGATGTCCACTTTACAAGATTCACGTGTGCCACTATAAAGCCACTTAGCATAAACATTAGCCCATGCTGCCGAATGGAAGCTGACTCTGCATAGCTTATTGTTATCCCGGGATCCGCTCTGACTTCCCCAATCCCCATTAATACAGAATTATGGAACTCACTGGAGATGGTAACTCAGTTATAGTTTTCCATTGAAGGCTGGAGAGCAGTAAGTAAAGGAGGAGGAGGAACCTTTGGTAAAGCTAGATGGATATAATACGGCATTGCTTACTGCAGCTTAACCCCATTTACTTCAAGGAGACTGAGTGGCAATATCAACTGCATCCCAGGAGTGAGGTTGGAGATGTTTGTGGAAAAGAAGCAGACCTCATTTATCTGATCACAGGTGACCCCTTTAAATTGTGATGTCATAATATAATTAGGGATTAGCGAATCGACTTCGGATAAAACATCCAAACTCGATTCGCATGAAACTTCGTTCTAATACTGTACAGAGCAGGAGCTCCGTACAGTATTAGAATGTATCGGCTCCGATGAGCAGAAGTTATTACTTCGCAAAGTCTCGCGAAACTTCATAAATTAATTTGTACTGTAAAAAAACATTTCCCGAACTCGGGTTCGGTTCCAATTGGAGCTTCTGCTCCGTACAGTATTAGAACGAAGTTTTATGCAAATCAACTTCGGATGTTTCATCCGAAGTCGATTCGCTCATCCCTAAATATAATGTTAGTCATAGAAGTGACCCAATAATAACCTATAGGCCTAGAAATAATTTAAAGACTATAGACTGCTGTAAAAGTCAATGGTGCTGCTGGGAAGGGCAAAGGAAGAATGGCTGCTAGGAACTAAGGGGCCTCTTATCTTGGGAAAGAAAATGAGATAATCAGCTACATTTCAATCAATTTTCCCTTTAAGTCAGACAGTGGCCAAAGCTGGCCCTGGCAATTTCCATGTTAACTATGAACAGTGGCCCCGGAGAGCTTTGTTTGGGGAATATACCCCTACATAATGGGCTTTTGGCTCCCTCCATGGTTTCCTCCCATGCGAGCACAGACTTCCCTTGTTTATTTACCTGCTTGCCGTTGACAGCGCAGCGGTGAGCAGTGTAATTACAAACCGTCCCATTCATTTCAGTAGGACGGCTTGTTCCTATTCAAGTGTATAGGAAGGAGCCGTCCCATTGAAATGAATGGGACGGTTTAGGTGTAATTACACCGGCTCACCGCTGCGCTGTCAACAAACAAGGGAAGGCTCTTCAACTAGCTGATCGGCGGGGGCGCTGGGTGTCGGACCCCCATCGATCTGATATTAATGACCTACCCTGAGGATAGGTCATCAATAGCAAAGTCCCAGAAAATGCCTTTAACTGGCTTTTAGAGTCTTCCACTATCTAGTTCATATTGCCTCTTTAGAAAGACAATCCTTCATTTTTCCCTACACCAGAGCCGTTACATTGTTCGTCAGGATGGGTTATCATCAGTCAATGACAATCAGCAGTATCATATTGATTTTTGGGGATTTTGATAAAAGATCACATTGCCCTAAATGTTTACGGGAGGTAGTATTTAAAAATGTGTGATAAACTACCCTGTCCTATCATGATCCAGGGGCCATTCTTTATTTCCTTTCAATTGATATTTATTTATTTATTTATTTGAAATGATACAATGTGTCTGTGTTTGCAAAATAGAAAAATGCAAATAGTGAGTAAATCAGGTACATTATAGAAAATAACAAGAGGAATCTAAAATTCGATGAGAATATTAACTTATAATTATTAGTTGAAAACACACATTTAATAAAAACAGCAGCAATTGGGAGGAGAGCCTGAGGAGGAGTGAGTGGATAAGAGGGAGCAAGACAGAGCACCAAGTAGTCGCTTGGCTTCTGGCTTTATTCAAACAAGTTTGGTGATGTCTTCTAGGTTTTTAGTCAGCATTATCATACTATCAACAGCAAGAATATAACAGTATGCATTGTTATTGGTAGGGATAAGCGAACTTGTGTTATCAAGTTTGGAGTACAAGGTTCGGGTTATCTAAGAATTCCGTTATGGATTCCGCTATCCCAGACCATAACTTATGGTCTGGGGTAGCGGAATCCTTAACAGAATTCTTAGATAATCCAAACCTTGTACGTCAAGCTTGAAAACACAAGTTTGCTCAACACTAGTTATTACTATTAAGTCGGAACCCTGAAGTCAATGGGATGTATCAATGTCTGTTTGGATCTTTTGGAAATGCACTGAGACATGAATCTATTACAAAAGCAAACCGTCGACAAGGCTATGGCCAAAGGAGCTGGCGTAGATTTAGGTTGGCGGTGGATGTACCTAAGTTATGTAGAGGCCGGCAACTTTACATAACTTAGGCGCATCATTCGCCAGCGCAAGGGGTATTAAGACCGGCATCTAAAATGCTGGTCTAATAAATTAAACCATACATGTTTTTATTGTGCAACAAAATAAAGAACAGGCAAAGCCAATTTAAAATGGACTTCTGTTCCACTGTGTCTGACTGCACTTCATCCCATTGAGCCTACCTTTACAGAACTAATTCTATATATATATATATATATATATATATATATATATATATTCAAGCAGCCATTCCAAGTCCACAAGATGAGTCCTTTACCTGACTTCCTTCCTTCTGCCAGAAAACAGCAGGTTGAGGATTTCCTTTAGTTTCACAAGGGAATGTCACCGTCCGTCCTTGAGCTACGATCTGGTCGCGCGGTCTCACCACAAATTGAGGAGGAGCTGGAAATATACAAAAAGTTCCAGTTGGGATATCTTGACTTCAAGTTGCAAATTTACACCATGTAATTAAGTGTACATAAATACAATGTTTACTGCTAGTCTCAAACTTCTATGGTCTCTTGAGGAGACTGCAAGAGCTGGCAAAGGGACTATTATAGGCTAGCCATTGCTCCCTGGGAAAAAGGTATAGGCAAATCAGCTCTTGGAAGAGAAATAATCTGCACTGAACTCTATTGATGTTTTAATTGTCTAGCTACTGAAATTTACAGTACTTTGTCCAGCCCTGTAAAAGTATGCCCTTTGTCGACCAAAATGGTGAAAAGCTATGTCTATTGTGAATGAAAAAGGCTCTCTTTCCATCAGACATAGTAGAGCTGAGTTTGTCACTTGACACTACTCATAATGTACTCACTCATGCAGGTAAACACAAAATTTGAAAAAATGCATTCCCAAAGAGTTATTTGACAAGTTCAGCCCTGCTATATCTGTACTGTGCATATTATTTTCAGTACATCAACGTGGTATTGATTTTTTTTTTTGTCCATAATGTATTGACAGTTTGAACATTAATATACACCCCCCCCAAATGGGACTCTCACCCCACCATAGGTCTATGAATGCACCACTGGACAAATTACCTTTCATCTTTTCATATCACTGCTTCCTTGCTACAATCAGTTAGCACAGACTTCAATCAATGTCATGCATAAGCACTGTTATGCTAATATCAGCATTGGAGGGCGAGTGGGACGATATGGAAATCAGCATGTAGAACATGAATGCAAAGCACAGGCCATGTGTAAGGTGGGCTTTCAAATGTGCGGATGAAAGACCTCAAGGTTAATCACCTCATTTTTAGAGCTGGTACAATGGCGCTCTCAGACCGGATAAAATACGAGATAATGAAGAAGCATTTAGAAGTATTAGACTAAAGTAGTGGAATGCAAATGGACTCTTTTTTTTTGCCCTTGCACTATGTTGTTTAGCTAACTTTATACAGTACTTTATGCTGTTTTCATGACCTTAAAGGACAGATGTGAAAAAAAGGGATTTTATGTGAGACCATCACAGGCTTTGTGCTTGAAAAATAGATGCCACTGGCAATAGATAACATTAAGCAACCTCAGAATACCAAGATCATGCTAAAGCAAAGAACAGAAATATGTACATTTTTATTTTATCTTTATATGAATAATGAATGCACTTCTTTAAGTCTTTTGAACAATCAGTCGAGGGTGCTGTATACTGTACCCAGACCCTCTACTTAAAGCAGTTGTCCCACAAAAAATATTCTAAATTTTTCAAACCAGCACCTGGATCTGAATACTTTTGTAATTGCATGTAATTAAAAATTTAGTATAGCCACTGAGTTATTCAATAAAATGTATCTGTATAGCGCCACCTGCAGTTTTTTTCTTATTTCTTTGACCTGCTCTCTGAGATGGCCGCACATGCTCAGTTTCATCCTTCAACTGCCTCCTGAGCTGTGATAGGGAGAGCTGGGACACGCCCCCCTGAGCTGCAGCAGGAAAGACACTCCCCTTGAGCTTTCAGCTTAATGCACAGTAAATCTAGCAGAGCAATAAATGAGAAGATCTCTGGATCCATGTGAGCCACAGGGCTGGTTGTAGGTTTGTTAGAAAGAGATTGTTATTTACTATATGATGTCCAATTGTAATTTTTTAAATTACTCATGGCAGAACCCCTTTAAGACCAGCAGACCAGTAATATAGTCCAAATTTATCAACCATATTATGGTTCTACTGAACCAGGCTTCAGCTGGCCTACACAAGTCTTTTGCCGACTGGACCTCTGAGAATGGCAGGTTGGGCCAACTCTAATGTGTTTGAGAGTCTCCCAACTCTCCCCCAACAGATGACAAGGATCGGGTGAAATGAATATATTCACCTGATCTTATTGTTCTCCCGGGAAAGAAGCCACCACCAGAAATGTCCGACAGCGGCTATCTCCAGTCTCCTCATAGAATACACATACTGTACACGTTCAGCCGAGCTGAACGTTTATGTGTTTGGGGAAGTTGTGAGCGAGTCGATAGAGATAGCTGTTGGACAATCAGTTATTCAGCTGATTGCTATTAAATCTGTATGGGCAGCTTTGGGCCACTGAAGAACTCTTTGATGATCTACATTTGGTTCAGTAGAAGCCCTGAGTGGTCCAAATTTATAGAACTGGCCTTTAGGAAATCCTAGTGATCGCATGACAACATTGTTTTGACCTTATAGTCCAAAATATGGATTATTTTTAAATATATGTGAAAAATGACTTTGGTTGCATTCCTCTTTGGTGAACCTCCCTCGGTTCATGAGATAACTGCATTAAAAAAATTTTTATTACATGTTGGATACAGAATTTTTTAAATGGCTTCCTCAAGCTATAGGACTATGGATGGGGGAGCCTGGATATGATACGAGAGAAATACAAGATACAAAAAGAGACTATGAGATATATAGTGTAATGTTCCTAAGATTTCTATGGATGAGAGGTAGGTATATGCTTGATATATTCACACTTATGCTATTTGTTCTGTCTGTATATTCTATGTCAGTCGGCAGATAAATCCAAAAATACCATAGGCAGCTTTTAAATGGCAAAATAATTGTTGGAAAAAGGGGATAGAAATGTTAAGGAAGTAAGAACATTTCAATAATAACACTATGCATTGAGGTGTCATGTAAAGTCTACCACTATCCATATGGTCTGTTGAGGTATAGGGGCCTTATATATAGAGATTTCCGTTCTGGGCCCCTCTTTATGAGTCAGAGTGATCTCGAACCCTGGCGTATCTGTGCTTTCCATGACATGGTCAGCAATTTATTTACATAGATGTTCAGCAGAGGAAATGCTTGGCCGATTGCAACATCCACTGCTGATTCCCAGGCGTTTCCAGTGGGGTGGCTTTCTCTAATTTGTACTTGTGCCCTGATATTTTACTTTGGTTCGAATTTACTAAATATTTACAAATTGTTCCTTATTTTTACTCTTTTTATTTGAAGAAATCCAAAAAAATGGATTTACAACTGTACCTTCTACCCCTGGATCTACAATGACAGCAGTTCTGAGATGATAAAGCTCTAAGCGTAGTAGGGAATGGGTCGACGTTCCAGGCATTCACAACATGTATATGTTTTCTCACATCTGATAAATATTTTAGCAGAAGTAAATAATATATCACCATTATTAATGTATTAAACAGGGGGCAACACGCGGCTTTACAAAAGGTTTTCAGCTTTGGTGAAAATTTGTCACTGTCAGCAGCGCAAAGTGATGGATTGGCGACGTGACCTTATACAAAGCGAATTAAAATAGTGTATGTCAACATTTGAGCAGGACGTAATAATCAATAACGTAGCATGGGACAGTTATTAGGAGCCTTGAAAAGCCTCGTTAAGATCTCTTAATCCATTTATCTTTTCAAAGGATAAACATTGTAACAAATATGTCATC
Source organism: Bufo bufo (assembly GCF_905171765.1). Lineage (NCBI taxonomy): Eukaryota > Metazoa > Chordata > Amphibia > Anura > Bufonidae > Bufo > Bufo bufo. The sequence continues at coordinate 68,042,929 of NC_053391.1, read as the reverse complement.
AGATCAATATATGGAGAAACGTCCCGGATTAGGAGGGCTTCTATTTAACATGCAGATTGGAGAGCAAATGAATCCACATGAAAGGGGTGCCCAATACAGAATCCCCCCTCATTTGTTGTATTAGAGCATATGTTGGTTATAGAGGAGGCATCATCCTCAGGAACTGTTAGGGTCAAGAGATGGGAAGATTGCAGAGCGCTTTCTGAAATTTATGGATACAATGGACATACACTGGTTTGAATGGCTGAGGTTGTCTTGGGGGACATGCAATTTGAGTGAGGTTGGAATATCCCCTATGAGAGGGCCCTCACCAGAAAATCTCCCCATGTTCATATGGGGCTAAAAAGTGTAAATCTCTGCCCTGTTTTCCACAATGGGATTACTATTCCACAGCTTAAATAGTGATATGTTGTGGATTTTCTGAAGCGGAAGGTCCCCATCAATTTCAACAGGGGCTGTGGCAACAAAATCTGGACAGAAATCCTCACGCTGAAAGGTTTGCATCAAAATACGCACAAAAATCTGCAGCAAAAGCCTCCCTTGCGGATTTTCTGGCGGATTTTAACTCCACGTGTGAAGGCACCCTAGCATTTTAAATAATGCAGTGTTTACCCATATAGGTGTGGCCCCAGCTAGAGAGGCATATTGACAGAGGCCTAACTTGAAGCTCAGGAGGCCAATGTAAAATGTGTAGTCCCCAACTACCACCTATCGTGTGCCCCTGTTAGATCTTGATGTGCCAGATGGGCCATCAGGTTCTCTCAGTCAGTCTGGCCCAGATGTGGCTGCCACTTCTGCGCCATCCATACTGCAGCTAAGAACCTGCGCCTACCATCCTAAACAAAGTCATGGTGTTCCCTACAGTGGAGTTTACCACGCTGATCATCCTCATAGAGATAAGGCTATTGGATCTATAGATAAGATACATTTCTCCCAATGCTTGTGGCAATTTGACCCATTTACACATAGTGAAATCCAAGGCAGCCCTTTGAAGTATGTGCACAGGGGGCATCAGCCTCCTCTACAGAAGATTTAAGGCTTGTTACAACCAAGATTGCTAATAATGATGGTACAGCAGTATTATTTATCCATTGCATAGTACTGTTATGAGATTATTTCATGTACTTGTTGTTTGTACACTGTACTCTGAGCCTTACGGCATGGTACTGCTACTAAGGCACTATACAGAGCACTAGTTTTGTAATATATGGTGGTGACATTGTTATAGAGGCAACTGTATTTTCCGGCATGGCATATTTATTTAGGCTCCATACTACGAGCCGACCATTTATTTTAATGTTATTTCATGATACTATGCCACAAAATGTCTATTCAAGGTGTGTCTATGTCTATGTGATGTGTATAGCAAGGGTTTTTGCTAGCATGTCACAATATTGTACTGAATTAGCTTCATGAGAAATTGGAATCCTTAACCAGATTCAAGCTCAGGTAAGAATGGGCAGTCCATCTGAGAGAGCAGAACGACCTACAGTAGATATTTACTGCCTTTTTTTTTCTCAGTTTAGGGCTCTTTTATGATTTTGGTGGTTATTAGAAATGTTTATTTGCAGCCTTTGTTTCCAACAGAGCAACCAGCTTCATGTGAATGTACAATCCTCATATTTATCATCAAAACTTTCCCTTCTACCTGATGAAATATTTAATTCATGGCGGAACATATGTGCCTGGGGCTGAAGGGCTTAAAACAAATACATTTTCCAAAGCCCTTTTCCAGTCATATTTTATTCAGAGAGGTAAAAGATTCTGCTGTCGACCTCTGGACAGGATGCTTAATTGCTAAATCATTTTAGCTTAGACATTTATGACAATGTTTCCTTAGAATGAATGCATAGGGGAACTATTTCCCCCTTAGCATGGTTTATTAAGCAGTAGAGAAGTTTCATAAACTTTTATTTTTTTCTACACGTAGGCAACATCTTGTTCCGAAGGTGAAGCGGATCTGCCCTAACTTCTGTCAAGTTTATGCACAACTACTTGAGGCTGCATTGAACTTTATTTGGAGAAATATCCACAAAGAAAAATAATTCAGTATTAAAGGGGTTGAGTCATCTCAGGTATTGACGGCATATCTCTGGGGATATCGCTTCCACCTCTAGGACCTGATCTAATCTACATAGCATGCGAGGTATGCAATCTCCATTCGTTGCTATGGGAGTTCTGAAAATAACCGAGCAAGCTTGGCTGTTTGGGGAAATCTCATAGTGGTGAATGAAGAGAGCACTGCGCAAGCGAGGTCACCTCTCCACTTACTGCTATACTACTGATGGCTGAACTGTGGGTGGAAGGACATACAAAGCTGCTCTCCGTTAACTTTGGGGGCCACATTCTGGAGATAGAAGCAGGACCAAGAGGTTGAACACGCACCCATCTGACATTGATGGCATATCTTAAGTGATATGCCATCAATGTCTGAGATGAGTCAATCCCTTTGAGGACTTTCAGGACATGGTGTAGTTGTTTATTCTCATATGTTCTCTATTAAAGGGGGGAAAAAATCTATAAAATTGTAATTTACCCTCATATTATTTTATTAGGGGATCCTTTAGATCAATAGCTAGGGTTATGGCATGTTCTCAAAATTATAAAGGGTAAACTACTTCCCTATGGCCCATAGTGTGGCTGTCAATCTTCTGAAGGCACTTTGTTTGGATCTACTCATGTTCTGTCAGGACTTGGCCAGGACATAAAGAATAATCAGAGGGAAGCAAAAAATATATAGTGGAAACACAAGACACGCTTTTGTAAATGAGAGTTATACAGTATACTTGTATGGCTGTGCCCATACCCTGACCGAGCCATGGTGTCCATACCCTGTCCGAGCCATGGTGTCCATACCCTGTCCGAGCCATGGTGTCCATACTCTGTCCGAGCCATGGTGTCCATACCCTGTCCGAGCCATGGTGTCCATACCCTGTCCGAGCCATGGTGTCCATACTCTGTCCGAGCCATGGTTAAAAAAGAGAAGTGGCCTCTTGATAGAGTCAAGACACAATTGAGGTCCATATAATGAAGAAGATTGACCACCATTGTGATGTCCCGCGCCATTGTGCATAGGCTACTTGCTTAGGGTCAGGCAACTGAGGCAGTTACAGATGCCTCAAAGAATGGCTCAAAGAATAAGGAGATGTGTGGACAGATATGACCAGCTTTAAAAAAAAAAACATGGTGTAGTCATATTGTATCATGAGATGTCTATCCTATAGGCATCTATATGTGGCCACCTAGTGGTTATGATGTGAACTGCAGCCTTTCAAAGGTTTTGCTAACACTTTGCTATATTGTATGGAATTTTCTTCATGAGATATTAAGATCCTTAGCTAAATTCAAGCTAGGGTATATGGTGGACACATCTGTAGTGAGACTCTTTAAACTCCATGATTAAGAGGTAGGGTAGGACTTAGTAAACTGGAGAAATGCTGGAGGCAGTCAGGAAACACAAACAGGCCATAGTGGTTGGTGTCGGTTTCAGCATCCAGATCCATCGATGATAATGTTTAACGGCTCTATACAGTTTTAGAAGTTCTATACAACTAAAGTTTTCTGTAGGTTTGAGTAGGTTTGCTCCGACTTGGTTACGATTACAGGAGTATTTTTGAGTATTTTTGAGCAGTAAATGTTGAATAGTAGATAGGCTAAGGTTCACCAAAGGTCCTGCAACATAAGAGCCTGTAAGTAATTATACCATTGCTGGTGCTTGTGGTCTGCCATGAACATCCTGCATGTGCAAAAGACGTCTGAAGCTCCACCCCATGTGTGCTCACCAGTGATCCAGAATATAAATGAAAGATGGAACATAGCAAAATGTCATGCTAACATAATATAAGGATGGTTACTTACCAACAGGGCGAACTGAAGGAATTACAATGGTGGTGAGAGAACATAAAAAGAAAATTCAAAGAAAGTCTGTCAGAATGTGACATGCAATACTACAAGGCTATAGTGACTACAATAGACAGCAATTGTCAGTGCATGCATGGATCAGCCGAGAAAACTGGGGTCATGTATGAGAACCAGAACACAGAAAGCAATCCGTGGTGTTGCCCATGGCAACCGGGCGAGTACTTATTAGAGATGTCACAGAAAACACCACTGAATATCCATGACCACCCCTGTGAAAAGTATAAGGTGAGCATATAAAAGTCACATCGAATCTTGTTAACTGCATGCATAACTATCACAGGTTAATAATGTGTTATCAAATAAATATCCCCCACTTCTATTTTTATTTATTTTTTATTTTTATTTACCATGATAAAACTTACAAGTCCAAAAAACTAAATTCATCAATCTCAAACATAATTATTTCCCCCCATCTTTCCCCCTCCTCTTTTTGCTGCATGACGGAATCTATCTATTATCTATCTATCTATCTATCTATCTATCTATCTATCTATCTGTCTGTCTGTCTGTCTGTCTGTCTGTCTGTCTGTCTGTCTATCTATCTCTTTATGGCTGTCCATTATATGGTATTATTGTATAGAAATACAGTATTCTTCCATAAAATGAACACTTTTAGGGGTAAACACTTCAATAATATAAAATCTATGGGGTAGTATAACCCTACTAAATATTTTGGATCTTTTCCGCTTGGGTTTGACAGTTCTGAGACCATGACGCTCTGTGTGTATATACTAGCCGGTCGGCGCACAGATCTCATTCTGCCAATGTGTTGGATTTTAACTAAATTCCCAGCCAAAAACAAGAAGAATCATTTCCTTTATAAGGAGATAAACTTAGATCTCCTATAAAAATACCAAAGACAGGTAGATTTCATGCACCTGCATAATACATATTCCAGCGAGTAGCTTTAATCTCCCAGAGTTAGCTGGTGCATGAATCCCATACACAAACGCAGGCCGTCTCTATCATTCAGGTCTGTTTCCATCTCCGATAAGATATTGGCAGAGGTTTACATATAACGTATTGTGTTATAAAGGAGCATGAAATGTGCTAAAAATACTATTATTAACCTTATAACAGCTTGCATGGCAGCTCCAAGCATGCGCCACTAAACTGTGAAATAGCGTTTCCATTGAGTGGAGAGAACTCATTCGGTGCAGATTCATCCCAGAATGAGAAAATGATATTTGTAAGATCTGCAGAATTCTATGGAAATATTTAATGATTATTTGCTTTATCCTTTGTGAAAATAACATATTTTAAAGGGAAATTCAGTCATTTCTGGAGTATTTTTAAGGCACTCTGCTTACTGAAGGAAATTAACAATATAATCTAGAAAACATATTTTTTCTCACGTATGTTGACCACATGTCTCTGGGCAGTGGTCTACCTACCATGGAGGAAGATGATTTGACTGCTATGGGGCCTGGGGGAGGAGAAGCCAAGCATAGAACTGCCCCAACATGGATTCTGCATTTTGCAGTAGCCACCACTAGGAGGAGCTCAGTGCAAATACATTATTTACAGCTCTCATTGATATCAATGGTAACTGTATAAATTCTGAAGTACAGGGCTCCGTAATGTGGTGGCGACAGACAGACAGTTATATAGCAAACTGTGTAAAGGAAAGCAGGAGATTTATAAGTGTAGTTGTCTGATGCCTGGATAAATATGGTGTTCAGAATGAGCGCTATATTTATCAGGCACCTGTTCCACTATTTAAGTCATAACGTGGCAGAAGGTGACTTTTTTATTATATTTCTTTCAATGAAAAACTTCTAACATTTGAAAAAAAGTAAAATTTTCTGAAAACTGAGAAGACATGCTTTGTGTTTTCTGCTTCACCAGGGAGCGTACTAGGAAATTGATTAAGGTGTGTGGGGGGCATACTATGTTTTGCTATGGGACCCTATGAGATCTGTGTATGCCCCTGACTCTGGGTAACACTCAAACATAGTACAAGTCCAGAGGATGGGATCCATGGCACAAGGAGAAGCCAAGTGTCATGCTCCACCTCTTCAGGCGCTCTATTATACATACAGTAATGCATCATTTTTATCTGACGTGTTCAGTTATCTGACCTCCATCCAAATCTTGTGGGAGATAGAATCAGCTTGAGGTTCACTAGAAATGTATGTGGGAAAAGCTTAGTGTTAGTAGTATTAAGGAGCATCTGTCAGCAGATTTGTACCTATGAGACTGGATGACCTGTTACATGTGCTCTTGGCAGCTGAAGGCATCTATTTCCATTGGCCCCATAAAAATGAAAGGGAGTGCACCGCACTTGCACGGCCTCCACTCGCATTCATTTCTATGAGGCCGACAGAAATAGCCGAGCCAGCATTAGATAGAAATGAATGGAGGGCAGCTACGCATGCGAGATGCACCCTCCGTGACCTTAAAGGTTCTGTTTACAAGATAAGTGCGGGTCCCAAGGGTGGTACCCACACCTATCAGACAATGGGGACTTATCCCTCCATTGTCTGAGATGATACAACCCCTTGTAAGTAAGTGACCCTTGATTGTCACTTTGGGTGAATCTGTATCTACTAGTTAACCTTTAATATGACATCTAAAGGAAGGTGTTTGCAGTGGGATTCATGCAAATTTTACAAAAAAATTGGTATTTTGAGATGTTTCTGAAGGGCCGAGCTTAAATGTCCCGATTTGGGGAATTTAAAGGGGTTCTCCAGGATTGTCATATTGATAGCCTATCCCTAAAATAGGTCATCCACATGAGATTGTTGGGGGTCCAACTCCTGGCACCCACACCAATCAGCTTTCTGAGGAAGCTGCAGCCCTAACCTGAGCTCTCACAGCGTTCTCACAGTTTACCAGGCACAGAACCGTCCATTGTATAGCGGCTCCGCTTGGTATCGAGCTCAGCCCCATTCACTTGAGCTGCACCTAGGCCACGTGACCGATGAACGCGACGTCACCTGGCCTAGGAAGCGGCCTAAGTGCTCACAGAGGACTGCGGCCTCTTCAGACATCTTATATTGATGACGTATCCTGAGGAGGACCACTTTAGATGTGGGTAAGTAGGTATTTCAAAAACATTTGTAATCCTATTGTCCTATATTTGTGTTTTTCTTTTACTTTTTCAAACCAAACTTTATAAAATGTAAGTGAATGTCAAAGAGAAGGAAAAGTCAATCATTTTGGGACGTCTCATCCTCCACCACTGGACAGAAACCTTTAGGAGTTGGTAATGCAGATGTAAATAATGAGAACCTAGAATCAATCATACAAATCATTCTCCTCACCTCTTACTGTGAGCGTTGCTGAGGCCTCCACTTTACCGACCCGGTTCTCCGAAATACAAGTGTACGTCCCTTCATCAATACTGGCAGCCTTCTTAATCCGCAAAGTGTAATCATCCTTGATGTCATATCTATATTTCAAGGCGGAAAAAATGGAAATCTTAATGCAATAATGGATATTTCTCAAGACAAGCAAGCCTTTACCTTAACCATACAGATTTATCACAGACATACCTGCGAGCACCATTCATCGTGGGCTTTAATAATTTCACGCTAACATAAATCTCAATGACACTTTTATTACTCTATGCATTAGTTAAAAACTTTGAGGCAATAAAATTAGTACTGCCATGTTCTCCCGGTATTAGGGTATTATTAATAATATCACTTTGTTCTTTGCAGTATGGCAACATGACAAATGAACGCGATCACTTCTCGATATGACACGTTGCGTGTGCTCCCTGACACTGTAAGCATTACATTGTTATGCTTTTGTGGCTTTCCAATCTATTTAATCATCACCAGACTCTGATAAAACCTTTTAGTCCCTTTGGAGAACAAGATCACATTAGTTTTAGCTCGCTTGATGGAGCTTCGGGCATAATCAACATAATTCAAATGTTGGAAGGCCTGCCAAGCCAACAAACTATAACTACAAATCCCCCCCCCCTCCCCCCCGTGTTAAAATTTCATAAGGTTTCATTAAAATAGCTTCTTTTGATATATTTTTAGACTTTTTTTATTGTATTTTTCCTCTTTAATAAACACGATTTGATATTATATACGTAATCTTGGATCAGGCAAGAGCAGTGTCAGACTGAGGTCCACCAGAGGAAATTATTCTTGAGGCCCGACCCCTGCATCATCAATAAAATGTAATAACTTTTGAATCACAAAAATACACCCTAGTGGCAAGTGAATGGCTCCAAAGGAAGCCAAATAGTTTTTTTTTTTCTCCTTGATCTTTGGGACCCATTATGGTATCAGAGCCTGGCCCACTAGAGGATCTCTGGTACTCTGGTGGGGCAGTCTAACACTGGGCAAGAGCATGCTAATAAACTCAGTACAGACTAGAGATGATCGGATTTCTTGATTTGATTCAGCACCTGAATAAATTTGACGCAAAACAAAAGTGCCCCAATGGCCCTGAAAAGTTGTGCACAACACTCTGAGGTCTCCTAGGACTGTAGTCAACCCATTTCAAGATCTTTAAGGATAAAACAGCATTAGTAACATCAAAGTGATAGCAACGTATATGCCTATGGGCAAACATATGATAGCAGGAGGTCACAAAAAACCTGTTTAAATTTATTTTATTTTTTTATTAAATATGGTCCAAAAATTGTCCCTTTTTGATGGCAGATGCCTTCTTCTCTTTCTTCTAACTATAAAGAGGTGGATGCTATTTTGAATGATTTATTCAAAACAAATTGCTATAGTTTTGGATTAATTAAGCATCAATTTGCTTATCTGTAAATTGGGCAAGTCAAATGAGTGATTCCAAAGGTTATTAGAAAGGCCTCTTATTATTAGATGGACTCTGTCTTCAGAAATAACACAACATAAAGATCCCATGCCAACCACAAGAAGTCAAAATATGATAATGCCATGAGAATTAAAGCATTTTCCGTCTGCTTTGGAGCCCCATATGCAGTAGGGTTTGTTTTAGACGCATGTCTGGTAGCCCCCTGATTCATTTTGACAGTGAACTGCTCCACTGTAGCACGTGGGTCCACCATCTCGCACCTTCATAGTCAATGTTCATCTCTCACATCAATGGCACGTGGTGCTTTGCAGTTTCCATGTCGAATATTTGCAATGGACCTATTTGTCCACTCATGATACATTGTCATCACAGGACCGTGCAAACTTTACAAATTGCACAGTGTCAGAAATACTACCAACCTTGGCCCAAAAGCCAATAATCATCCCTTGCAACTCTGATAAATCGCCCCTTTTACCCTTGATAGCAATGAGGGATATGTGTGCAGACAGCCCATCACACACCTTATGTACCTACCAAGCCTGCTCACCAAACGTGACTTCCATCATGAGCTACACATGACACAAAAGTAGGAAGAGGTCATATAATGTGACTCAACTGTGTATGAGTTCATCATCAATAACCTGGGAATATCCTTCACACACATCCTGCCAGATAAGAGGGACAAACTTTGTGGGTCAAAACAATTGCTTCACGCTGCATTGATATTTTGTCACAACATTTATTCAGCACACAAACTATCACAAAAGTGTTAGGGGAAGAAACTGTCAACAGTGGGATTAATTTGGGAGTCACATAACAGTGGAGTAGTAAGTAATGCATAGTTAGACGTGGAAGACCTCCAAGTAACCGAGCAAGACTCAATGTCACTGGATGTACGGTAATGTAGGCAGTAAGGAGACAACACATCCGTAGAAACTCCAGGGATCTCATTTATTTACTGTGACGACCCTAAAAAGAAGAGGGGGTCAATGTTATCGGCCATTCACAGAGGATTGTGAGGCTGGAGCAACGAGGTAATGTCCTGCCGGAGTCCACCACAGAACTCCGCTTAGGAAAAACAACGGCCGCCAAAATGTAAAATACGGCATCTAATAATAAAAGGCTAAACAATAACCGGGCTCACCTCGAAAAGAGGTCTACTGAGGGAAGACGCAATTCAGTTTCCATGAGACATTATTAAATATTAATTTTATTGGGCTTACTTTTATTTATAGGAAAATGAAATCTATTCAGTGCTACAGATGGAAGAGAGAAATCCAAATCATTACATGTACAATGAAGTATATACTGCACAAAGGTATTTATCTATCTATCTATCTATCTATCTATCTATCTATCTATCTATCTATCTATCTATCTATCTATCTATCTAGGGAAAGGCCAAAAATGGTAAGCTGATCTATCTATTTATTGTCTATCTATCTATCTATCTATCTATCTATCTATCTATCTATCTATAGATGTAGCAGACCTAAACGGAACTCTTAACCTGATAATTTAAATAATGGCAAGGAATGTTGATTGACTTTTCCAATGCTTTCATTAGAGATGAACGAATTTATGAAAAGTTCGATTCAGCTGATTTGCCGAATTTTGCTAAAAAATCAGTTTGCGTGACGAATTGCTTCGTCACGAAGTGCATGTTTTTTCCAGTATCGGGTGAAATGACAGGGAGCTGCAATAGCGCCGCCCCATGTCATTGTACCCCTCAGATGCCGCGATCATGTCTGAATGTAAAAACGGTGTAAAATTAACATTTAAAAAAAAAGTTAATCAAACTTACCACCTCCATTTAATCGTAACGGGCTGGCCGCCGCCATCTTGCTTGAAGATCTGAAGCAAAATTACGTTGGGCCATCGTGGTGACGTCATACGTCACCACACACGGGATTTCGGCCGAGATCTTCAATCATGATGGCGGCTGCAGCCCGTCGGGAGCATATGGAGGAGGTAAGTATGAATTTTTAAGTTTTTTACACTATTTCAGGTTAAATTGATTCGCTAACACGAAGCACGAGAAAATTCGGCTTCGAGGCGAATCGAATTTATCCTTAAATTTTGGATCGAATTCCACACCGTGGGATTCGATTCGCTCATCTCTAGCTTCCATAGCTTTTATCACAAGATATCACTGTCCTGCAATCATATCTATCTATCTAACTATCTTGAGAAAGGCCAAAATGGTAAACTGAAATGTTGTGCTGGACACATGGATGAATACATTTTCCACATTTCACCAACTTACTGTAGACATGCAGCCAGATTTCTATCTATCTATCTATCTATCTATCTATCTATCTATCTATCTATCTATCTATCTATCATCTATCCCTAGATCATATCTAAATAAATGAATATGATGATGATAGATAGATAGATAGATGATAGATAGATAGATAGATAGATAGATAGATAGATAGATAGATCTGTTAATAAATCTGGCATTTTTCTACAGTTTATTCTATTACATTTTAAGAAATCTGGCAAAATATCTAAAACTCTCCGAGTATAAACTGTCAATTGAGTGATAACTATAGAAAATTGTGGAATCTAACCACAAAGTGCAATAAATAACAAAAATGCATATAGAATGAGAAACAATAGCTCTCTGTGTACAGTAAGTGTTATGGGAGCGTTACTGGTGGCTCCTTGAGTCCTATAATAGCATGAAACCTCCACCTTGTGTTATCCAAAAGCCTCTCAATGCTGCTTTTGTTTAAGGGTTTAACGTTCTCAGTCTTGTGTTCAAAGGTGCTTGTAAAACCTTTCAGAGATGCCGTATAATACCACCAGTGGGCTGAATCTTAAAAAAGCTACATAACTAGACGTGCAAGGGGGAAAGCGCAGGTTTGGTCTTAATTAGAAACAGAAAAGATGAGAAAACAGTAGTAAGAAGTCAACAGGAACACAAATGGGGTTATTTGGGCTGAGAAATCTGGCAGTCATTGGGCCGGTATGAATGCACTCATTGTTGTGGTTGCACGTGATTAATGACAGTTGTATAATATAACGCAGGCCGCCTTTAGTCCAGTCATACGTGACCCCTCCCCCCACCTTCCATATGAAACAAGGATAAATATGCAACCCATTTAGATTTGGCCCCTGGATAACTTATACTGTCATCCCTGTTCCATGAATCGACCAGTTCTGAAAAAGTGAGAGAAATAAAGAAATAAATATTTTAAAAAATGATAAACAGAACTGAAACAAGAAAGTAAATCTCAGAAATGCTCGAACCATCTGTTCTTACAAAGATAAAAATACAAGATATAAGACGGTTCTGCCGCTGATACGTATTATGTTCTTGTGAGCAAGATGAGGAAGATGACTTGGATTATGTAGTGCATTGATTTTTTTGTGCTTTCTTTGTCATTGGACTTATGTTTTATATGATTTCTTTTTACATTCCAGATACAAGCAGTATCTTAAAGGGAACATGCAAAATCTGGATCTCCTTCGCCTTCTGGATATTAATGTTTAAAAATGAGCAAAGCGAGCTTCGGATCCAAGATCTGAAGTCGCTTCGCTCAAAACTTTGTTTGAATGCTGTACGGAGATTCGTCTCCATATCTAAATAATTGCTGCTAATACTGTGTACTGCTGTATATACTTAGAATTCCTGCACCACTGGCGGCAACGATCCCATAACTTTTGGCCTTCTGATGATGTAAATTTACAGAAAATGGTGCACTACAATGGTAAATGCAATTGACAATATATGGCTAAACCCTCACACTGATATTAAAATGAGACTTTCGCCAATATATTCTTATATCAAGAACATACCGGAGCCCGCACACCCCGTCAAGGTCTCTCAAAGTGGCACGGGACCTAACGCTAACCTACCTATCCCGTATCGGTAGTTACTGATAGGAGCATAAGGTCCGACACACAGCGAACAGCTCCCAGTTACCTCCAGTGTGAAATCACACATACAATGGGAGGAGTGAGGAGGCTGTGAGTCCCACCTATCAATGACTCAGGTCCCCAGGTGCACCTGAATGTTACCCATAGATCAAAATCAAGGCACATTCAAATCTGGAGTTTATGCCCCTATCTGTAATTGCCCATACGGCATAGGTAGGTTAGCGTTAGGTCCCGTGCCACTTTGAGAGACCTTGATGGGGTGTGCGGGGTCCAGTATATTCTTGATATAAGAATATATTGGCAAAAGTCTAATTTTAATATCAGTGTGAGGGTTTAGCCATATATTGTCAATTGCATTTACCATTGTAGTGCACCATTTTCTGTAAATTTCTGTTTTATATAGTCAATCATATCCGTCTTTGTGGTACATGTGGTCTGCTGCCGACATCCTCCATTGTATGCATTTTTGCTGGGGATTGCTGTGAGCAATGGATCACATGTGCAGGATTTGCTCCACCAGTTAGAAATGTGCAACAGCATATGGGGTTTTGAGCATTTACTGCCTTTTAAGACCACTTTATTCTGTTATTCTGTTCTGATGATGCATCCTGCATGCTTCACCACTTAGCCAATAGGTAAGTAACTCCACATAGTTATGTCACCAAGTCAGCCAGCAACTGGTCCATGTATGACACTTTATCACACTACCAGTGTAAACTTATTATGCCAGAGGATGACAGGTAGAGATGAGCAAAGTTCTCTAAAATTCGATTCTGCTGCTTCGCCGAATTTTGCAAAGAAATTTTCATTTGTGATTAATTACTTCGTTACGAAGCGCATTTCTTTGTAAATAGCGGCTGCAATGACAGGGAACGGCGATTGTGGCGTTTCAGAGAAAAAAGAAAACATTTTTATCAAAAAAGAGCTTCAATCCACTGAGAGGGGAGAGCCTAGCCGCTCAGTACAACTTATTCCCTCGGTTTCCCAGTGCTGGCCATGCCCATCAGTGTCCAAATTTGCGTAAAGAATAAAAAAAATTTGGGGAGCTTATGAAATAATACAGGTCTGGAATAAAACATGGGCAAATGGAGCAATGTCTCCTCTCTCTATGACCTCCATCACCTCATCCTTACCAATACCAGATGTACCCATCAAAGTAAGGTGCTGCTGTATATAACCCTATAATGTTTTGCAGCTATACAGTTCATCTGCTGGCTAACTTATCTCAATTCTCAACTTCTTTCCTTCCAATAAAAAGGAGAAGGTCCCACATGGGTCTCCACAAGCCTAATTTGTCCCTTCACCAATGTACCTTATTAGGTACAATATCTATCCACAGTCATGGACTTTTGAACCACCTCAACCAGGGCCGGCCTTAGGTGTTCAGGCGCCCTGTGCGAGCTAACCTTGTGGCGCCCCCCCCCCCCCCAAAAAAAAAAAACACTGCTTGTTGCTGGCATCATGGCATAGGCTGGCTGACTATCCAACCAAGTAGTTACCAGCCCACACACCCCAAAGGCCGGTGTAATGTTATACTTCCCTACTTCGTGAGATTTCCCTACCCTCGTCACTTCCGGTCGCACCGGACATGACGTGAGGAGGTGTACAGCGCCGCGCAGGCGCACAACGACAGGTTAGGGAAATTTCACAGCAGAGTGTGCATGCGCCAGGAGCCTCGCCGGCGGTTAGGGTAGGGAAAAACTATGGGCCAATGCGCAGGCGCAGTGATCGGATGGATGTTCTCAGCTGAACACCGGCTGACACTGCGCATGCACCGGGAGCCTCACCAGCGGTTAGGGAAGGGAAAAATTACGTACGGGCCAGTGCTTTTTCCCTACCCTAACCGCTGGTGAGGCTCCCAGCGCATGCGCAGTGTCGGCCGGTGTCCAGCTGAGAAAATTAGTTTCCAATGTAGTATTAATAACTAAACAATTAAATAATAAACATATTGCAATTGTCTACTTACCACCAGGACAATAAGATGATCTGGACTCTGGCTGCAGTCTGGCTCTGGGGACTTCATTGTCACTCTCTTCTCCCCCCCCCCTCCCTCCCCTCCCCCCTTGTCACTCTCATTCTACTCCCACCTCCACCTCTAGTGTAGCGTGGCCGAGCTCTGTTCGATCCGCGGTACAGGAGCATTTGTTTCCTGTACCCGGCCGGACTGACAGGAAGTGCACACTAAGTGAGCACTTCCTGTCAGTCCGGCCGGGTACAGGAAACAAAATCTCCTGTACCGCGGATCGAACAGAGCTCGGCCACGCTACATTAACAGCACACAGCAGGCGCAGGCGCAGGCAGGATTCTTTAGAGCCGCAAGCGCTCAGACTCAGCCGCTCAGGCGGCGCAGCATGAGGGGCGCCGCCGGCCGCCCGAACTTATATAAGCAACTTTTTTTATTAATTTTTTAAACCGCAACGGACGCCGGGCGCCCCCTGCTAAAAAACAGGGGAGGGGGAGATGGAGGGGGCGGGGGGCCCGCCCCAAGGGAGAACACAAGTGCCGCCTCGCCTGCCGCATATTACATTGCGAGCGCCCCTGTTGCTATGGCGCCCTGTGCGGCCGCACAGCCCGCACACCCCAAAGGCCGGCCCTGACCTCAACATATCATTGGAGCAGAGTGAACCAAATACTGTAGACTTTAGAAACCAATTAGTTTATTCCAGTTTATCTTCACAGGGGCCAGATGAAGGCAACAAAAAAGTTGCCAAGAGAAGATATCTAAGTGACTTTGGTTATGAGGTTCCTGGGACAAAGCTATACATATGGATGTATGCTTTATGAGACATGTTATCTAAACTAAATGCGTTAAGCAAACACCTTCAATTGCTTTTCAATGGCTTTTGTTTCAAGATAGCGCAATGAGTTAAGAAATTTGAGTTAAGAGTTTGTGTGTTACCCCTGCTACATCTGTAAGAGCCTTTTCTACAAACAAGCATTCAGATAATGTTGAACTGAAGCACTCGATTGGGCAAACTGAATGGGAAGGGATGCAGACAATTTTCACCCATGGACCTAAACAGACCTTGATGTAGGGTTCACAGAGTTGAAACAGTATGGATAATGTTTAGGAGCCCACCCTATAGTTTAACCACTAGAGATGAGTGAATCAATTCTTGGAATTTACACTTGAATCAAATTTTTGAAAAAAAGATTTTGTTAGAATCAGAATTTTACAGGAAGTTGAGTAATCATCTTGAAGAGGACGGCCCGACACAAGAACCACAACCTACAGACCTTGATGATATAATTTTTTAAAGCAAAAGAGCATTATCAGTTGCAAACATTTGTCCAACACATGGACATAATTGCTAGTGATGGGCAAAGTATTGAAAAATTAGATTCGGCTGCTTCACCAAATTTTACAAACAATTTGGGATTTCACGCAGGATCTTCAATCAAGATGGTAGTGGGCAGCTCTTCGCACTCAAACAGATGAGGTAAGTATGATTTTTTACCATTTTTTACCATTCAGGGAAAATTGATTTGTTACCATGAAGCGCAAGGAAATTCGGCTTCGCAGCTGAACACTAATAATTGCAGCCACTTTAACCCCATGAAATGCTAGTCATAAGGCTGTAAAATATATTTCTTCTGGTCCCTATAAGCCACCTGGCAGATCCACTGTAGACCCGATTGCCTTGAAATATTGCAAGGCAACATGTGTTTACTCTGCATCAAGATCTGCCTTTTCTGCCCAATTAGTCGGCACCTTACTGGGTGCACTTGAGTCTACTACCTCAGTGTTGATATCATCAGTCCGTTAGGTCAAAAAGGATCTTTACTGGAGAATCCCTCTGGATTTAATTTTGTGTAACTGAGTACACAGATATACTGTATATTTAACCTCCTGAAATGTCAACTACTGTAGTACATGAGAAGGCGTGCTATGAAATTGAATTACACGTCAGTAGTAAAGCATGACATCCATTTTACTAGGTTTTCTTAACCTCATTCTGTAAAAAGCAGCAGCAGTTCAGCTCTGTACATTTATTTTAAGAAATTTAATTTAGGCTTTCCATTCAGTGGCGGGGCAACAGCCAAGCTTCCCTAGCCGATCTGGCACTTCCTATCCCTGAAGGTTGTCCTCGTATAACCATAAAATGTCTATTAGTGCTTCAAAAAAGTTAGGTCTGCAATTCCATTACAGATTTGCAGAGAAAAAAAAAAAACAGCTGCTTCTGTCTGGACAAAAACATTCAGTCAAAGTATATTTTCTTTGAGAAAAGAACACTTCTTCCTTGGCGGTGATGAAAAGCTATTGGAACGGCAGCTCTCTTCTGTGCAGGAGGTTAGATAGTTATTACATTGTCATAAATTTCCCCTTGTAATTGAAAATCTCTTCACCAAGCAAAGAGCAGAATTTCTGTTTTACATGCTTTGTAATTACAGCATGCAGCTGCCCTCGAAGATGTGTCATTTTCCCAAACCCCATGCTCGACCTACATTTGAAGCAATCCTTTCATTAGAAACCATATAAGTGATGACCTCTTCTAGGAACACTTGCAGACATAGCAAACCTAGATTCCAACAATTTATCATTTTGTGTATATTATGTTGCCCACTTCGTATAGGTTTTGGGAATTTTTTTAAGTTTTAATTAGAAAAATATGCACAAACAATCCACATTATTGAAGGAGTTTTGTTGATGAACTATCCCTTGGACTTGTACGACAGTTGTGTTGTGTCTGGCATAACTCTAAATCTAAAGTCCTCCTTGCTAAACCTCAATGATTGGACCCATACCAATCACATATAACAGTTACATAGGTTTAAAAAAGGCACCGATCCATCAATCTCAACTTTTCATCCACACATACTGAATGTCCCTGGTCCTTTATAAAGTCCTTGGAATAAAAAAAAATCATGCCCCGGTTCTTTGTACTGACCACACATGTATTTATACATGTACATGAGATCACCTCTAAAGGTGACCATTCATATACAATCGCTACCTCTGGCAGTGACTTTTCACCTGGGAGAGCAAAACGATTGGGCGAAAATCCTTCTCATCCGTCAGGTGAGATTTGGAAACCCCCATACACATTAAACTGCTGTCCACTCTTGGCAGATTAGGCTGACAATACATTAATGTGTATGGGGGCCTAAAGATTTATTTTTCCAAGCTAACCAGCCCAATTTTTAAACCTCTCATTGTAAGAGAAACCTCTCATGCCATGTAATAATCTGGTCACCTCCCTCTGAACCCTTTCTAGCTTTCCTATATCCCTTATAGCAAGGATGCTCAACCTGTGGCCCTCCAGCTAAAACTCCCACCAGGCCGATAGCTGTAAGTTGTCCGGGCATGCTGGGAGTTGTAGTTTTGCAACAGCTGGAGGGACGCAGGGTGGTCATCCGTGCGTTATAGCATGTGAAGTCCATAACTGAATCCAATATTCAAGATGTAGCATTACAAGGGATTTATAAAGAGGTAATATTACATTTTTATATCTCTTTTTATACACCCTAAAAATCACATTTGCTTTTGCAGCTGCTGCCTGATATTGAGTATTGCTGCTTAGCTTACTCGCAACCAGAATATCCAAATCTAACCAGAATATTGATGGCATGTCCTTTAACTACAGAGTTTCTACTGAAAGGTTAAAGAGGTGTATAAAAAATGTAAATAAAGTTATCAAATATCATAAAATAAATGACTTGCTATTCAAAATACCGTAATATTGCTGTCATCCAAACTTCAACTATGTACACTACTAGAGTCAATGGTATCTATTTACTACTAATGGCCTTTAGGTGCAATATAAGAATAAAATCCTAAAGTGTTGACACATTTACCCTCTAAACATCTTTGCAAAAAAAAAAAAGAAGATTGTAAAGAAGACCCACCTTCCTCTTGGCAAGTCAACATCATCTTTTTTCCACCGGACTGTTGGCTGTGGATCCCCCTGGACCTGACATCGGAACTCGACAGCCTCGTCCTCTAGAACTACCTGGTTAATTGGTCTTCTGAGAAAAGTAGGTCGTTCTTGGGAAGAAAAAGAGAAGATAAATGGTCATTATTAAAGCCTTTAACAGTTCCTTGGAGCAGTTTTAGCAAAAGCTATAGGTCACCAGTTTTTTCTTACAATGTCCATTTTAAAATATAATAAAACCAGGTGTTAAATGGGCGTCATGCTTTAAAGAAGGAATACAACATTGAAATGAGTCTTGTCATAATGTTCTCGACAAAATTTTATTTTAAGGTTTACCTACACGTACATGGAGGATGGGAACATAATAGAATTATGGTTGTATGTAAGAACAAGGTGGGTGTTGATTCGATTAAATTCCACAAGGTATTTGCCTTTAAGGTGACAATATCCCATTGATTTCAGAAGAGCGTTGTGGACACCAACGAAGCCAATTACGGCCTAAATATGGAAAAATCACCAAGCAATAATAGCTATAAAAATAACACAGACTGGGTTATTTTTCAACAACTCGGCTCTAAGAAGAACCATTTTAATCAGTCAAACAGCTAATTGCAAAACTATAGAGTGAGCAGAGAGCCCGGCGACTGCCAATACAATTAACATTCGACGTGTGTGAGATAAACTCGATTAGAGGCTTCTGCATAACTTGCTTTCAGTGCTAATCTCCCTGGATATGATCTGACAATGTGGGATAATAACCACACTTCTCTTAAAAAAAATGCTACATTCATAAAACAAAGCTTCTGGCTACATCATAGTTTTCTCAAATCTTTTTGATAGGATTAAATAGGGCCATTGGTACAATTGCAGAATTTGAGATATATGAGCTTTTCAATACACTGTTTATTGAAAAATAGTGGGGTTATGTGAGTGCATGAAGCTGATCCATATTCTAGGAAGGGACCCCAGATCTCAGTACTGTATATCATAATGTTAAAATGTGGTCCAGTCCTTGATTTTGGATCTCAGTACTCACAGGGACAAGCCAGGGCTGTCGTAGGACCTCAGGGTGCGTTTATTTATTCAACATGAGAATAGATCTCATCTATAGAGACAATAGGAGGAATTTATGTTTTATATGCCAGTCGTAATCCAAAGTTATGGTCAATTGTGGTAAAGCTGTCTCTGTCTACTTTTTTGTCATTTTTAAATACTGCAGACAAAAAAATTGTGCCTTGCACAAAAGAATTCTGTTACATTTACTGTGCTCCAGTAAATAGGTTAATAAACCAGCTTTTATGATATTCCATTCTCAATTCATGGGCACTAATATAGAGTTTGTTCCCCTTTGCAGCTATAACAACTTCCACTGTTCTGGGAACATTTTCTACAAGATTTGGAGGGATTTTTTGCCCATTCATCCAGTAGAGCGTTTGCGAGGTCAGACACCAATGTTTGACTAGGGGCCCTGGCTCACAATTTCCACTGTAGTTCATCCCAAAGGTATTTAATAGGGTTGAGGACAGGGTTGTACAGGCCAGTCAAGTTCTTCCACACTAAACTCACCCAACCATGCCTTTATGCACCTTGATTTGTGCCCTGGGGCACAGTCATGCTGGGACAGAAAAGGGCTTTTCCTAAACTGTTCCCACGAACTTGGAAGCATACAATTGTCCACAATGTCTTGGTATGCTGAAGCATTAAGATTTACCTTTAATGGAACTAAGGGACCTAGGCCAACCGCCATAACATTATTCCTCCTCCACAAATAATTACAGTTGGCACAATGAACTAAGGCAGTAATATTCACCAAAACCAGACTCGTCCATCAGACTGCCAGATAGAGAAGTGTGATCCATCAATCAGCAGAACATGTTTCCACTGACCCAGAGTCCAGGTGTGGTGTGCTTTACACCACTCCATCTGACCCATGCCATGAATCTCCCGATTCCATTTTTGTGTTGATATTAATTCCAGAGAAGGCTTGGATCTCTGCAGTTACTAAGACAGCATAGCGTGGAGACTTTTATACACTATGCACCCCAGCAATTGGTGACCCCGCTCTTTGACTTTATGTGGGCTCCACTTTGTGGATGAGTTGCTGTGGTTCCTAAATGCAGCCACTTTGCAAAAATAATACTCACAGTAGACAGTGGAATATCTAGAAGGGAAGGAATTTTACTAATTGACTTGTTGTAGTGGTGACATCCTATTACAGGAACATGCTGGAGTTCAGCGAGCTCCTAAGAATGAGCCATTCTTTCACAAATGTTTAAAAAGGCAGCCTAACTGACTATGGCCTGGATTTTATACACCTGTGGCAATGGGACTGAATGAAACACTTGAATTCAAAGATTAAAAGGTGCGTCCCAATACTTTTGTCCATAATGTACCTCCATGTATGACAACGAATCCATATAAGCATACTTCAGGTATTTTTTACATAAAAATATCATTGAATGTGATGAATATGTTAGAAAGACCTAGAATGAGCTATAATATAGAATGGCTTAGAGTGAGGGTCGGGGTCATATCTGTATGTCTTCTTCATACTTTTCAAATTTTTTGTCAACTGGTATTTTTTATTAATTTCATTAAGTTTATTTGAATGTATCATTACATCTACTTTTTATGTTCTCATTATATTAAATTCTACTTACTGAAACAAACTAATCAATACTTATCTAGCATCATATCTACAGAGAATACTGTGGAGCTACACATAGTAATCTGTATAACTTCTGTTCTATGTAGATTACTTCATTTTGTAGATCTCCTTTATCCTTATTGATTTTTCTTGGTCTGTCAAGGACCTTCTAACTTTTGCTGTACACAACTGACACAACCTCTCCGTGAGATCTAATTCTATATACAATTGCTTTTTATCCAAAACCTTTAACAATGACCGTTCAAATGGGTATTTCTACATACTCAAACCTCTGTATTTAACCTCAAGAACAGAACACGGTTATAAAATTTTGGAACAGAGTTGATGATAAAAAAAATGTATATTACCACATGATGAAAGGCTGTATCGGTTGTGTCAAGCCTCTATTTCACTAGACCTGCATGACTTTCTCTTTTTGAAAGGTACAAATTGGTAATAATGGGCACCATGTTGTCAGGTACAAGGACTTTGTGTCCAGAAAAAGCAAGAGACTGCATGCTAGAAGACTTCAAAATGTCATCTAATATCCATTCTTTTCTTCCAATGCGGGAAGCAGCAGATATAAGACCTCAAGTTGTCTTCTTTTGTCAAGGTTGTTAAGTATTCTATTCAACCAATTCCAGGTTACATGGAAACCATTTCAGCTTCCACAGGGGTTGGCCTGGTTTTATGTGCGGATACATTTCCTAGTCTCCTACAACTTTATAAATAGGCAGTATTGTTGCTCAGAAATCTATGACAGCTAGGTGACAATGGCAAGAGGAGATGAAATATCAGTCATATCAACAAATGCAACTAAGAATAAGCTAGAGAGAAAATTTACCAGTTTAACAAAAGTCAACAACCCCTAGGTTTTTTGGTTCCTAGGTAGAAATGCTCAACAAACCCAAGATAGTTATGAATTCACACATAAAAAAGGTAAAAACTGTGATATCACTACTTTTAAATAGTTAAAAAAACTTCACTAGTTTTGAAGTACAAGTACTTACTAGTAATACAGTTATATATTAGTATACACATCATACTTGTATAAAAAAAAACAATATAGGGTTTCCCTATAAAACTCTGCTTTCTTATGAAAGAGCCGTATGTATTGAGTATATTGTCCTCTCTCGGGTTCAATTGGTTAACTTCACTTCCTCAGGGAAAGCAACACTCCAAGCACTCCATGTAATGGATGCTCGACCAAGTATATAAACTTGGAGACAGAAAGAGTTGACCTTAGAGGAAGTTAATTGCCTACTAAAGGTGCCCATACAGCTAAGAGTAAAGGGGCACATTTATTAAGACCAGCATGTTAGATGTAGGCCTTAACAAAGCCCCATAGTTGGTGGAAGATCCGCCGGAGTTATGAAGAGGTGCAGGCCTCTCCATGACTTCAGCGCATCCAGCGCCAGTTCTAAATATAGGACATCTTTCGAGCTATCTTACATTTAGACCTTTTTCTATACCTAAACCAGGCATAGAAAATGGTAAATGAGACCCCTTCTCCGCCCAAGCCACGTCCACAATTTTATACCTGGCTTGAGCGGGGAAAAGTTGCAGATAGCATCTGCGCCTGAAATACGCCTAATTTTGGCCTATTTCAGTAATATAAATGACCCCCAAAGTCTGTAAACTGGCTGATTTTGGCAAGACTGTTGGCTATCCTATTTGTATACTGGTGTGCTGAATTCTCCTCAATGGATGATGCTGAGGTACAGATAGCTGACAGCTACTGAAGGTATATGGACACTTTAAAGGGGTATTCCAGGCAGAATAAACTCCTCGGCCTTGAATACATAAGGTATAAATAAAGCATTTACTAATATGGTGTCTGTTTGGTAATTGATCTCTTCTGTGGGATTGTATCTTCCTCTTCCCCAGGCAGGAAGTGCTGTAGCTTGTAGTTTCACACTAGCCGTTGTCTCAGCCTCCGTACAGCAAGGAGACAATACGTCACACTCCCCCCAGTAATAACCCCTCCCTATGGGTCACATGAGAGGTCACATGATCACACATTCCTGGGGCATGAATGGCAACGTGATCTCTGATGTGACCGATAGGGGAGAGGGCTTGAGGAAGTGTGACGTATTGTTTCCTGGCTGCAGGAGGCTTAGAGGACACCTAGTGTCTCTACAAGCTACAACACTTCCTCATTGGGCATAGGGGAGATAAAAGCTCACAGAAGAGCGCAATTACCAAACAGACACTATATTAAGAAGCTTGTAGGTATCCAGAAAAAAAATGTAAAAAAAATGGAGACAGCACGTCCAAAAGGTGCAGAAAGTGGAATTTATTCCGGAATAAATTCCACTTTCTGCACCTTTTGGACGTGCTGTCTCCATTTTTTTTACATTTTTTTTCTGGATACCTACAAGTTGCTTTACTAGGGGCTTTTTACCACCCCTCCTGGAGACGAGCACCCGAAACATTATTACTTAAGAGTGCTGTCCACCCATATTTTCACTATATTAAGAAGTACCTTACTTGCATCAAATACATTCAACAATGAAGAGGTTTTTCATGGAATATCCCTTTAAGAGATATGAATGAAGTCAACATTTAACTACAAAAATGTGTATACATAGTATAATTTCAACATATACCAAGTAATTAGTTAGAAATTTCCCAAAAATTCATCTTACCAAATACCGTGAGTTCAGCAGGGTCACTGTCTCTTTCTCCAACCATATTGGTTCCAACACAAGTGTACATGCCAGCATCGTTTTTCTTTGTGTTGGAGATCATCAGCTTCCCACCACGAATCTTTAACATGAAAATATATATAAATAATGTCAAAATCTGAATTTAAGGCTGAGCTAAAAAAAGAAAGCATTTTGATATACAGGTATGTGCTTGTAGGTTGCCTAAGACTCAAAGGTCTACATTTGCCTGCAGATGCAGTCCATTAGAAATAATAAATATACAGCATCTTCCAACCAGAATGGCTCAATCATTATCAGAAGAGATATCTAATAGGGAATTCTAGCCAGAAGAAATCATCTACCAACTGATTACTAGGTGATAACTGCTAGATCACTGGGCTTTGACCACCACCGATACTACAAAATCCAGATCCCCCATTTCTCCAGCTGTAAGACAGTGGCTGTGTGAGCTTGAATAGTAGGGCGGTCAAGTATGAGTCTATGGCAAAGATAGCCAATATAATCATTACTACTGGATAGGGAATAATGACAGTCGACTGGAATACCCCTTTCCTTTAATTAAATGGTAATTGACTTCTGATTTGCTAATTTTACACCTTCAACACCATTTAAGGTACTTATCTGGTACAGAAAGTCAATTTTTTAAAAACCCTATTAGGGAATTCAGAGTTTAAAGAGAGCAATCCTTAATTTTAGACCTCCATTAATGAGCCAGAGTAGATAGCATCGACAATGAGTGATCTTTAGGGCTGTATTACACTGTGAGTGCTGATAGATGATAGCATATCCTCTGGCACTGATTACACAGGCCGATGCAAACTGAATGTGGGAGGAACGATTTTTACAGCGGTCGTTCCTCCCGAATTGATTTCTATTAATTATTGGCAGTAAATCGCTTATTACACAGGAAGATAATTGGGCATCTTTTATCCTGATTATTAAAGATGCCCATGGGCATTCAAACAAGTATTTGCTCGTTCATTGGTTGTTCGATTATATGGGCTAATTATTGGAAACAAGATTTCCTATGAATGCTTGTTCTTGTTGATAATCGTCCCAAAAATTCTACTGTCTAATAGGCCGTTATTCTGCTGGACCCAACATGACCATGCATTACATGAACAGCCCATTGATTTCAAATGACTTTGTGCAATTCTTAATTTCCCCTGCAGTGGAACCTAAGAGAAATCAAATAATTGCTGCACAGGTTCCCAAAAATTGCAAGTGGTTGTTGTGGTTAATAGCAGTTACCAGCTAATTTTCAGGATTTCTCAAAGCAGAAAACCCCATTAAACTAAAAATATTATACCTGCACCTCACCCATAACATTTACACACATTGTTTCAAGCCAACTTACACTAATTCTGTCATCTTTGTCATCTATTCGCACTTTGTCTTTCTTCCAATAGATAGTTGGTTCTGGATGTCCTCTGGGTGGCTGGCATTCCAAAATGGCTGGTTCTCCAGCTGCCACCACCACATCTGTAGGGTTGAGCCGGAAGTCATCTCGAAGCACTGTTGAGAAAACATAAGGGATATTAAATCCACATTACACCTACAAGTTTCACTTCTACATAATTACATTTTTAAGTGCGCTACAGCTGTCATGGGCATGCAGAAAACTCCTTAGTGATACTACAGAACTGGCATACTGTAAAAGTCTGTGAACATCCGCTACTCCACTGGTTCCAATTTTCTAGGCTTATGCTAGGCATGGCCAAGAATGCCAAAAGCAAGACATAAATCAGCACTTCATTTGAAAATAAATTAGGTAACATATGTTAGCATCTTATGTAAATGACATGTTTTAAAAGAGGGATTAGGGCCCTCAAGTTGGCTATATCTTTCCAAAATGACATCCACTTCACGGTTACAATTCCAAAGGCATACTACTTTGCAAAGTAATTGGCTAACAACCGGATGGAAACAAAGAGACAATGGCTGTTTTTAAAATAAATAAATGACTGCAATAAAATCTACAATTCTGTAAATTTTAAAAAATTTGGGGCAAGGCTTAAAGGGTTTCTGTCCCCACACTTTTCACTATTAAACAGGCTGACATTATACATGTGCAAATGTCACCTGAATTTAACTCATTGAGGCTCAGCCGAATACATAGCAGTGAGGAAGCCGGCAGCTGGCGAGCATCCTTCCCTCACTGCGCTGAATACTGAATGGGACGGTGCAGGTGAGAGATTTTCCCGGCAGACATTGTAGGCCGGAGGAGACCAACGCTGGCCTGGACCTGTCAATCAAGAGTAGAAGGGAGTGGAAAGAGGTGGGCAAAAGGGAGCCTCTAGGAGCAGGTGCAACGCCCCACCTGCTCCAAGAGGCTAATTAGCATAAATAAAAGTTATAATTGCACAAAAACGGGGGCACACTGAAAAAAAAAGAATAGCAGAGTTAAATTCAGGTGACACTTGCACATGTATAATGTCAGCCTGCTTATTAGTGAAAAGTGTGGTGACAGAAACACTTTAATCTAATACATTTTAGAGCAACAAGTAAGACCATTTTAGAGGATAGTTAAGTTGTGGTAGTACAGTAGCTTCATCTAATATGGAAATGTTTTGTGGTTAGCCCTTTGACCAACTGCTACCCCTACCACCATTTTCAAGCCAAACATCAAACGTCTGTGAAGCTTTCATATTCATTTAAGCCTTTTCCACTCAAACAAATACATGGAAGAGAAATCCCCGAGATGTCAAAAGTCCTCTATGCCAGTACCCTCCATGAGCCCAAGTCATAACCTCCCACATACATCTGGTCTCTTGTGTGATGCCAAGATCCCAGCTGAAGCTGGTCACCTTTCGTCTGAGGACAATACATTTTCCCCTCTTTAGCAGTTGGATTCTATGTAAATTCTGATGATGCTCCATGATATGAGATGTTCATCTAGCAGAATAAAAAGTCAACAGCTCGAAAACATGATATGGCAATGTCAGAACATCAAGTGCCTAAGCGTCAAGTCTTTGATAAAGTCATCTAATGTGATAGAGAAGAATAAATGTTATATTGCAGAATAGTCTTAGAGTTTGTTGAATAGCTGCACATTTCATGTGTGTCAGAAGCAAGAAGTGTTTAAATAAATGGTCCCGGGCACCTGTCACCGAAAATGAATCATTGCTTCCAGCAAGGCAACTGTTTACTAACACCTGCCAAACTAGGCCGGAATCCAGGTCCTGGCCACGCCATGTCATTTAGCAGGAGATCTGACACAGCACATTAATGCACTGATTTTTTTTTCACCATCTTAAATGGTTTTAAGTAAGTTTAGATTAGCAAACAATATTTTAGATAACAATTGGAAATCCACCCTTTAGCTTCATACTCTCCGACTACAACCGCTATCACAAAAATATATCTCTATAGGATTTACATTTACATGATGATTACAAATAACCATCTGTCTGTTTCTAGTATTTCAATCTGGTGCATGTCCCATGAGCCTCTCGTTTATGGTCAAAACAGCAAAGCTGGAAGGGAGAAAAAAAATGTTGGCTTGTCAAGAGGAGAAGAATAATTGCATATGTATCCCAAAAGAACCAGTTTTTTTTTTCCTCGACAAAAAGAATTGCTTAGATTTGTAAAACCTGGAATATTTTTAGCTGTTGGAAGGTAAACAAAGCTGCTCGAGTCTAACTGAGTACGAGGGAGAATGACACATTTTCCAGATGGAAAGAAAGGATTGACGTATTGTTCACCTGTCGCAAACTCACAATAGAGGAAGGCATTGTAAGAAATGAACTTCCATGTCATCCTGTAGAACTTATTCTCTAATGGGATGACCAGTGACCACACTCTCAATACTTAGATACCTCGAAACGAAGCAATGACTTAGTCAGAAACCCATTTTATTTATGTTCCTGTTTATTAGACTACTATACCTGACATAATGGTCTTATTGTAACTACTTGATAGCTCCCCCACACACACACTATCCAGTACCAGTCAGCAGAAAACAAGATGTGAGTCTTAAAGGGTTTGTACCAAATTTAGATGAGGAGATAGGAGATAGTGATCTGATTGGTGGTTGTCCAAACACTGGGACCCCATTGATCCTGAGAACAAGGATAAGAATCTGATTAGTGGAGTCAGACTGCTTGGACTTCCACCGATTCCCAATTTCTTTGAACAAATTACCATTTCCAGTGGTTGAGAATGCTTTATGTATTCTCTATGGCTTATGTAAAGCTCTTGGCTATCTCTAGTGGTCCCATGGTGAATGAATGAAGTGAGGCATGCATGCTCAACCCACCGATCCCCTCATTTGAGGCAATCAGGACCCCTTTTCTTGGGATCCAAGCACTAAGACCCCCAGTGATCAGATCCTTATCCCTATCTCTGTGGATATAGAAGAAGAAAAGGACCGGCACTCGCAGATTAGATGCAATCCTCGTATATTTATTGCCACATCAGAAGGCGATGACGCGTTTCGAAAAAGGCTCAAGTGTGAGTCGAAGCGCATCATTCTTCTGATGTGGCAATAAATATACAAGAATTGCATCTAATCTGCGAGTGCCGGTCCTTTTTTCTTCTACTTGTGAGCGGGACGCCAGCCCCGGACACGTGCACTGCACCACTGACAGTGGAGTGCCGACTGTGTTCACAGTGCAACTATATCCCTGTGGATATATGACCAGTTCTGATCTTGGTGCACACCCTCTATGTTGACCACACACTTTAGATAGCTGCTGGCCAAATGGTGCTAGCAGCGCTTCTCGGGAATGATAAGCCACCACCAGAGGTGTCTGGCAGCAGTTTATCTTCTCTGACAACAAAAGTATCTGGCACCTTGAAATTCAATATACAGGACCCTTCTTTCCTCCAACATTTGCTGTCAGGAAGGTCAGCACAATGCCGTACACGTTAGAGTGTTGGCTGGTCAGATCAAAGTCAGTGGGTTTATCCAACATTCATTTAGTGTGATGTGGGGAATATGTGACATGATATTGTCAAGGCCATTAGTTGCTACCTAAAGACCTTTATCAATGGGTAACTACAACTAGCAAAATATATTGTCCCATGGGGGGTTGACCCTAAAGCTATTGTCCCTAATGCAAAATGTACAGTATTATAGCCCCCCTATTGACTACTTGTCATTTCTGTCTTCTTACATAGAAAATAGGCTTTTATGTCCTGTTAGACACAAGGTCGGATGTGACTTCTACTGGCTACAACCCTGTGAGCTTTCTATACTTTTTACCTACAATTTTTCCCCTGAAAGCCATTATACAGATATAATTGTGCATTTTCTTTTTACTGCATATAGAAATGAAGACATAATATGGAAATATCTATTTTATGCCATTCTTTATTGTCACCAGTGTTGTGCACTTCTCGCTGTTTGAACCTCGTTAATTTATTCCATCTAATACTTTAGTAAGATACTATTTCGAGTCCTTGTCAAAACAGCACCACAGAATAATTATGCCATGGAAGTCATTAGAGAATGCAATAGTAATCATAACATCAGTTTAAAATTGCTCATTTTCATTTTATTCCTATTGTACGAATGGTATAGAAAAAAAAATCTAGGGAGGCTAATTATATAAGGATTACATGCCATGCATGCGGAGGATTTGAAGGCTTGTGTTAAAAATAGAAAAAATTATAACTTTTGCATGATATTCATATGCAGAATGATGGGGTTTACACAAAGGGTCATTTGTGCAAAGTTATAGGAAATTATGTATATATATATATATATATATATATATATATATATATGTATATATATATATATATATATATATATACACACACCAGTAATTGAAGGATACATTACAAAGCAGGATGGAATATGGAATATACAAGACGGTATTACATTGTGAGTCAATTAAGGTCATAAAGAAGACATTACGATCTGGCATGTCGACCCTGGTGGACCTACTGCCACCATTATCCTCTAACTGTACTGTACATGACACTAGTAGGAACAATTAATCCTACAGCATAAACTTCATTTCCATGGCATAAGGTGAAAAAAAGTTTAAAAAAAATAAAAATGCAAGAAAAATAATCTTGTCTTATTCTAGGATATAAATAGAAGTTTAAGCCTAGTGATGTCTGCATGCCTGATTTGGAAACGCTTGCATTGCAAATTTGGCCTCATTATATGGTGTGAAATTTATCATTATTATAGAAAGGAGAAGTATAAACCTTATGCAGGGGCTTTTCTTGACAGATTTAGGACACATAACATTTTTCACACAAAGGGCATTTATTAATTTTAAAGCAGCAGCAGGAGCAGCAGCCGTGTTCTGGGAAATGAACGGTACAGAGCATTTCTGTGTATATTTCGAGCTCTTAGACTTCCCCTTTCTTGTTTTAACCATTGTTTCGTACCTGGGATCGTCGCACGCAGGGGATAAGGAACAGTAAAGCCGGGAAGCTCCTCTGATATAGTGTTTGCCAAGTCACGAAACGCAGCTCGCCTCGTTGTTTCAGTGCAAAATACATTAAGCATGAACCAATTCCAATAGACTCAATGAATAAAGATTGGAAATATCAAATGTCGTAGTATTGAGTCTGGGAAAATCTTTGTAAACTAAAAGATGCAAATGAAGCCCAAGAACGTCCAATACAGACATACAGGGGATGTGTCTGTGAAGGTTCTCATTTATCCAGGTCATGGTATATATGTAAAGAATAAATCAAGGCAACTGGACTTACTGTAGATTTCTTAAAAAAAAGTTTCACTCGTTCTTCCAACGAGCTTCCTCAATTCTGAGTGACTGTACAAGAATTCTCTGGGAATAAATATGTAACTGAATCAACATCTGGTAATGCATGGGGTCAGAGGTCATTATACCCAGCATGGGGTCAAAGGTGTTGATTCCATTATCCTAATTGGAGTCAGTAGGTGATAATGACCTCCTAGAAAAAGGTGTCAAGACAGCATTGTATGTGGCAGAAAATAGATTTTTAACCCCCCCCCTCGCCTCTATTCAAGCTTGGCTTCTGCATTTTTACGTAGATGGCCTCCTTCACACCTCGTTTGTACCAATCGGCCTCCTTATCCAAAACACGTACTTGACTGTCTTCAAAAGTGTGACCTGTTTCTTTTAGATGTAAGTACACGGCTGAATCTTGACCAGAGGTTTTGGCTCTTCTATGCTGAGCCATACGCTGATGTAGTTGTTGTTTTGTTTCGCCGATATACAGTTCTGAGCATTCCTCATTGCACTGGACTGCGTATACAATGTTGTCCATCTTGTGTTTAGGCGTTGGGTCTTTGGGGTGAACCAGTTGTTGCCTCAGTGTGTTGCTTGGTTTAAAGCAGACAGGGATGTGATTACCAGATGTTGATTCAGTTACATATTTATTCCCAGAGAATTCTTGTACAGTCACTCAGAATTGAGAAAGCTCGCTGAAAGAATGAGTGAAACGTTTTCAAGAAATCTACAGTAAGTCCAGTTGCCTTGATTTATTCTTTATAGATATACAGGGGATCGATTTGCTCACCTATGGGGGTGAAAGGGAGGGGAAATATGGCTCCTTACGTTTTAGCCATTGATGAGAGGTTCAATACATTTTGCAATCCCTATGTACTGTATGTATCATTGCCCATGGACAATCCCACCAAATCTATACAGTGGCGGTCCCTGAGATTATCTTCATGATTTCTGCCCAGTTGATTATATAGTATCAATATGCAATACTTCAGGGCACTGTACAGCGCTCGTCATCACTCACATCAGTTCTTCTGAGCTCAGACCCATACAAGCACAATTCCTATGAAGCCAAAAAAACTATCAGCACCCAGGACCCAAGTGTTGCAAGGCAACAGTGCTACCCAAAGTCACCGTCTGTATATTAGGAAATTAGAGCTCCTATGTACACCCCTGGGCTGTCATAGGTGACCAAAATATTTTCATACGTGTTCCTCAAAGAGAGTCTGTCACCAGGAAATTCACTGCTCACAGCTTTTAATCCATATGGAAATGAGCAGAAAGTCAATGAGGACAGCCCAAGCCTCTATATGCACCCTTGCTTCTCCAGCTTCCTTTGTCAGCCCTTCCCGCTCCTTCTTGATGGTAAGATCAGGCAAGATGACTATGCAGGAACCTGGTTCTGTCAAACAAAAAGGAAAACCTGGCCCAGTCAATCAAGAAGGAGAGGGAGGAGCTGGCAGAGGAAGCAGGAGGAGCAAGGGTGCACTTAACTGCTCATTTGCATATAGATGGGGTTTCGAGTCTGCCTGTAGCGCAGATGTGATTTTTTTGCAAGATCTATAAAAGTTGCAAATGATAAATGAGGTTGAAAAATAACTTATGAAGAAAAATAACTTAAAAACAACTTCATTTTTGAACGTGGCACAAGAGGCTATATGTTGAGGGATTTGGAGCAATTACTTGGGTGAGACAAAAGATGTGACAAATTTACACCAGAAAAGAGGCACATGAAAATTGATAAATGTCCCCTAGATGTTTGAGCCACTACTTGATCCACTGCGTGTCTACACATTCATCACTTACATTAAACATTGATCTGAGCTTTCGGCACTGACTGTGGTAAGAAACGTGGCTCTAGGCTTTAGATAATAGAAGGTTACTCTAGTGGCCTCATTAGCCAACACATAAAGGAGTTTTCTGGTTTAGAAAATCCCTTGTCAAATATCCTATTAGAGAATATCAGATGGTGGTCATCAATTTTTGTTATTTTATTGACATAGTGCCAACAGATTCCAGAGTACTGTACAGAGAAGTCATCACTCATACTGGCCATAGACCCAATTTGAGCTCACTAATTTCACCTTTTAGCATAGTTTTTGGAGCATAAGAGTAAATTTGAGTAACTGGATGAAACCCAGGCAAACATGGGGAGAATATAAGAACTCCATGAAGATGTAGCTCTTCTTGTATTCAAACCCAGGTTCCCAGTGCTGCAAGGCAACAATGCTAATCACTGAGCCACCATGCCTGCTTAACATTTGTAGTGTTTGTTGTGACCCCCATTTCATAGTTAGTTCAGATACTGGGCTACAAAGAGCATTTCTTGCTTAAAACTCAGTACATGGACAGTTCATCAATTTCAATGGAAGTTATGTAATTCTGCATTTCTCCTCTAATAGCAATGCAGGAAAATAGAAAACTTTCTTAGAATTTCAGCAACATGAATTTCAGTGATCAGCTTTGGGTCCATTCACACGTCCGTTGTTTCTTTCCTGATCTGTTCCGTTTTTTGCGGAACAGATCTGGACCAGATCTGTACCCATTCATTTTCAATGGGTCCTGAAAAAAAATTGAGCTGTCCGATTTTTTTCAGGACCCATTGAAAATGAATGGGTACAGATCTGGTCCAGATCTGTTCCGCAAAAAACGGAACAGATCAGGAAAGAAACAACGGACGTGTGAATGGACCCTAAAGGGGTTACCCAAGACTAAAAAATGTCCCCCTTATGCCCGAGTCCCTCACACTGAATCTACCTAACTGGCTCCCCGCTCCCTGCACCACTCCTGGTCACTGCTCCGCCGCTGCTTCTTCCCATGCACGGATAAAAACATCCGATGTCAGCGGGGAAGCAGACAATGGCAGGTGGTGACGGGCACGAGCCTCCCTAGCATTGCCCGTCACCACCTACCACTCCAAAATGGTACCATTAAGAACTACAGATCACCCCATAAAAAACAAGCCCTCATATAGCTCCATAGACATAATTTAAAAAAACATGGAGGATCAGAATATGGCGATGTAAGGAAAAAAAAAGTTTGAAATGTTTTTTAAGTATATATTAACAAAAGAAAAACTATATAAATGCGGTATCATTGTAATCGTACTGACCCAGAAAATGAAAGTAATAGGTCAGTTTTAGCGCATAGGGAACGCCGTAAAAAAAACAACCCATAAACCTATGGCAGGATTGTGTTGTTTTTTTTTCCAATTCCAACCCAATTGGAATTTTTTTAGTTTCTCCCCTTATTGCATACAATATTAAATGGTGCCAGTAGAAAGTTCAAATTCAAAAAACAAGCCCTCATACACCTATGTGAATGGAAAAGTAAAAAAGTTATGGCTCCTATAAGGCAGGAAGTAAAAAATGAAAACGCAAGCTGCCAATACATGTTCCATTTCTACTTGAAACAATTGAACAATGCAGACTATATGGACATTGTCTTATCGAAATGACTATGTCTGATCACCTCAGTTGAATCCCAAAATTCTTCTATCCTGCTACTGAAGTCTGTACATTAGTGTCTTCCATCCCCCATGCGGTAATGAAATCTGAAAGCTGCAGTTAACATTCAGCAATCTCATTACCCATTTACTATAAATCTTCCAAAGCATCACTGTGTTTTGACAGCTAACCACAAGAAGAGGAAGCAATAAGCATATCCAAGCAGTTTTTATGAATGCAAATTTCCTAAGGACGAAAAATGTAAATGATTTGGAAACCCTCAACTATATACTGCATCGCAGCAGCTGGAAAGTGATATGTTCAAAACCCCGTCAGGTGCTGAAGGCGACCCTTACAATTTCCGATGGCAATTACTGTGTATGCTCTCAATATGGCAATGTTTGTGTACACAAATGACAGGAAAGCTCAGTGATCTCCAAGCTTGTCGGATTAGTGAAAATAAGTAACCCTTTACTGGTGACCTCCATGGAGAGCATTTTACTCCCGAGATAATTACAGGTACAATTATCTGGGTATGTCGGCCCCGGGGGAAATCAAACCCAGCACCGATCATACAGGTCCCATTAGTAAATATAAAGAAGAAATGCAATTAGCCGGGCCTTCCAATTGGATAGTCATTTAGATGACCCCAGGGGGGAAACTAACAAGTAGAGATATTTTAGGGTTCAGCTAATATTTGAACAACATAATGAATCCGTGGAAGCATATTAATGTATTACAGAACATGGCAGACTGTAATAATGAGGGTGACAGAACGTCAAGGTGACTCAATACTAAATCATTTATCATGGGGACTACATTACTCCACATAATAGACACCTTGACTGCTGCAGAAACTCTTAAAGGGCATCTGTCAGCAGATTTGTACCCACGACACTGGCTGACCTGTTCCATGTGCGCTTAGAAGCTGAAGACATCTGTGTTGGTCCCATGTTCATATGTGCCCGCATTGCTGAGAAAAATGATGTTTTAATATATGCAAATGAGCCTCTAGGAGCAACGAGGGCGTTGTCATTACACCTAGAGGCTCTGCTCTCTCTGCACTTTGATTGACAGGGCCAGGTGTAATGACATTTACGCTGCTGGGTCCTGTCAATCAAAGTGGAGAGGGCTCGGCAGTTGCAGACAGAGCAGAGCCTTTAAGTGTAACAGCAACGCCCCCGGTGCTCTCACAGCCTAATTTGCATATATTAAAACATCATTTTTCTCAGCAATGCGGGCACATATGAACATGGGACCAACACAGAGGCCGTCAGCTGCCAAGTGCACATGTAACAGGTCAGCCAGTGTCAGTTCCTGCTGACAGATGCCCTTTAAGAAACAAAGGGAAGGATCCTGTCCACCTCTGAATGATTTTCATAAAGAAGGTCTGCAGCAGTTGTATTTGTAATGCTATTATGGGGCAACTGAGGCAGGGAAGTGTACTGCAGCTGCTGAAGAACCTCTTTGTATGGAAAGAGGGAGCACTACACGTCTGTGAATTACTGCTTGACACAGGTGAAGGAGTTTTCTAGAATAGCCATCTGCGACAGCTTCTGTAGGAAGAGAAAAGCAGTGACTTGTAGTATTTGCATATGTCTTTGTTCAGAAAGTGAACTTGAAGGAGATAAAATATATAGACATGGCCAATTCCAGATGACTGACCAGAACCAGAATATTTAAATTTGGGATTTATATATTTTTGTAAACTCTTCTATTTACTGATAAACCAGAAAAATTGACTAGTCATAGTCCCACTGCTATATTTCCTCTCCACAAACACGGGTGGTCATGCTTTTATATATATATATATATATACACATCACACGAGGCACTGGATGGACTGGCCACATTCACAATAGATGAATTGGATTGTGGAAGAAAAGGCACCGTGTACTGCTGGCAGCTGCATAATGTGAACACAACAATAGATATTTTTTAAATTCATATCCCCGAAGAAACATGAACTGTACATCTAATTATATAATCTTTGAGACCTCTTCTCCGCTCTATATCCACCAAGCATATGACAACAGCAAAGGGACAGGGCACAATCTTGTTAGCAGCACAGCTGATTTATTGTATTCGATTTAGCCAGAAAGAACACCATGGCTGGAAACGTGAAGTACGTATCACTGGGTGAGTTTGGAAAATAGCCACTTATAAGGGGAGACGCCTGTAAACTGTGTTGTTTGAAGGGCTGAATTGCATATAATTATAAGTACAGTACTTATAAAGAACCTTCCCTGTAAAGTAGACCTCAGTGCTCACATGCACGGGCTGCAAGGCTTCAGGCAGGAAATCAGAAATCAGCTTTTATTCTAATAGTTTCTGGCCAAGTGTTCGTTTTTGTCATTTATTGATTTATTTATTTATTTTTGTAATTAGAAAATTACCATCAAACATAAATAGTTATGTAAGTTCTCAGTATTAGATGAAAATGTATCACTTTATCAATGTATTATAATCTATTTTATTATTTCCATTGTGCATAATGTATATCTATCTCATGTCTATCTACCATTACAGAAGGCAGAGGAAAAGGAGTAAGAAGATGGAGGATCACATGACACTAGAAGGAAGTGGGGGGGGGGGGTGGTGGTGGCTTCAACTGATTGACTCAAAAGCTGACAGACAGCCTACATCAGCCAATCAGGGGCAGTAGGCAGGCACCTGCTAATGCTCAGAGAGAAAAATCACCATAGTCTTCAGCTTGTGTCCTGGAAGGATGTCTTGTGGCAGTGTCTGACAAAAAGCTATTACAGACACAAGACAGTAATCTAACTGTACTAAGGACACGATAGGGAGAGAATAGGATCTAGGTAGATTTTAAGGAATCTGATCAAGGAAAGCTTTAGGGAGAGGGAGGGAATAAGGCACTGGTCACCCAGTTGTGTTTAATACAGCTGCAGGCAGCTAGTTCTGCATTACAAAACTCACTGCAAGAAAATGAAACCTTTTTTTTTTTCTTCAGAGTTCATAGGCTTATTTCCAGTACCATAATAAAACACATTCTGCTACAAATACTGAGCAATTGCATATTTTTAAGTGGGCATATCAGTGTATTATACCCATCTTACGGAACGTGTTGCATAGTGTTGCAAGATAACAAGTACTTACAGCAATAGCAACACTGCAATAATGAATCCTAGGAGATCTCAAAGTGTCTTATACCAATTGTCAGGACAATGGGAGCATATTTTCTCTGTGCAGAATCTATCTATCCACCTATCATTTACTTTACATATTTTAGTTTTCCGTATCTGAAGGCATAACATACAGCCATAAAACCGAGTAATGTTTCATACATGATGAACTCCAGCCAAAACAACATCCGTTGCTTCTATCTGTAGACGTTTCTGAGCCATCTATCATTGTTAGACTTCAGGTCTTATTAATAGCAGCTCTAAGCACACGTTCTGCATATAACATTGTATAATGTATTACTTCAGCATGTAATTAATCTTACTGAGCTTTATATCAAAGGTTATAATACATGGATGCAACAGCACCTCAGGGTGACATGGTAGAAAAGAGGAAGTTGAAACTAAGACTAGATATAAGACATAATAATGCCATCTCTCTTTATCCCCACTAGTTTTGGCCTTGTTCACATTTTATGTTTTTCCCTCCAGATTCCACTGCAGCAGTCTGAGGTATACACGGGTGGAGAGCACTATTTTTGCAATGGTTGGTTTTGAGGGTAGTGACCGTGTTCCTGTTATACTTCTTCCATCTAGGGATTAGGGATTAATATGCAACATTACTAGCATGATGAAAGGATTGATACTGACTGATGTTTGGTATCCATGGTTGCATATAGTGTTGAGCGAAGTTTTGCCAAATTTCACAAAGAAATTACTTTTTTACAACGCGCATTTCGTTGTAAGTAGTGAACATAATGATGGGTAACGGCAATTGCACCGCCCCCCCCCCCCCACATCATTGAACCCCTTAGATGCCGCGTTCATGGCTGATTCCAGCATCTGAGATAAAAAATGAGGGCTTTCAGGGGTTAATCAGTTAAAAAAATACTCACCTTATGCATTTGAGCATGAAGAGGCTGCAGCAGTCATCTTGAATGAAAATCCTGCCCGAAATATCGCAGGGTGCGTGATGACATCGGCATTCTGGCTGGTGTGGTGATGTCATACGTCACCGCTCACAAGATATTGCACGAGATCTTCAATCAAGATGACCACGGTGGCCACTTCGCACTTAAATGGATGAGGTGAGCATGTATTTTTTTTTGTTTTTTCTGCCATTTCAGGGAAAACTGATTCATTACCACGAAGCATGAGGATTTGCGGTGAATCAAATTTTCCTGAAATTGTATCAAAGACGAACCAGTATGCAGTAAAAAAAGAACTAATATTTAAAGTGTTGCTGTTATTTTAGTTTATTTTTAATGTAGTGTAGGAACATGAATGTTAAGTGTTTTTGTAATATACTTTATTAGGCAAAAGTGCTTCTGTGTGCTAGAAAATAGTGTGTAAACCTTAGCAAAGCTTTAAGGAAAGTCAATCTTCAGTCTTCAGCATCTACTGAGCGCTGAAGACGTTTATGTTTAACATACAGAGACTTCCAGCCTGCCCCTTGTCACTACCCCGTCCCTGACTATGTACATGTGCCCTATCACTGCCAGTCACTCTGCCTATCTGACAGACAGGCCTCTTCAGTGCTCAGTAGAATGCAGAAGACTTAAGACAGACTCAGTAATGTTCAGCTAAAGTTTTCCTAAGAAGATTCTTTATACCCTGTTTTCTAGTAGAAAGAAACATCTTTCCCTAAATAAGAATATTATAAAATGTTTAACATTCCTGTTACTACATATTATTAAAAATATATGTCAAATGACAGTTACATCTCAGCTATATGACATGTTAATGGGTCAGAGGCGGTGTTCAGCACAACTATTTTTGCCTAAAGAAAAAAACCTGACAAACCTGGCACCTGTGTAAATAAAGACGTAATGAAGCAATGTTTCTAATTTAGTTTTTTTTATTATGAAAACATCATGTAAAAATAAGCGTAAAGTAAACATAATGCCTTCCTGGCAAACCTGCTCCCCTAGGCCTGAGCAATCACATTACTTTCCGTCCTTGTAAAGTCACAACTGAACAGTTTAGTCTCCTTGCAATCTTAAAAAACACTTTTCTGCTTTGAAATTAACAAACCACATTTAATGCAGCCAACCCTAAGGGTTTTATTTACTAAGATGCTAATTGTAGTGATTTAGGTTTACTCTGTACACATCTCAGCACAAAAGTAGCACATTACGCTTCAGTAAACCTGCCCATTAGTGAATCTCCCTACATAGGAAGATTAAGGCATAAAAACTTACCCCAGATGAGATCTCAATTGATGTAGAACAGCAAAAAGTGAAAAAAAATACACCAAAAAACATACAAAAGGGACACAAAGTTGACTCTGTAGTTTTACAATCTAAAAATTTAATTTTCACGATTGCATCCATTTAAATAAATACAGAATGCTGACTGATTGTGCATCAAATTGAATTATACTCCTGCCTAAACAACATAATTAACTCTTAATGAACTTTTTTTTTTTTTTACCTCCTAAGAAATTCAATACATCTGATCTTTGGGTTTATGCTAATACAGTGTTCATTAAAATGATAGTTAAAACTCATTAACATGCACGCTGAGAGGTAACGGCTTCATTACCGCAATATCTTATAAAATAAAAATAAAAAAATTGGTTATATTATCATTTAAGTGCTTCTGAAATGGAATACATTTGCATGGTGATCAGATTTACTAGAAAGGATAATCCATAATGAGAAAGCATGGTAATTAAAAATAAATTTACCATAAATAACTTTCATGTCATTGATATCGATTATGATTTTCAAGTTGGTACCCTAGTCCCAGAACAAAAATCGGAGGCGTGTCCGTTGTCTTAATGGCGTCCTGTCCCATCTGGCTCGCCAGAACTGATACGGAAGGTAGCTAGCGGAAGATATTAGCATGTTGTGCGTAACACGCCCCCTTAATATTTTGCAAACATTCCATTTGGCAGATGCCCAATGCTGTTTCCATGGAAACAGACAGGCAGGCAGGCGTAGCAAGCACGACATGCAGTGAAATGATATACGGTCTATAATATGAACACTGAAATTCCCCCCCCCCCCCAAAAAAAAAACCTTCCCAGTAAAAATAAGACCACAAGAACTTTGTTTTCTATCAGTTTGTTAAAAAATTTGCAAAAATGGAACTGGTCCAACATTTCACCTTTAACATGAATTGTCACCGAACTCCTAAATCTGCTAAGTATTGTAGTAATGTAGGGCATGGTTAACCCTTTGCTAAAAATCTGATATTGTAGGCAGGTTATGCTTTACAAGAATGCATTAGGACCACAAATCTTACTTCTCCATTACTTCTCCATCTCCATTCTCCAACTTGATGTGGCAGCTGAAGAGATGGGGGGAGGGGAGACAACCTTTCTAGACATGAGTGCCAAAAGGTATGACCACATCTATCAGACATATCCTGTGGATATGATGGGGATGTCCATTCGACTTCTGTTGATATGGTTTTCACTTAGTCAAGCCTCATCCTTTGTGTTCAGGAGACTTGATGCATGCCATTCAGTGACAAGCTCTAAACATATGTAGGGTCTTCTCGTGGAGGCAGATGTCCCTAAATAGGGGTCAGGAATGGCTCTGGATTGGAACTCCCTGCATCAGGGATGCTCAATCTGCGGCCCTCTAGCTGTTGTAAAACTACAACTCCCATCATGCCCTGCTGTAGGCTGTCCGGGCATGCTGGGAGTAGTAGTTTTGCAACAGCTGGAGGGCCACAGGTTCAGCATCCCTGCCCAACATCATCAAGGCATCACAATACAGGCGTGCAGACTCCTTTGATAATGAAAATGTGATGTACTGAACTGATACAAATCTCAAGTATTTTCTTATCTTTTATCATTTTTCAATAAAGTAAACTTTTGATTTGATGTTTTTTTCTAAAACGAGACACATAAGTACTCATGTATGAATATGTCATTCTGCCCAGCATAATCTGTGTGTTTTACAGGAGACGTGTAGGGGCAGATAATCCAAATCACTTGTGAACAGACCTGATTAGAGCACAATATCAAACATCTAAACATGTCTGCATACATCCCCTGCAGAGCATAGTTAGCACAGACAGGAACCTGTCCAACCCCTGATGTCTTTAATTGACCCTGTAGATAGTGCTGTTCAAGCAGTGTTAATGGCTCCTGCTGTCTGCTAACACATGCTAGGCCTGCAGAACGCTGGACATTCAACTAAAAGATCTAATAAGCAAATGCAATCTTGTCTCGCTTGGAGTGTTAGTAAGAGCCCAGGACTATCCTGAATACAGCAATACCAACAAGAATTAAGACATTTTCAATAAGCAATAGTGTATAAGTCTGCAAAAGATGAAGTCTTCTACAGGGGGCCTTTGTAACTATTGCATTTTGATGGCCACTTGACTTCTCTTCATATTACTCACTCTTGAGGAACATTCCATTCATACTTCCCCATAATCATTATATCTCCTCCTAGAGATATGCCAAACTTTAAGACAGGGGTGCACAACCTTTTCTGGTTGGGGGCCACATTGTCAGCCTGAACCAATTCCAAGGGTCGAAAAGAAACTTATAGGGGTACTACCAACTGAAATACTATATTTATGGCATATTGAACATACAGTATATATCATGAATGTCTAGTAATTTGGGCTGTACATCAGAGAGGGCAGTGCCGCCGCATTCACTCTCTTACCTTTATCACACTTCTAGTACTCCCATCTAATGGGAGAATTCATGAAACGTACATGTGAGCAGCCACAAGACATAAACATACATGTCTGTTGGGGGCCACACAGAATGGTATCAATGGTAGCACCCCTGCTTTAAGAGGTCTAGTACCCCTCTTATTATACTATTACATATCAACCCATCATGTGCTGTATTTAACATAAGTTTCAATTGTTCAAGTAAATATCTGTAACAGTCTCTGCTCCAGAAGTCAGGCAAACAAGTAGGAAAGGGTGCAGCCTGACAAGTTCTCCTGTTCTGGAGCAGAGAAGCAATATTAGGCTTGGATTGAGAGTTAATTAGTGGGTTTGTGTTCTGTTTAAATCCTGTTCTAGGATTGTTGTTTGCCAGTTATTGCATATGTTGACTGGTTCCTGTGTGTTTGATAGTTCTCTCTGCATATAGTGCATATTCTTGTGTGTTTGATCCAGTTTGTTTAACTAAATTATCCTTTGCCTGCTCCTGTGTTTGACCTCACGATGTTCAGTGACTATTCTCCTGCCTTTGTGTTGCTGTACCTTTTGACAATCTTGTTTCTGATAATGCTATTGGATGCTCTTCTGGCTTTGAAGTTTCACCGCTCTTCACTTGTCTGCTCCACCTGCCAGCAGCTACCAGGTGAATACAAGATAGATTCCTTTCCACCCACAGGGACCTCTCAGGGTAACCCACTTTGGTTTCTGATATTGGGATTACTTTTATAAGGACGGTTATTCCGCAGTAGGCAGGGCCCCTGTAGAGACAGGTAGTGTTGAGCTCGAATATTCGAATAGCGAATTTTTATCGCGATTATAACCACTTAGAGAATTCACGAATATTTAGAATATAGTGCTATATATTCATTATCAAATATTCAGCATTTTTTTCCATCTGAACACATGATTCCCTTCTGCTTCTTGCTTGTGGGTCAATGAGAAGGAAGCAATGTCAAGTTCACAACAATACTTAGTGCACCAATCAGTAATCTGAAGTCAGACCTGCTAAAATGTGAAGTTGCACATAGTGCGAAAAAATATTCTAATCACTGCCGATTTGCGCAATCGCAAATATATTGGAGCACTTGACTCTATCTGCATTTAAAGCTATTGTAATGTTCTGCCGTGCCAACCATTTTCTCCAGTCTCAGGAGAAACTCATAAAACTTCTAGCAGCTTGAAAAAAGTAGCCAAAGAGACCAATGCCTGTATTTCACGTTACGAATTCGCATTACGCGATTTTTACATTGCCGATTTTTCGCATTCAATAAAATAATCTCGAATTTGCGAATATATGACAAATATTCTACAAAATATTTGTAAAGTATCGCGAATTCGAATATAGCCCCTGCCGCTCATCACTAGTGACAGGGTTGTTGTAGAGATAGTTCACCAGCTCTTGCAGAACTGGCCAGCTATCTCCAATTCTGGCAGTGGATACCCAGCTTGCTGGGCAGGTTACTTACCACCAGTTCTACTACAAAAAGTGAATGCAAGATAGATTCCTTTCCATCCACGGGGACCTCTCAGGGTAACCCACTTTGGTTTCTAATATTAGGATTACTTTTATCAGGATGGTCATCCCGCAGTAGGCAGGGCCCTAGTAGTCACAGCATTGCTGCAGAGCTAGTTTACCAGCTCTTGCAGAACTGGCCAGCTAGCATCAATTCTGGCAGTGGATGCGCAGCTTGCTGGGCAGGTTACTTACCACCAGTTCTGCAACAAGACATTCTCTATTTCACTGTAGGGTAGAAAACAGAAATAACACCACCTACTGGAACCTTCAGTAATCTGAGGAGCAAATAGTTCATTTTCCTGCAGTGCCACCGCAGGGGGAAAAAAATCAATACATGGTATAGCTTGAAATCACTGTAATGCACAGATGTGTTGAGTCCTCCGGAGAGAGATGCATCTTACAGCAGCTCTGCACTCCATCTAATTGATGGAGGTCTTTAATGAGAAAATATTATAGGGGGATTAAAAATGAGCTTTGTAATCCAGACAACCCTCTAAATAAAACAATAGCATATGCCCTTTTTTCAGATATACCATATACTGCTGCCCACTAGAGATGAGCAAATTGATTCTCAAATTCGACTTTGTTTTTTCTTTTTAAATCAGATGTGTTAGAATCAGAACGTTGTGTGATTTGATTCGGGAGAACTGAGAGAGTGAGACTTTTCCAGGCAATGAGAGCACTTTTTTGATTCTGGTAGAATCGGGCCGGAATCAGCCGAATTGGGCCGGAATAAGATATTTTAAAAATGAGCTAATTTCTACTGCCTATGTATGAGCATATTTACATTTATCAAACTACGTTATGAAGTGTTTCACCTGGAATTCCTTATGGTTGTAATAAAAAGTAAATGCAATATCTTGTTTTCTCCAGCTTTATTAACTACCATTCACATTGGCCTTTAGCTTTCCCCCGGGTGGCACCACCACGATACCAATTTTACACGTTTCCCCTGAACCATCTCGAAAAATGACGTCCACTATGATATTTCCAAGAATTTCCAGTGGAGAGCCTATGG
Source organism: Bufo bufo (assembly GCF_905171765.1). Classification (NCBI taxonomy): domain Eukaryota; kingdom Metazoa; phylum Chordata; class Amphibia; order Anura; family Bufonidae; genus Bufo; species Bufo bufo. Next base: position 67,998,744 of record NC_053391.1, on the reverse strand, counting down.
TTTTAATGCTCACTGTGATACTAAATGCTAAATTAATATACTTAATGATTATCTTACTTTCAAGCTTCAATCAGCTTACTTGGTTTGTTGGAGATGCACATATCCCATATTCACCTGCAAGTGATCACCGGGGACCTGGCGTGCTGTTTGCTTTTCATTATGTTCTCTGCTGGAAGTGAATGTATTCATCATACAATGCAATTTTCCATCATTGCGAGAGATAGTCATTAAAGAGACCGGCAATATAATGAGTACTGTACTCCCATTACTGGACATTAAACAGTGGGAACACCTGATTGCAAAAGCTATATTTTTTGCTGGCTTCTATATTATTATACAGCACATTGCGGTGGATTTCTATGCAAAGCATCTCACTGTATATAATTTGCATGCATCTTTTCCCTTATACAATATGCTGTACGCCTTGGTACAATCAGTCTTATGTTGTACTTAGATTTTTATGTTAATAAACCTGAATAGTCAGCAATGTGATAGAGGAATATCAATAGGAGAGGTACTCCATAGATTCCTTACTAAGGGCTCATTCACTCAAGCATGCTATGAATCTCTTCAAACTTTGAGCTGTATTGAGCTGTAGTACTGCACACTCAGGCTTCTTTGTAAATGCCTACATACAGATTATAATAGAAATACTATTCTGAACATGTGTTATCCAAATGTGACTACTGATTTCCTTTATGTTGTGTTTTATAAACAAATGTAGCAGTGCTGCATATGTTGTTTAAAGTGCAATTGTCATTTCAGTTGATTTTCCAGAAAAAAAGCTGTCATGGGTGATTAATATAAGTGTTTATGACCCCTATATGACTATATTCTACACCTTGTGGGCAGACCTGCGAAGGGAAGCATACTTATCTGCTTCCCGATGCTGGCTCCTCTCCCCTTCTCTTCCCAGCCTCGGCTGCTCCACTGTGTTCCCAAGATGTAAACTGACATTTTAAAGCCGCTGTGGCCAATCACGGTGAACTGCTTCCCTTGCATCATGTCAAGTGGTTAAATCCCCTCTAAACCCCTTTAATCATCAATTTTTGCATTTTTCAAGCTCCATCTCAAATAATGAGTTTTAACTGAGCTCCGCTCTAGACTGGGTGAAGACTAGATGCTCTGATGTCTCCTACACACAGCACATCGGGGAGATCCTTCTCCTCAATATCCCTGCAGCACACCTCCGGAGACAGCACCAGCATGGAGGATATTATACAGCAGTACTAAGCAGTGTAGATGTGGATCCAGCACTGGGGTGGGATACTGGAATCAGCACTGTTTCTGTCTGTTTGACTCTAACTTATACACTGCAGCTTCTGTCTCCTATTTCTCCAAAGACTTTTATCGGTAGAAGCTGTAACCTGATCCCTCCAAAAGCCTATAATCCATCTTCATCTTTGTGATTTTCAAAATCTACTTTAACAGCAAATTGAAAGTCAGTGATCAGTGGAGGAGGCAGGGGCAGAAGGAGAGGAGTCTGATAAGTGGAAAAAGAGACATTTTTTGTAATTAGATTTATTATAAAATTTCTTATCACCAATTGTACTATTGATTTATTTTGAACATGTCAAAGTAGGGTTATGCTTTAAATCCTCAGGGCTGCATTTTTGGGCCATAGAAATGTCAGTAGACTCACTTATAACACATTGAGGTTTTAACAATGAAAAATACATTTGGATTAGTTCACCTCCATACAGGTATGGTGCACGCGATCTGGGCTGGCAACCCCAGCACAGGTTGAGGTTTTGAAAGAGTTCTGCTAAATAACAAACTCAGCTGTATTTGTGATTGTGACAAAACTTCTTTGTGATGATTTCTGACAAAATCGTTGCTGCTTAACCTATTACCAAATTGGAATTCCAATAGTCTAGAAAAATGATAAAATATAGATAATTATCAAGAATCTCCTCTTTCAGCACTATTGTTCTGGTGTTTGGACACTTGCTGGACCAGCAGGACTTCTGTTTTAAGTGCTGGATAACTGGAATCTACTATATTGTATTATGTGTTGTAAGTATCTGAGTAAATATGTGAGATGTGTAGGTTTTAGAGTGCAGTATTATAAATTGGATCATTCGGAGTATGCACATCAAAAGGATACCTCATCCCAGATATGAAGGAGTGGTGCGAACATTTGCTGGAATCTCCACCCCAAAGGTTGAACCAATAGATTTAAAGAGTAACTGTCATATTTTCATTAAAAAAATAAAAATTTTAGCATATGTTAATGCAGCAGCAGCATTATGCATAAAGCAATCTTAACATACCACTGTTTTCCTTCAGTTTTACCCTTAGTTACGGCTGTTTAAACATTTACAATATAAAACCATCTCAAGATGGCTCCTCTGCCAGTTCTCTGAGGCCAAAGCTGATTTCCCTCACTTCACATACACACTTGCTTTAGCCAGCAGCTCACTGCCAGCCAATCAGATTGAATTACTGGGAGACACACCTCCTCGCTCTAAAGCCTAATGCAGCCATGCAGTGTGGATGACCCCCCTCTGTCTTCTGTTTATACTAAAAGGAAGACAGACAAGCCATAGCAACGGTCTTTTAAGGGAGCAGTGGAAAGGGACAGGGGGCATTAATGAAAGCTGTTATTATAAGGTAATTTCAGATCTTTTGACAATCATTGACAGACTAACTCAGGTATACATGCCTAGCTCTAATAAACTAGCAAATAAAAAAATATGACAGTTACCCTTCAAGGATCCTTCAAATGAAGCTGTAGATTATCATCCCCTTAATAGTTTGGAGTGCATTGGTGTTAACCAGTACAAGATGAGGTTCAACTTTGCTTTTGGACCCTCTCACCTCTATATTGTCCCTAGTTAAAGCCACAATCTGCATAATGTGTGTTAAAAGGCAGAGAATCCGTGTTGTATGATAATCCAAGCTTATTGCTCAACAACTTAACCTTCCATTAACCTAAATAGAAACATAATTTAGGTGATTAAAATCTCTGCTTTCAGAAGGTGAATGGGTCACACTGGGTTTATGTTCGTAGCTGCTCCAGAATACCACACTGGAAAAATTATACAATTTGCAATGAGATGTGATTCTGCCTCTATATATAACTAAAGGGATATTAACTACATTCACCAAGACCGTAAAGAAGAAGACCCTTAAGAAGATACAAATATTTTCTCCAAGAAGTAGTATCTAATCTTTTTTATGTTACCATGCAATTAATTACACGGCTCATGGCTAATTTTCTGCCACATAATTTTGCTACCTATGACAGCTACATAATTGGAAGAACACATTTCTTATTAAAATGGAACTCTTAAGAAGTAGCATCAATAATTTTGCGCCAGTCTGTACGGAACTTGGTTAATTAATAGTGAACTGTTTATCCAGGAGAAGCTTCAGAGCGGGTTGTAATGAATTCTTTACTTTGGTGGTACTGGTCTAGAACAAATTACATCTAAAGGTAACAACTTAGTTCCGACTCATTAATCATAACATGTCATGTTCTGCCACTTTGCTCTTTTTAATGCCATTGTTTCATTTTCTTTCACCCTAATTTTACACTTGCATGGACATGGCTCCTGCGAAATCAATTAATCCAAGCAGAAGCAGGTAGGATAAATGTGATCAGTTTTGGCTATATGAAAGGAGGTCTAACTGGGTTGAAGATCAGAAATCTCATGTCATGTGGTGGACATACATTTTAAGTAACTATGAAACACTCTTTTAACTCTCCTGATTCCCCCATACACATGCACACTGGAGTGAGCATGCATGTGCTCTGAATGGGGTTAGGAGAGTGGGCCACTACCAGACACCTATCACTGGGGGAGATTTAGCAGGCACCCATGCATATTAGATGGTTGGTCCCATTTAAAAGTTGCAGGTTGTGTTGGCACACATCTAATGTGCATGACCAGCTGTAGGCTGTCAGCTGAACCCACCATTTTTTAGAACCAACCATCTAATGAGTCTGAGGGGTTTGTGATTCATTCCCTATGGCAGGGGTCAGTGGACAGAATGTTTAACATGATGGATTTCAACATTCCCAATCCTTTTGCCCTGAGGAGATGAAAGCCACTGCCAGCACAGCGATTTACTCCCTCTCCACACTGAAAATTATGCATGTTTGACTGAGCTGAGCATGCATGTGTATGGGGAGGGAGGTTGGGAAGAATAGCTGTTAGCCAAACAAATGCAAACCCTAATGCTTACACTAGTATCAATCCTAGGTACAGAACATGACTAACATTATCACATGGCAAATATCAAAGGTACAGTAGTTCTAGGTCAATGCTAGGTAGATGATTGCCAAAGAGAAGCAGGTGCAGTCACATTTCATAAGATGTCTTTACCTTCCATTGTTTGACCCTAATAAATACAGGTTATAGGAAGGTTCATACTTAAAACTGTATAAGTAGTTAGAATATCTGGAGCATTTGGTGGATTTATGGACCATCTGCTTGCTTCTAGAATTCCTATGTCAGGGGTGTAATTATTATTAACTTAAATAGTGTGGACTACTGTATATGAAATAAGAAATCACATGGACAACTATTGAAACCAACCCAAAATGGAAGTACTAACAGGAAATTTCTATATGCACTGGCTACTTAGCCCTGGGATTGGTATAGCCCATCTCAATGAGAAAAAAATGAGTTACAATGGTAACCTGGTTCCTAGGATTGGTCCAGCCCTAGGCTACCTGGCTCCTGAGATTGCAGCAACAATTAAATCTATATAACCAGTAAGGTACATTGGCTCCTGAAATTGGACCACTCATGATATCTATGAAGCTAATAAGGTACATTCAATACTTGACTCCTGAAATTGGACCACCAATGATACCTACGGAGCTATTATGCAGCTAAGTTGACTACCTGGCTGCTGAAATTGGACCATCAATGATATCTATGGAGCTAATAAGGTACCTTGATTTCCTGGCTCCTGAAATTGGACCACCTATGATATATATGGATCTACTAAGGTACATTGACTACCTGGCTTCTGAGATTGGACCACTGATTATATCAATGGAGCTAATAAGGTACAATAACTACCTGGCTCCTGATATTGGATCACCAACGATACCTATGGAGCTAATAAGGTAAAGTACATTGACTTCCTGGCTCCTGAAATTGGAGCACCCATGATATATATGGAGCGACTAAGGTACATTGACTACCTTGCTCCTGAGATTGCATCACCAATGATACCTATGGAGCTAATAAGGTACATTCAATACCTGGCTCCTGAGATTGGACCACTAGTGACACCTATGGAGCCAATAAGATACACTGGCTACTTGGCTTGTGCTATGGGGCCTGCTATGCTGTATGCAGAGCTAGCAGAGCAAGTAAATTAAGTTCGTTATCCAGCTCCTGGAATTGATTATCGATGCTCTATACAAAGGCAGTAAATTACATCGACTACCTGGGATTGGATCACAAATGTTCTACGTGGAGCCCATAAGGTGTGCTGGCTAACTGGCTCCTGGGATTGGTCCAGCTATGCTCTACATGAGACAGGAAGATATTTTAGGATTTAGTAGTGACGGCTGAATATTAGATATGTCTATCTGGCAACTCACTACATAGCCGTTGCATCTTTTCAAGTGGTTCTGCTTTGGATTGACAAGAATAAGGAAACAAATGCAAATGTCAATTCAATTAAAAAGACAAAGCGATAAATATAAAAACCCTACAGCAGATTGGCCGGAAACCCCGCACATTAACAACATGTCTAGTCTCTGTGGAGCGCACACATGTGCCAGGCCAAGGAGCGTGAAGTCATATTTATTTATTTTTAATGTGATGTTTCAGACTGAAAACATTTGTGCCAGCTTATGATCTTCCAGAACATCTGTCACTACATGCAGCAATGACATTCATTCTGTGTGACGCAGCCCCATTTACAAGGGAGAGGCCAGGTCCCTCGCTCCTGTGTGATTTTACAGGTTCTCAAACAAAAGATATTCAAACAAATTTTCATTTAGAACATGAAATTCTTGCCTTTACGTGATCCTGGAATATTCAAGTTGCATTGGAATGAATGGAAATGGCGAACACTTTCCTATAACTCCCACTGACTTTAGTGGAGAAATGGTTTTGTATGTTTTCTTTGGATAACTGTGTGGGGTCTATCTCAGTTGTGACCATTACATCATATCCTATTGTAAATCTGCAGTGAAGCCTAAAAATGGGTTCCTGGCAGGCTTTGAAGGCCTATATAGTTGGAATGACAAATATACAAATCTCATTTAAAGTGATGAGTTTAGAGAACCCTTTACACTAGAGAACAACATTATGAAAATGCTGTTCTTCAATCATCAGAAACCACTTGTAGTGTAGCAGTAGTGTCATCCAGATTCACCTATTAAGCCCAGGTTTATGTATCTACAAGAATAAAGGTAGAGCGTAGACAGGTTCTGCTACTTTTTCTCCATCTCTGTAGTGTATAGAATAGAACAGATCATGTAAATGGCGCTTTATTCACTGCATGACTTTCCACTATAAGTTATGACTACCGTATAGGAAGGAGAGATGCTCTGCATGCAGAGTTGTAGTAAGATCAGGATATGCCCTGTTACTATATGAAGATCATGCAGAATAAAGCCCCGCAGAGGGACAGCTCGGGACTCAGATTCAACCTTCAGGCAGCCAATATGGATCCTTATAATGTTATCACTGTAATAAATGTGGAAATATATATTCATTTGGTAATATCTGATATGGTATGGATGGAACAAAGTGGAGAATCACTTACAAAAGACAAAAAAATGTACACACGCATTGCATTTGGCTCTGTTATACATGACGGAAAAAACAGTCCTGTCGACAAAAAACTATTTTTTCCGTCATGTACGTATGACAGAACCAAATGGAACCGTTATGTGTCCCCGTAGACATGTATAAGGACGGAGTAAAACGGAATTCCTCTTAAAGGCTTCCGTTTTGCATTCCGTCTTAGAGTTCTGTTATGGTCTGTTATATTCTCTGAACCTATAACGGAATTCCATAACGCGAATGCGAACCCGCCATCAGTAGCGTGAGAAGCAGAGTTGGACTCAGAAATAAGGATTAATTGGTTCCATTTCAACCTGTTTGAGCCAATTATTTTCTCCAAGATAAGCGGTAACAGGTTACTTACGACTACTTACCTCCCCCTTCACAATGTTTGGCTGCTATGTACGTAGGAAAGTCGGGGAAGCAGCTGTTAAGACAAAAAGTCTCCTGTGTCTAGGAACAACTTAAAGGAACAGTCCATAAAATAGCCTGGGATAGCACATTAAGCTTTTAGTTTAGCATTTGATACAATTATTTTTTTGTGCAAAAGTCAAAAGTGGATATAAAATGGGAGTTAAATGTGAAATATAAAGAAAGGACCTATACTCCTCCTTCCTATTGGATCAATGTCTGGCTTTGGCTCAAAAAACAGCATTAAAAGCTGCACCAAAAACTGAACGTGGGATTGCATGACTACAATGTTTGGCGCTCTGTGACTCCCTGTGTCATGTACCGCCCCCTCTGGCTCCCTGTGTCATGTACCGCCCCCTTTTGTCTTGAGTATTCCTTTAAAAAGCAACCGTCTCCTCTCCTGACATGTCTGTTTTCCTATGTGATAACAATTCTGGACCATCTATTGTTATGACTCTGTGTTGTACCATTCCTTTACTATTCCTGCTAGAAATGATGAATGAATTGCTGGCAGTTTGCAATGAAGGTCCAGCTGGGTGTTAACATTCTTGGGTCCCTGGTCGTGTCAGGCTGTGCAGGGACACCCCCCCAACTGGTAACACCCAGATAGATCTTCATTACAAAATGCTAGAAATGAATTCATAACTTCTGGGAATAATAAATAATAACATCATGGTACAAGTAATTACAAGTAATGCAAGAAATTACTAAAACAGACGCGTCAAGAGAGGGGACAGCTCCCCTTTAAGATACTCTACAAATGAACCCAATTTGCAGCACTTCATTTATCGCTGCACATGCAGATAATCCTTTAGAAATCCTATTATACAAGAGTAATTAATGGCTCCATTAAAAGGGCATATTCTCTCCAATCATATCTCACACAAATAAGAAAATATTTTGTCTTAAAACCAGTCGATATCGACAATCCACGGTAGAGCGCGATGGTTTAGCTTTCGTGATGAATGAGTGTGTGCAGCTATCATTTAGAGATGGCTGCCTTGTCCTTCCCCTGAGGCCATGCATCTAAGTGATCTGAGGGATTAATGAATTTTCATTACCCTGGAAAATATTATCTGGTCTGCACTCAGAATCTTAACCTTTCATCAGATCAGCGTGGGACACTTAGCCCAAGAAGGAGGAAGACCCTGGATAAATTCACCTAGAAATCCCAGGCTTATGAAAATGGCGAGAGATTCTTGAATGACAATTCCGCACATGCTGACACTGCATTACTGCAGATTATCTGGAAGCAACAAAGGGGTGGCAGGCGGCGATACACAGATATATAATGTAGTGCACTTCTCAGGGAAGTCATAAAGGAGATTAGAGGTAGAAATAAAGCAGTCCTGTAATAACAGGGCTTACAAGAGATGTGCAGCGTGTGCCACCAATATCTACATATCTCAAATAAAACATTTTTGCAAAGGTCTGCAATTCTGCAAATCTCATCATCTCACCGCGGTTATACGTATCCCGACCTACAAATCAGGACCTTGCTTTCACCTTCACGCCTGCTTATGATTCAGAATTTTTGAAATGTATCTTGACAGCTGTAGGTATTTCCTACAAGTGCAATATTCTGTCTAACCTGCACATTTTGTGTCCGGTCCTCTAATGCCTGTTATGTTGGATAGCTGTCATGTCTGGGAGGTACGGTATCCTCAATACTGAGCGAAGTTATAAAGAAGTCACAAAGAAATTCGATTCATGACGAATTACTTCCTCACAAAGTGCATTTCTTTGTATGTAGTGGGCACAATGACGGGGAATGGCGATCGCGCCAACCCCACTTTGAACCCCTCAGATGTCGTGTTCTTCGCTGATTGCGGCATCTGAGGCTACCATTTAGGCCTTTCAGGGGTTAATCAGGGTAAAAAAAAACCTAAGAGATAGTAACCTTATGCATTTGCTTGCATAGAGGCCGCCGCGGCCATCTTGATTGAAGATTTCCTGCCGTGACGTCACCACGCTGGAACGCTGGCCGGGCGCAGTGACGTCATCATGCTTTGGCATTGTGACGTCATACGTTACTCTGTGGAATTTCATACAGTACTTTCAATCAAGATGGCCACAATGGCCTCTTTGTGCGCAAATGGATGAGGTGAGTATGGATTTTTTTTTCCGTTACCACAAAGCGCAAGGACATTTGGCTTTACGGCGAATCCGATTTTTCCTGAAATTCGGATCTAAGTCTATTCAATTGACTTTGATTCGCTCAACACTACTCAATACCAATCACAGTTCCCCCTAGCTCCCCCTCTCACAGCATGCAGTCACATACACTGAGTAAGAGATACTGCAGTACTGCAGCTGCATCCCCCTCCTCCCTGTCTTCATTTTAATATGGTGCACTAGACACTTTTTTGGGGTGAGGGATTCTGGACATGCTTTGTCTGGTAAAGTAGTTAGCAACTCAATAACCTCTGAAGATGCCACATGGGGAAAGACTATTCTAATTTTGTTAGCCTATTCTAAAGATAGGGTAAACGTAAAAAGATAGGGATGAGCCTAAAAGCTACTTGATGCAAAGTCTACACTACCGACTAAAAGGCTAATTTCACTCTTTCGGCAAAGCTATCCAGCAGGCTGCTCCGGCAGAGATGCCAGGATTCAGCCGGACAGAAACCGTTTCATGCAGCTATTTTTGTCCAGCCAAATCCCAGGATTATAGCCAATCTGGATCCGGAGAACTGCTGGAGCAGCCTGCTGGATAGCTTTGCCACAAGTGTGAAGTTAGCCTAAGAATGGATTGTATTCAAGATCCCACTGGAAAAATTAATGATTATTTTTTTTTATCTATTAAATGCACAGTTTGAGTCGTAGGCCTTGTTTCCAAGTCAGAGGATACAATGGTTCACTATCTCTATGAACCAATGCATATTCTGACCTGGACAACCTCAGCAGGAGTCTCGTGGTGGCAGCAATGAAGGTGGTGGTAGTTGCGATGGGTTGTCTTTTTCCAGCTCCCCCTGGGCCAACTGTGCAGTTTTGGAAGGAGCACCCTTTCTTCCCTGGGGGCCCAGCCTGAACTTCCTGGAGGTTCCTGCCTGTTTTAGGTGGGGTGACGTTGATGTAAGGTAGATGAGGGGTATCTTGCGGTGCAGGCAATGCAATGGTGGCAGCAGTGCAGGTGTTGGGTGCAAGGCAATAATGAGGCCAATGTAAGGTAACATGTCCAACAAGCTTTACTGAGGTAATTGTCAGGATAAGTTCAGTCTTTCCAGAATACACACAATCTTTCCAAGGCTGTATATGGGAAAACAGGCTGTATAGTAACAGTAGTATCTCTGAATCTTTCTCTAAATACACTTTGCACTCTTACTAAATAACCACAGTTGTGCAATTCCATTCTCATTAACTCCTTCTGTAATTCCTGGGCTGAGAGGTGCAGAGTTTAGATGGCCTATCCATCTCAAATGTGTGGCAGGTGCTGAAGCATTATACCCATACCACATGCAGCAAAGTCCAAAACTATAAGACATATGTTACCTTTTCTATCACACACTGTCTCTTATTGTGCTGAAGAGTTTGTAAATATCTGTTATTTTTCATTCAGAAGTTTGGCACTCTGTCCTCAGCATGTAAAGATGGAGATTTCCTGTAGCAGACCTCACACTGCACAGACCCATGCAGCTCCTCACACTTTGTCTGCCAACTCTCAACTACACAATACTCTAGCTGCACACACCTTGGCAGCTACTGTAGCTGCTAACTAATCTTTGCAATATGCCCCCAATGTATGACATGGGCCAACCGCTTTAAGATAAGATGCAAGTTTACTTGTATATTTAATTGATGTCCTTAGAAGTGCAACCATTACCCCTTGTGTTTTGGGCTTCTTTATGGTCCTCCTCACACCCAGCATAAGACAGAGTACAGACTGTACATTTATTTCTATTGCATTGATTGGTTTGTATCCACGTTTTCAAATAAATTCCTTCAGAAACACCAGTTATTCAAATCCCATGATATGTTCATTTGCCTTCAATAATTTCAGCAATACCTTTTGTTTCCATGACCTTTAGTGACCTACTTATACTCTTAACTAGCCCATACCAAACATCCAAATTGATCTGCGGACAATAGGAGTGTCATAGGGAGTCAATACATCATTCTTTCAGTAATGAGCTAGACTTTTGCTGACTTTACTTCCAATTTTCTTGACATGTCAATAGCATTAAATTGATGTATTCAAAATTGTAGTTCAATTAGTTTCTGTCTCCGAACATGTTAATGAGACAAAACAGAACACGGCTTTTCAGAGATACAGTATATTCAGCACAAACGTACAAGATATCCGCATCATCAGCAGTTATATGTGTATGTATTATGTATGTACGCATTAATAAAAACAAACCATGACTCCTTACCCTGAAAATACATAAAGTAAATGCTGAAGTAAACATTGAGCGGAGATTTCAAATACTACCATGAAGGGAGACTGTTTGAACAGAACAGCACTTCAGCCTTGATAGCCCAAATTTTGCAAAAAGAAACACAAATGTCAAACCCATCCTGCTGCGTGACAAGAAACTGCATTGTTTATGCCTCGCGTCTGCCAAGTTGTAGAGACTTCATTCTAGCAGCGCCAAGAGCCTAATACTCTGTGCCAGCTCATTTCTCACACAGGTCCTCGTCTCAAAGCTAAGGGCCACTAATAATGTATATACAGTAATACCGCAGCTACATATCTACAGACATTATATGGCACAGTTATAATCATCCAGCTGGCCTACTATGCATTTGGGAAGTCTTCGGACCCTTTCACTATCTTGTTGACATTAGACCCAGTCTGAGGTCCAGAGCACACTGGATCGGGTTTTCAATAAGAATATAAATCCATTGCTCCATTTAGCTTTCCCTCAACCCTGAACAGTCTCCCTGTCCCCTGAGCATCATGCTGCCACCACCATGCTTTACTGTAGGGATGGTATTGGACAGGTGATGAGCAAGGCCTGATTTCCTCTAGAAATGCTTAGAATTGTGGCCAAAATGTTTAATCTTGGTTTCTTGGAATATCTCACATTCTGAGAGTGCTGTAGGTGCTTTTTTACAAAGTTCAGCGAGGTTTTCATGTGTCTTTTACAAAAGAGAGAGGCTTCTTTGTGGCTGCTCTGCAATAAAGCCAAGATTGGTGGAATGCTACAGTGATGGCTGACCTTTTTGAGGTTTATCACACGAGCACAGAGGATCTTTGGTGCTCAGACAGAGTGACCATTGGGTTCTTGGTCACCTCTCTTACCAAGGTTCTTCTCCCCCTGTTACTTAGCTTAGTGAGGCGGCCAGCTCTAGGAAGAATCCTGGTCGATAAAACTTCTTCTATTTGAAAATTATTAAAGCCACTGAGCTCTGGGGAACTTTCAGTGCAGCAGAAATGTTTTTGTCCCCTTCTCCAGTTCTGTGCCTCCACACAATCATCTCTCTGAGCTCTACAAACAGACCTTTCCTCCTCATGGCTTGGTTTTTGCTCTAATGCGCATTGTCAGCTTTGAGATCTTATAAAGACAGGACTGTGTCTTTCCAAATCATGTCCAATCAACTGAACTTACCATAGGTGGACTCAATCAAGGTATAGAAACATCTCAAAGATGATCAAGAGAAATAGGAAGTCTCCAGAGCTAAATGTCATGTCTCATATGCCAAGCAAAATTTTAGTTTTTTCTTTTTAATACATTTGCAAATATTTCTAAAATTCTGTTTTCGCTTTATTTTTATGGGGTATTCAGTACATGTATATGGCAGTGGTATACTGCAGATATCTTAATGTTTGTCTTTATAATTGACACAGACTTATGTGCTGGAGCTGTCCGCGGTGCTGAAATGAATCAACTGGGGCAGTAGTGTTCATTCTCCTTTGCTCACAGGCAAGTCCCAAACTAAACCGTTCACTTCGGGTACATTACTTATTTTATTTTATGCACTTATATAGCGCTACTATATTCCGAAGATATTACCATCACTCTGTCCCCAATGGGGCTCACAATCTAAGTTCCCTATCAGTATGTCTTTGGAGTGTGGGAGGAAACCGGAGAACCCGGAGGAAACCCACGTAAACATGGGGAGAACATACAAACTCCATGCAGATGTTGTCCTTGGTCGGATTCGAACCTAGGACTCCAGCATACAAGGAACCAGTGCTAACCACTGAGCAACTGAGTAAACTAAACTGTATAGCGATACAGTGGTCCCTCAAGTTACAATATTAATTGGTTCCAGGACGACCATGGTATGTTAAAATCATTGTAAGTTAAGTAATAGGTTCCAAAGTCCCAAAATGTCATCCAAGATAAGAGAAAATGAAGATTTAAGAAAAATAAGCAGATAACTAAGACCAGTCAGGAATAGCTGCTAACTAGCAACTTATCCAGCTATTTTACCAGAGAAGTGTCCTTGATTGGTTAGATATGGGTCTGAAGCATTGTATGTTGAGTCTAGTTCCAACTTACGACGGGTCAGAAAAGACCATTGTATGTTGAAAATATTGTATCTTGAGGTACCACTATATATACATATATGCAATAGATTTTTATGTGCATAGCCTTTTACAGGTTTTAGAGGACAACAATTTTGCCCTACTTTAGTGTCTGCATTACAGCCACAACTTAGATTACTGTAGACCACTACGGCGATGTAAGTTTGGTTCAGTAAAATTGGAGGTAAGCTTATTTTTATGCTCTTTTTAGAGCCGTACACTCATAAAATAATTTGTGTTGATCGAGTACCAATGTGCTCGTGTGCTCGGGTGCTCTGGCCGAACACATCGGTATGCTTGTGTGCAATACCGAGCACCCGAGCTCAATGGAAGTCAATGGGATAACCCCAGGCACCCCCTGCCAGGAAAAGAAGAGGGTGTCTAGTTCACAAAAAAAGGTTAGGAATTGATAAAAAACCCCATCAAAATGGTTTGGAAACAACATTAAGAGGATGGCTGGATGTGCCTTTGGCTCCTATTATCTACAACATACAATAAACAACCACACAAAGGCTGTCTGCCAAAAGCCACATATGTGCAAGCCATCAATCTATCCATGAGAAAGATAACAGGCTTAGTCAGCATACCTTACAATGGCAGACTTGTGCACTATGAGACATTCCAAACCAGCTCTCATCTAACTGAGAGCCAGTAAGCCTCAAAGTTACTTCAGATCTGTTGGATGGCTTGGGTGGACCTGCGCACCTAGATCAATATCAATAAGGTGACAACAAGTTTTCTGATTGTCCTAATATAGTATTCAATAACCTTTCTATACAGTTTTGTCATGTAAAAACTCATTTGCATAAACATGGGCATATGGGAAAGACATGAAAATGAGCAGAATCTGCCTTGTTTTTCAGCTGAAAAAAACATTTGCATGGAAAATTCGCTATCTACACTACTTATGAACAGCACCATCTATTGGTTTTATAATCTTATGACAAGACTAATAGTCTTGTTATAAGACAATGAAACCAATGGATGGCGCTGTTCATGACTCATAAACAGCGCCATCTATTGGTTTCATAGTCTTATGACAAGACTATTAGACTATGAGTCTTATGACAAGACTATTAGTGTAGCCTTTTGCATGGAAAATTCACAATAAAAATTTGCGATTTGAATATTTGCGATCTACACTACTTATGAACAGCGCCATCTATTGGATTAATAGTCTTGTCATAAGTCATAAGTTCATGAGTCATTACAAGCAGGGCAATAGTCTGCAGATACACCCTAGCAAGCTTATATTACCAAAGATAAAGTGCTAGATGTGGGAATGAAAGCAGCAATCCGATATACACCTCAGTGTTAGCGCAGGCTATTATAGGCTGAGTGCTACACGGTGTGTGGACTGTGTTGAGCAGTGTGCCCCACTTACTAGCGCCCCAACAAGAGGAACAGGGCCATCTATTGGTTTCATAGTCTTATGACAAGACTATTAGTCTTGTCATAAGACCATGAAACTAATAGATGACACTATTCATGAGTAGTGTAGATCGCAAATTTTCCATGCAAATGGTCTTTCGGCTGAAAAACAAGGCAGATTCTGCTCATTTGCATGTCTTTCCCACATGCCCATGTTTATGCAAATGAGTTTTTACATGACAAAACTGTATAGAAAGGTTATTGAATATTATGTTAGGACAATCAGAAAACTTGTTGTCACCCTAATGATATTGATCTAGGTGTGCAGGTCCACCCAAGCCATCCAACAGATCTGAAGTGACTTTGAGGCTTACTGGTTCTCAGTCAGATGAGAGCTGGTTTGAAATGTCTCATAGTGCACAAGGCTGCCATTGTAAGGTATGCTGACTTAGCCTGTCATCTGTCTCATGGATAGATTTATAGCTTGCATATACCTGGCTTTTGGCATATAGCTTTTGTGTGGTTGTCTATTGAATGTCATAGATAATAGGAGTCCAAGACGCATCCAGCCATCCTCTTAATGCTGTTTCCATCCATTTCTAACATTTTTTTGTGAACCAGAGACTCTCTCTTCTTCAGAGCAGGGGGTGCCTGGTTTGATGCTCGGGTCTCCCATTGACATTAATTGTATTAAATTGTACTCAAGCACCTGCAGTATGATTGAGCCTATACAATTTAGAGCTCTCACTTTGCTAATTAGTTTTGCCACCCGCAGTATTCGGCCGAGCACTCCGATGTGTCGAGCATAGCGATGCTCGAGCCAAACAGCAGTTCGGCCGAACATGCTCGTTCAACACTAAAAATGATCCAATCTCCATTTCTAAGTTGTGGTGGGATCTGGTAGCAAGTGCTCGATTTCCCTGCAGCACCACCACAGGAGGGATAGTGCATTACATAGTGCTCATTGAACTTCAACAGGTTGTCCATGTAATGCACAGACACAGTGGGTCCTCCAGAGAGCGAGGCAACATTGGTAGCCATTCTCCACCCTGAATGAGGGGCTTTCATCTAGTCACCCAAAATTCTATGAGTTGAGCATGGGTTTTTCAAACCAGACACCCCCTTTAAGTCAAACTCATTGACCACTTAATAGTTAACACTCAACATAATTTTTCCAATTATTATCAAGCCACAAATGGGCAGAATATGTACTCCCTTTATAATTTTCAAAATAACTGAGACTTCATCTGTATGGCTTTTCCTGAAGATCAATTGAAGGCCTGATTTATATGTCTGTGTAATTAGTGTTGGAATAGTTGCCTTATTGAGAGGTGATACCTCGGGGACTCACTGATCATCGGAATGAAACCTCTCGGGCTGTTAACCGAAACATTTATAGGGATTTACTAAAATAAACAGCTGTATCTGTGCTGGAAAACCACCTCATAAAACCAGACCATTCCTTAGCAATGTCTTCAAAATCAATAATAATCCTGAAATATCTACGCAAGGAAAACAAGCCATCATAAAATGACCTCCAAGGCCAAACCAAGGTGTCTTCACTGCAGATCGAATGTCAAAAACACATTAAAAGCAACACAAAATATACCCATCAAAATATGTATAAAACAGAGAAAATTGCTATGAAATCCTAGGAATGTGCTAAGGTGAAATTGTATGTTGCCTGTGTGGTTGGCTTCTACATGAAATGGAGATCAGTCTGGAAGATCTCTCTTCTCGAAAGGCGAGTATTGTGCTTAGGTATAGAAAATCAGAAATGCAGCGCTCACCTGCGTATCGTATCAGAGACACGGATGTGGCTAGGACAAGGCCACATAAACTGTGCAAAAAGTAAGAGGATCTAGCTTCTGGTAAAACAATATCCTTTATTTGATGCAGTAAAATCCATACAGTGCAAGACAAGAGCAAAACCGACGCGTTTCGGATCCCAAGTTAACAATCCTTATTCATGATAAGGATCGTTAACTTGGCATCCGAAACACATCGATTTTGCACTTATCTTGCACTGTATGGATTTCACCATAGTAAAAGCTGTATCCTCTTACTTTTTGCACCGAGTATTGTGCTTGTAACAGACAAAGAAGCCTTAAAATGTGTGGTAGAAGATTCTTCTTCTTATAAAATAACTAGTTGTCAGTGTCTGGAAATTATAAGTGACACAACTCTAGTAGTGGGAGCTGTAATCTTGTGGGCTGAGCCAATTCCATAGACTGCTGTAATACCGGGTGCCAATTACTGATAATAATCAGCTGTGTTATTAGTAATGTTTTTTCCTTTTACAATCTTTTTATGGCTTACATATCCATGCACCACAGCACAGTATTAGTGACTCTCTTCCGATTGTTCTGTCGAGTTCATGAACGGAATACCAAAGCTCCGGTGAAGACTGACAATCTGACAGCCAGATCACCAATACACGATATGGGGAGGATGAAATATCATGGCACAGCTACAGGAATTTGTACTGTACAGTTGCCATTACATTTCCAACATTTTTAGGGGAATGTAGTCATTATAAGATTATCCCATGAATAATGTAAAAAATGAAAATCAGACATTATATAACACTTGACAATCTCTTTCTAACAAAGCTAGAACCAGCCCTGTACCTCACATGAATGACCTGCTTTTTATTTCAAGCTGGCACCTCAGGGGGAGCGTGTCATTTCTGCTGCAGCTCTCTCTCTCTATCACACATCAGGAGGGTGTGCTTTTTGCTGCAGCTCCTTCCCTGTAACTGTCACAGCTTCTAAGAGTAGACATGACTGGTGGAAGTTGATGGATGGAACTGAGCATGTGCGACCACCTCAGCAATGTTACTGAGGAGGACAGAAAATAAGGTAAAGAACAGACAGCAGGTGGCACCAGATTGATTTTACAGATCTATTTTATTGAACAACAACACAAAATTTTCGATTACATGCAATTACAAAAATATTCAGATCCAGGTGCTGGTTTAAAGGGGTTGTCCAAGTTAAACAAAAACTTGGGAAACCCCTATAAACTGCTTAAACTAAATGTATACTGCTCTTAGTTTTTCTGGCTGCAGCGGCGATGTTCTGTGCACACAGGTCACCCCTGCAGCCAATCACTGGCCTCAGCAGAGACGTCCCATGCACAGCTGAGGCCAACAATTGGTTGGAGTGTTGAACTGTGGACAGAATGTCACCGCTCCAGCCTAGAAGATTACGTCAGCAGCGGGAAGACCGGAGCGTGGCACTTGAAGAATATTTTCGGAGTAGTTTATGTATTTTTCTGGGATGCCACTGTACGAAACAGCACAGCAGGTTATACAATTCCTTAGAGACCAAAAAAAAGGAATATTGAAAACGGTCTGCTATAGGCTAAAAGGACAGGCAGGTGATTGAGGGCCTGCGGACGCGAATAATGTAGATGTGGAAGTGTGGAAGTGTGGAAGTGTGGAAGTGTGGAGGTGTGGAGGTGTGGAGGCACCCTTATCAGGGTGGACAAACGATACCACCACATTGGCCGGTTCACATAGAGCTTTTTGTTGCTGATTTTGGCGTGTTTCTGCCTCAAAATCTGTAAAAAAAAAAAACACCTAAAAACACCCTGACATTCATTTCAGTGGGAAGCGGGACTTGTTTTTCTTGTTTTTTATTTCCACGTAGAAAAAGAATCAGCGTGCCTTATCTTCGGATAGAATCTGCACTGAAGTGCATGGGAAGGATCAAAAAAAACTCTCTGTATGTCTCTGTGCATTTAATGAGTGCTTTTTGTGCATTTTTTGGTGCAGGAAGGAGATGAAAATGCAGTTTTGTATTCAAGTAAAAAAAAAAAAACTCCTTCAAAAACCTCACAAAAAATTACCCAAAAAAATGTGCTGGGAAAAAAAAAAGAACGCGCTGATTCAGCGCTGAATTTTGTAAGCAGATTTTCAAAATCAGTCCTATGAACAGAAAACTCAGCTACATCTGCAAAGGACAAGAGTCCATGCCAGCTCTGTAATCTGACACAGGAGGGTCCCCTCGAGCGCTGGAGTCCTTCAGAAACCTTAGCCCCTCACTTTCCTTAATCCCTCCGCTCCTAATAGCAATATTTCACAGGATATGAAAGTGGTTTTGTCACAAGATGGCCTGACAGGCAAGAGGCCGGCGGGGAGGCCGGGATTAGTCCGAATTACCTCATGTTTCACCCTAATTAACGATGATACAGAAGGTGAACTCTGCTGGATCTAGTCAGACTGTAGGCCGACATGTATGGGATCTAATACACCATTGTTTACCGGCAGTAATCCCTGCTTTTAATCCCCCCCCTCCTCACCCGAGCAGACACTACTACTCACTATTCACATTGCGCCATTCAGTCCTAACTCAGGTAATATTAATGATTCTAGGAACATATCCGTCAAGATCAAAATATTTATTATCCTCTTCTTAAAGGGCAGTATTCCTTAAAAAACACATGAAATAACATTTTAAAAAATCATATAATCTGAGTAAATAGTCCTTGACTTGTCTTCCTCTCCCAAGTTGCTAAAACATGAATCCAGCCATTTTTTTGTTATATTTGTTTCTAGTTAAGCTGGGTGATTACATATATCACTATAATGATACGGCATCTGCAATTTGTACCTATGACACTGGCTGACCTGTTACATGTGCACTTGGCAGCTGAAGACCTCTGTGTTGGTCCCATGTACATATGTGCCCGCATTGCTGAGAAAAAGTTTTAATATATGCAAGTGAACCTCTAGGAGCAACAGGGGCATTGTCATTACATCTAAAGGCTCTGCTCTCTCTGCAACTGCCGTGTCCTCTGCACTTTGATTGACAGGGACAGATGTGATAACGTTTCTACTGCCTGTGCAACGTACGCCTCCCCCCAGGGCCTCACTATCGCGTGCCAGGTTTAGTTGGAATGCAGAGTGGTGCAGTGCGGCCTAAATGTCTCTTTATGTGTCACGGTGTTCCTAAATGGAGACCGCTGGACTCCAGGCTTTGGCTCCGAAGCAATAAAAAGAGGGAATAATTGAGGGATTTTAAAGAATAACTTGAGTCCAGACCTTGAGATGAAGTTTAATGGCAGCTTTACTTGAATAATCGTTTCTTCAAGCAGTTTTCAGGCTTTGTCTTGCTTCCAGCAGGCTTTAGCATGAACTGGCAGGTAAACTCAACTCTTCTTTATCTATTTCTCTCTGTTGTACTGACAGACTAGCTTAGTAACTTTGATCCCTTCTTTATGCTGCACTCCACTTTTTAGTCTGACTTAGTTTCGGCCGAGGAAATATTCTCCTGGCTCCTGAGGCTTCCAAGCTTCTGCCTCCATGGCCAGCAAAGCTTAGGGTGTTCTGGCTGGCGTGGGCACGTCAGGCCGTGACGTGCCCCTGCATTCCCTTCCCCTGTCTAGGGAAGACTAGAACTAACTAGAAACTTCTGCCCCACTCTTCCGGCAGGAAGCAGGACTGGCCCACTTCTGCCCAAAGGCGGGAGAATGGAATGGTAAGTTCCATTCTCTCTAACTATTGCGCTGCCATTTGCACTGCCACCTGCTGGTGAACCAGGCACATTACATGTAATAAAACAGTTACATAGCACGATTATTAATGCACAATATGGAGAGGACCTGGAACAAAATACATAAGATGACATTGTGTTAGCCCATTAGAGATAATGTCAGGGTGCAGGAGTGGTAACACCACTCTGGGGTGTTACACCTGGTCCTGTCAATCAAAGTGCAGAGGGCGCAGCAGTTGCAGAGAGAACAGAGCCTCTGGGTGTAAATGCAACGCCCCCGTTGCTCCTAGAGGCTAATTAGCATATAATACAAGTTCATTTTTCTCAGCAATGCCGGCACATATGAAGATGAGGCCAACACAGATGTGCACATGTAACAGGTCAGCCAGTGTCATAGGGACAAATCGGCTGACAGATGGCCTTTAAAGGGGTCTCTATCTTAGACACACAGGACATGCCATACATGTCTAATAAAAGAGGGGGTCTACCAGTGGAATTGGGGTTTGTTAACCCTGTTCAACTAAGTGAGGCCAAAGGCGCAACCGGGTGAAGAATAAATGGAGAGACACCTATGTGCTTGGCTTCCACATCCAAGTCTATGGCGGTTATTACTGCTGAACAAGCATGAGAAGACCTAGTTGTCAGTTTATGCAATTCCAGGAGGAATAACAGAAGCACAATTTTAAGTTCTAAGAAAAGCAAACAGCTACTTCTCTGTTCAGTCTCTGTTTGAATTTTGGGGATTCGCTCTGGTAGTTAGGATTAGCGGGTGCAGCACAGAGGCAAAGTACAAGTTCTTGGTTCTAAACATCAGTGTTTATTCAGACGTGAAAGCAAAACAAAAACGCTTGGTGATCGTTCACACACATTAGACGTTAATATACAAAACAGTCACCTTTTCTCCTGGGTGTTACTTCACATCCTGTTGGAAGTTCTGCTTTGTCAAGTCCACAGGCAGGTGTTAGGTGGCCTGTTCGCCCTCACAGGAGTCTGAGCCCTCCAACCCGGATCCCAACACAGCCCTCAGCTCACACCACACAGACCTCCTGAGCGCCACTGTCAGACGGATGTAATCCTCTCCACCTGGCAGTGCTGACTGTTTTTTATGCCTGGCAAAACCCGGCCTGGAACATGGGGAGTAGTCACCCACCCAGCACTTTGACTATTCCCAATAAGAGCCGTCCCGGATCAGCTATTACAGCCATACTAAGTATCAAGGTGTCAAACAGCAACTGCTGCTGACACATAAAAACCGGCTCTTACTCCACTGAGGCCAGGAACCTCAATGACACGTACCTATCATCCACGATGATTCCTTGTACCTTCTTACAGAATGTAACTACCATCAGGGAACGGGCCTGGAAGAATAGGGGTCAGAGAAGTTGTACATACCTGGATTGACACTTCTCATCCATCAAAAATGTATTGTATATACTATTATGCTGTTACTTTACTATACCATTTGAATATCTGGACCTCCACTTGGAGGCACTATGTGCCCGCATTGCTGAGAAAAAGTTTTAATATATGCAAGTGAACCTCTAGGAGCAACAGGGGCATTGTCATTACATCTAAAGGCTCTGCTCTCTCTGCAACTGCCGTGTCCTCTGCACTTTGATTGACAGGGACAGATGTGATAACGTTTCTACTGCCTGTGCAACGTACGCCTCCCCCCAGGGCCTCACTATCGCGTGCCAGGTTTAGTTGGAATGCAGAGTGGTGCAGTGCGGCCTAAATGTCTCTTTATGTGTCACGGTGTTCCTAAATGGAGACCGCTGGACTCCAGGCTTTGGCTCCGAAGCAATAAAAAGAGGGAATAATTGAGGGATTTTAAAGAATAACTTGAGTCCAGACCTTGAGATGAAGTTTAATGGCAGCTTTACTTGAATAATCGTTTCTTCAAGCAGTTTTCAGGCTTTGTCTTGCTTCCAGCAGGCTTTAGCATGAACTGGCAGGTAAACTCAACTCTTCTTTATCTATTTCTCTCTGTTGTACTGACAGACTAGCTTAGTAACTTTGATCCCTTCTTTATGCTGCACTCCACTTTTTAGTCTGACTTAGTTTCGGCCGAGGAAATATTCTCCTGGCTCCTGAGGCTTCCAAGCTTCTGCCTCCATGGCCAGCAAAGCTTAGGGTGTTCTGGCTGGCGTGGGCACGTCAGGCCGTGACGTGCCCCTGCATTCCCTTCCCCTGTCTAGGGAAGACTAGAACTAACTAGAAACTTCTGCCCCACTCTTCCGGCAGGAAGCAGGACTGGCCCACTTCTGCCCAAAGGCGGGAGAATGGAATGGTAAGTTCCATTCTCTCTAACTATTGCGCTGCCATTTGCACTGCCACCTGCTGGTGAACCAGGCACATTACATGTAATAAAACAGTTACATAGCACGATTATTAATGCACAATATGGAGAGGACCTGGAACAAAATACATAAGATGACATTGTGTTAGCCCATTAGAGATAATGTCAGGGTGCAGGAGTGGTAACACCACTCTGGGGTGTTACACCTGGTCCTGTCAATCAAAGTGCAGAGGGCGCAGCAGTTGCAGAGAGAACAGAGCCTCTGGGTGTAAATGCAACGCCCCCGTTGCTCCTAGAGGCTAATTAGCATATAATACAAGTTCATTTTTCTCAGCAATGCCGGCACATATGAAGATGAGGCCAACACAGATGTGCACATGTAACAGGTCAGCCAGTGTCATAGGGACAAATCGGCTGACAGATGGCCTTTAAAGGGGTCTCTATCTTAGACACACAGGACATGCCATACATGTCTAATAAAAGAGGGGGTCTACCAGTGGAATTGGGGTTTGTTAACCCTGTTCAACTAAGTGAGGCCAAAGGCGCAACCGGGTGAAGAATAAATGGAGAGACACCTATGTGCTTGGCTTCCACATCCAAGTCTATGGCGGTTATTACTGCTGAACAAGCATGAGAAGACCTAGTTGTCAGTTTATGCAATTCCAGGAGGAATAACAGAAGCACAATTTTAAGTTCTAAGAAAAGCAAACAGCTACTTCTCTGTTCAGTCTCTGTTTGAATTTTGGGGATTCGCTCTGGTAGTTAGGATTAGCGGGTGCAGCACAGAGGCAAAGTACAAGTTCTTGGTTCTAAACATCAGTGTTTATTCAGACGTGAAAGCAAAACAAAAACGCTTGGTGATCGTTCACACACATTAGACGTTAATATACAAAACAGTCACCTTTTCTCCTGGGTGTTACTTCACATCCTGTTGGAAGTTCTGCTTTGTCAAGTCCACAGGCAGGTGTTAGGTGGCCTGTTCGCCCTCACAGGAGTCTGAGCCCTCCAACCCGGATCCCAACACAGCCCTCAGCTCACACCACACAGACCTCCTGAGCGCCACTGTCAGACGGATGTAATCCTCTCCACCTGGCAGTGCTGACTGTTTTTTATGCCTGGCAAAACCCGGCCTGGAACATGGGGAGTAGTCACCCACCCAGCACTTTGACTATTCCCAATAAGAGCCGTCCCGGATCAGCTATTACAGCCATACTAAGTATCAAGGTGTCAAACAGCAACTGCTGCTGACACATAAAAAC
This sequence comes from Bufo bufo, assembly GCF_905171765.1. Classification (NCBI taxonomy): domain Eukaryota; kingdom Metazoa; phylum Chordata; class Amphibia; order Anura; family Bufonidae; genus Bufo; species Bufo bufo. The sequence continues at coordinate 67,974,670 of NC_053391.1, read as the reverse complement.
CGGCTCTTACTCCACTGAGGCCAGGAACCTCAATGACACGTACCTATCATCCACGATGATTCCTTGTACCTTCTTACAGAATGTAACTACCATCAGGGAACGGGCCTGGAAGAATAGGGGTCAGAGAAGTTGTACATACCTGGATTGACACTTCTCATCCATCAAAAATGTATTGTATATACTATTATGCTGTTACTTTACTATACCATTTGAATATCTGGACCTCCACTTGGATATCTTTTCTTAGAACTTTCCATTGTACCTCTGTTATTCTTCTTAGAAGTGTACAAATAAATTCACAGCTGGATTTCACTATTCCCCCATTTTTCAACATAGTATTACATTTAAGAGGTACAATTAAGAGTTTTATTAAAAAGTTGCTCCAGGATTAATTCGATTTTTCCATATGAGCTGTGATTTCAAAAAGCAGATACAGCATAATAAAGAATAAAAAGTCTTGGTAGAAGGCCATATGGATTGGGGGTTTGCTTCTACTATTGGGATGTGCGCCTCCTGCTACATTATAACATTATCTTATACGTCTGTAGCAACCGCAATTTATGAGGAATCACTCCATGCTGAATGTGTAAGGCATACAATCATCTCCCTCATCATTGTGATTGGAGGCGGGCCAGCACGTGACATGTCTGTTACTTACGTCACACGCAATGTGCCGAATCGCTCCTGACACGGTGGAGCTGAACACGGTGCAGTGACAGCGTCTAATAACAGCACAAAGCTCTCAGGATTATAATACGGGAAGTCAGGAGCTCCAGTATCACAATGAAGTGCCGCCATATAGCCGGGCCGAGGAGACCTAGATCAGCATGTTAATCAGGAATGACAGAATTGTCTACACTTCTTCATGTTTACAGGAGTCAACGTCAAATCCTTCCGTGTCATCTAGAATGATCTGCGAATTAATAACTCCCTGCAAATGATCACCACCAGATCCTACACCTACATCAGAGCATTGTCCACATATATCATCATCTGCCCATCTGTCTATCTATATTAGATCTACCTATTTATCTCATATCTATCTATCTCATATGTCATATCTGTCTGTCTATTCTATCAGCTAGTTTAAAGGGAATGTGTCTTCAGAAAATTATCTATTGTTTTATGTTTTTTGTTTATATTGCATTTTGTTTAAAATATTTTTCAAGAAATTTTGATAGTTTTTCCAGGTCGCTTTGCTGAAAATCCTAAATCTTGTGGTTTTCACAATAAAGCATCCACCATTCCTAATAGTTTATGATCACAGCTTCCCTGTATAGTGATCGGGCAATGTCCACAACAGTTAAAGTGGACCTCTTCCCTCTCCTGACATGCCTGTTTTAATAGCTTCATGCGTTCCCCATGTAATAACACTTCTGGAGCATCTATTCTTATGTCTGTATGTTGTGTCATTCCTTTATTATTTCTACTAGAAGTTATGAATTGCCATCAGTCTGCAGGAAGGGTACAGAGGGGAGGTAACCAGTTGGGGGGTGTGTACCTGCATAGACTGAAAATGGCAGCACTGATTGGATAGAGAGAGACTGTAGAGGTCCACCCCCCCCCCCTATATGGTTACCACCCCTCTGTACCCTTACTGCAGACTGCTATCAATTCATTCATAACTTCTAGTAGAAATAATAAAGGAATGACACAACATACAGACATAAGAATAGATGCTCCAGAATTGTTATTACATGGGGAAAGCACAAAGCTATTAAAACAGGCATGTCGGGAGAGGGAGAGGTCCTCTTTAATGAGCATCTCCCATCTACAGGTTCCTATGGTCCATGTAGACTTTGTAAAAGCATATCTCTAATGGTTGTTAACAGCAACTCAGACAAGATGTCTGCCCCTCCCACCATTATTATGCAGCCAAAAAAATAAATTTACAATCAGAAAAAAAATTAAAACAGATTATAAAAAGAAGAATATATGCCAGAATCTGGTTACAGTCCTTGTAAAGGTGAAGGCACAAGTTAAAGGTAACTTCTGTGTGGTTAGACTGGATCTGTACATTTTATTCAATGAAATGGGTGGGGACAAATCCTCCTCTCCTGAGCAGATCTGCAAAGGAAAGCATACTTACCTGCTTCCCGCTCCTTCACTCCTTGGCTGCCTCAGGTCTTAGGCTGTCAACATCTGTTTTGACACCACTGCAGCCAATCAATGGCCGCAGCAATGTCACCCCTGTGGCCAGCAATTGGCTGCAGCATGACAAGAGCAGATGTTGACAGTGGGAGACCCGAACAAGGCAGCCAAGGAGTGAAGGAGCCAGGACCTTGCAGTAGGGAACAGGTAAGTATGCTTTCACTTGCAGGTCTGCTGAAGAGTAGTGTTGGGCGCAAATATTCGAATAGTGAATATTAATCGCGAATATCGGCACTTCGAGAATTGGAGAATATTTAGAATATAGTGATATATATACGTAATTTTGAATATTCTAGATTTTTTTTTTCATTAGTAACCTCCCTTCTTGCTTGTGGGCCAATGAGAAGGCTGCAATGTCTTTGTCTGAGCTTAGCGACATCCCTAGCAACCAATAGGAAAGCTGCCTACCCCTTACTATATAGGAAACTCCCTAGCAGCCATTTTCTACAGTTTTTTGCAGTTCTGAGAGAGAAAGAGAAAGAGCAGCGACATTGCTGTGCTCTGTGCTTTCATTTGGATCCTAATAGATAGTGTAACAGGGCACTCAAGAAACCGTAACCATGTGGTTGAAATAGTTATGTGCCTTATTAATAGTAAAATAGATTTATTGATAATTGGCACAAATATAGTAAAATGCTGTCTGACAATGATCAATATGACAATATAGAACAATACAATCAAGGCAATGCTTAAAAATTCGACTATATATTCGATAGAATAAAAATATTCGATGACAAAGGATAAAAATAATCGATAGCATAGGATACAAAATTAATCGATGATCCTAAATACCACAGTCAATGAATTATTCGATCATTCGATCTAATCGTGGTATGTATACCTGGGTATTGATGTGTTGAGACCAAGCCTTTATATCCCACATTTGATTACAGCGGCATCCCGCCGAAACAAAGTAGGTAGCGGCGTCCCGCTACAGAGTTACTTGCAAGTCAAAGTTGATTACCTTATAATCGACCAAAGATTTTCTCCAGACTTTAAATCATTTCCTCTCCCCGAATGTGCCTGTGTTTATGCACAGGTCAAGGCCACTAGGTATCGGCCTTTAGATGAAAATTCCGCAGTGGTATTCTATCAGAGATTTTCGTCGAAAAAAGCGTCCAACTGTAGTCTGCTGAATGGTCGGTTTTATCTATTTGGGTCTTTCAGTATCAAGATGGGGGGTGTAGCACCAGACGCGTTTCGGGGTCCAACGTATTGCCCCTTCTTCAGTGGTATCTACGTTGGACCCCAAAACGCGTCTGGTGCTACACCCCCCATCTTGATACTGAAAGACCCAAATACCTAAAACCGACCATTCAGCAGACTACAGTTGGACACTTTTTTCGACGAAAATCTCTGATAGAATACCACTGCGAAATTTTCATCTAATGGCCGATACCTAGTGGCCTTGGCAGTGACGTCAAACAGAACTACAGAGCCGTCGAAGAAAAACCTCTTGATTTAACAAGTGCTGCATAAACACAGGTACATTCGGGGAGAGGAAATGATTTAAAGTCTGGAGAAAATCTTTGGTCGATTATAAGGTAATTAACTTTGACTTGCAAGTAACTCTGTAGCGGGACGCCGCTACCTACTTTGTTTCGGCGGGACGCCGCTGTAATCAAGTGTGGGATATAAAGGCTTGGTCTCAACACATCGATACCCAGGTGTACATACCACATTTAGATCGAATGATCGAATAATTCATTGACTGTGGTATTTAGGATCATCGATTAATTTTGTATCCTATGCTATCGATTATTTTTATCCTATGTCATCGAATATTTTTATTCTATCGAATATATAGTCAAATTTTTTAAGAATTGCCTTGATTGTATTGTTCTATATTGTCATATTGATCATTGTCAGACAGCATTTTACTATATTTGTGGCAATTATCAATATATCTATTTTACTATTAAAAAAGCACATAACTATTTCAACCACATGGTCACGGTTTCTTGAGTGCCCTGTTACACTATCTATTATTTATCTCCTATATTGAGCGAGTGGTCTCAATTATACAGGTGCACCGGTTTGGTGTCCATTTCTCCTAGTGCGACATCTTATTTATTCATTTGGATCCTATTCCTTATCCAATTACATTAGTTAGTTAGTTAGCTCATATGTATAATACAGATAGTTAGTGGGAGATAGTCAGTGTAGGTTAAATAGTGATATAGTGTAGCTGATAGGTTCTGTTGTCCATACATACATGCTACATACATAGTGCTGTGATGTCACAAGTTCACAACAATACTTAGTGCACCAATCAGTTATATGTAGTCAGACCTGCTAAAATGTGAAGTTGCACGTATTGCGCCAAAATATGCGCATCATTAATTGCTGATTTGCGCAATCGCAAATATATTGGAGCACTCTATCTGCATATAAAGCTATTGTAATGTTCTTCCAAATATTTGTGAAATATTGCGAATTCGAATATTGCCCCTGCCGCTCATCATTACTCAAGAGGGGAGGGTTTGCCAAATCCCAACCCCAAAAGATGGCCAACCTCTTTAAGTCTCTAGAGTTCTCTGAGAATTCAGTAGAGCAAGACATTAGCATGACTACGAACACAACCACCCAATCTAGGAGGACCATAGATGATCCCACTAAAAGGCCTACTAAGCATGAAACTAGCAGGATGGCTCCTACCCATAGAGCTCACAAGGGAAACTCTAAGAGATTTTCCTTTAATATGTTGCCAATGAGTAGAAGATACATTACTTTATACAAACAAAGCTTTATTTAAGTGAGTCACTGTACATTTACTCTTATCGGGGAAAAATGAACCCCGATGCACCTTGGCTTGTAGAGGTCATAGTCTATCTACACCTAGATCAAAGAACGAAGTCAATATATCAGCATGCCAAAGGTATTAGCCACTAAAGTGGTTATCTTCCCCGGGTAAATAGATCTTGTGTCAAAAATATAAAGCATTAGACATTAGGAAAATGTTCTCCCTCTAATGCACAGTGTATCAGTGCAGGTAGCGTGGAGGTCTCCTATGAAATCCCAGGCTGTACAATGCAGATAACGTAATGAGTGTCACCCATATTGCACTGATCAATACTGGTGTGAACTATGACTAGAAAAAGGTCAACACGCTAATTAACCAGTTAGGAGGTAATTACTTTTGCTAGTAAAATAAGATGATTTTTGCAACCTAATTATGGTATCAAGTAAAAAAAAACATTTATTAGACAGGAGATGCACGTGTGTTGCCATATTACATAAAAAGCTGACCATGGACCTTCCTCAGCTGACATTATGGTAGTCCTACTGTACTTCAGTATTTTTAACCATTGCTGTATCTTCTGGTAAGCAGACCTGAGCCTGAGGAAGGAGGTGGACTGCCTCCGAAACGCGTCGCCCTCTGCGTGTCTGTTTTTATTGTTTTAATTGTGTTTAATAATTTGTGTGCAATAAATTACAGTTTTAGTGTCCCGCTCCCCAGAAGACAATTTTTCTCTTTTTGTTTTTACTAATACAGTGTAGTACAGGGGCAGACTGGTCACAGACCCTACAGGGAATCTTCCTGTTGGGCCAATGCCGACAGGGCCACCAAAGCCATCCTCACTACCACTGGCTGGGTACATAAAACTGGGAGCAAAACAGGGGTCATTACTAGGGAAAGTCCATGCAGCATGTTGAAGGTAGGCCTGGCATGATGTTGTGGTCCACATCTCACCTTCTAAGCCTCCTGCTCCATATCATAGGAGGAGGATGACCATTGATGGTCACCACAGAGGGATAGCTTCTGGGGAGGTATTTTGCACTGCACTGTGTAATTTGGTTCTGTGGGAGGGTATTCTGTGCTGCACTATGATAGTATTGTTCCTGCCACCTTGTATTGGTCCCATCTACTTGTGTTGCTCCATCTTTTGTTAATTTAGACCCACCTACGAAATTAGGGCCACTTTTTTTTTTCCCAGGGCCAATTTTAGTTCCCAGTCCACCCTTGGTATAGTATGACATGATAGCCGTTCTAAAAGTTAAATGACCAAGTCCAAGCCTGGAATTTCCTTTTTGAAGACACTTAAATGGCTCTATCCAAAAATGATACCATGTAGTCCCCAATGCCATTCATTCTAGAATTGTCTACAATAACCAGAAATAAAAAAGAGGTTTCAATGTTCCTTCAATATACATCATGCTCACTTCTCGAAAGCTTTGAAGATCTCTAGCATTGTCATCCCTAGCTTTTGTTGTGCCAACCATAGAGCTTCAAAAGAGCAAAAATCAATGAGCCAATAGACATGTCTAATCATTGGCAAGACTGAGATATGGCATTTTGAGTATGAATATGCCACGTGTAATTTCCGTTGGATTTCTTACCCTTTAATAACAAAGGGCTAAAAAGACATCACAATGCGCTTGTGAAGCTGAGAAAGAGAAAGGAAGCCGTGGAGGGAGATGCCTTCTAAAAACCTCTACAAACCTATCTTAAATCCCATGAAATTAATGTTTAACTGAAGGATTTGCTGTTCATCTCTCCGGCTCCCAAGCCTGAGGCAAGATTAGGTTTGACTCATGTTCGAACAACTGGAGGAAATCAATGGGTTTTTCTTTATTAATAATTAAATGGCCAAAGCAGACATCCAAGTGATTAAAATCGGGGAGATAATTATATTCATGTAGCATTATCAACTGGGGAAAATACATTAGAACAGGAAAGCGAAGCAGGAGGCTGATCTGAATAGGTATACATGAGAAGAGGCGGCTCTGGATACCATGTACATAAATCATTACCCATCTGTCTGTCTGGATCAAGGGGACAAGTCAATGAATGATATTGGAGCGATTATGGCTCGCCCTTTCTTATTAAAGGGATACAACGCAGAAATCTGACAGTATTCAGTACTAATAAGTATCAGAATGATTGTATAGCCATAGATTTTTCATTATGGTGGAGGTTTTTAGTCTTTACATGGGTTTCGGCTCTTAATCTTTATAGATCTATCAAAAAATGATAAAATCTACAGCAGGTAGTAATGTGAGCTGTACACCATGTCATCTATGCACAGTGTAGCTGATGAGATAGCTCCCATTCACAGATTATTCCCACTATCCCAAGTGGAATCTGAGATATTCCCTAAACCTAAAAGTCTAAGGAATATGTTAAAGGCTGTACTTTTACTAACCCCCGAAGAGGACCTATCACCACTTCTGACATGTCAGTTTTTGGTAAATAATTGTATTCCCCGAACCCTGGATCAACTTGCAGGATAACAGGCCGAACTAGATGGACAGATGTCTTTTTTCGGCCTTATAAACTATGTTACCATGTATTATAACAATTTTGGAGCATTTTCTTAGAAATCTGTCTTGTGCAGTTCCTCTGTTGTTCTTCCTAGAAATGTATGGCTAAATTGACAACTGGGTGTCCCTAACATATTATTTGCACTATCCAATCAGTTCTTTGATCATCATATTGTGTTGGGGTGTAGGAGCACACTGCTTTGATAAGGGGAATGTTAATATATTCATAAATAGCCAGAAGGAATAACAGAGGATGGCACGCAAGGTGAGAAAAAAAAGATTATGGGATCATTATCATTCCTTTCTATAGGATCAGTACAATTAGGTTCTTTTACAAAATTATTTGCAATATATATATAGAAACTTAGTAATTTTAATTATTACATGGACACTATTATATGATGATATGGTGGACACCATACTACTGTTCAAATCAAGCCATGAATTCAGAAACTTGTGATTTTATGTAAAAAGTGAACTTTTTTATTTAAGAACAATTCCCAAAATGGTTGCGTCTAGATTTTGCAGGCAAAGGGCAAATTAAAAATATATGGTAATTAAAAATGAATCAAAGATATGCAAATTTCAAGGGCAACATTTGTTTGATCACTGAGTAAATTAATTTGGGAGAAAAAAAAATGATTCAAGGCTGGCGAGGAGAAAATATTTTTTTTTTCTGTCCGTGGCGCCCTTAATAGCTAAAAATCCATAGAAACGGGGAAGAACGTTGGGACTCAAGGTATTTAAAGCCTCAATTAAGGAGCGCCCAGGGAATAAACATAGTCTTGTTACAGAAAAATGTACTCTGTGATCTCGGGCTTTGAGCTGAAAGGAAAAAAGGGCATCAAAAGAGTAGAGTTTATCACACTTGCCATTTGGGACTGTGCTAATCAGCAGAGGAAAACAGAAGCCCATTCATCTCTGCACCGGCTCGCCACTAGAATAATCTCTGAAACACCCACTGCTCTGATAAAAAAAGAGCCACTTTAACCTGACGCTGGTGTAAGACCAAGCAATTCATGAAACAAAGCTCTGTTATTTCCAATGGTGGCTCTGTATAAGCAACGTTCCCATCTGCTATATAGTTTTTATCATCTCTCACTTTCAACATTTTTTCTATTGTGCCGCCTTTCACCCCACTGTTTACAAAGGACTCATTTCCATCGCTTTCAACAAAGTTAGGCTTTTTCTTTTTGCCTAGCTCCTTGATGTGAATGTGCTTCACCCATTCTGCTGGCTGTGTAATCTGTGAAAATTACTTTACTAGACTTCACCGGAACAATACAAGAGCCGACATCTAGTTTTCTTTTAATAATTTAGGATTTGGTTCCCAATTATCAAACAGAGAACAATCATCCTCCATTTTACCAAGTATAATATTCAAGGTATAGGACATATGGGAAAATTGAATATCTAGCAGAGTTACTCGATGACTATGACAGCTAGCATACACAGAGAAGAACTTATATAGAAAAAAATATATAACTATATTGGGGCCCTCAAACTATCACAAGGTCCTCATTAGGGGTCAAAAGTGTCCAATGCGTGTTCTATTACTCAACGACTCATTCTTTGTAGGAGAAAGGGCTAGAAGCTGTCCCAGATCTGGTTTCCTCTGCCTTGTTTGCTAAGGTTGTGGAGCCTTGGAAGAGAAACAGCCCCATTCCAGTTCCTACACCCATTAGGAAACTTAAGCTGGCCCCTTCCTTGAAGGAGCTCCAAAACTTCCACATGGGCTGCCTCTATACTACATACAGTAGGCCCTTGATAAAGAAAAGCTTTAAGCCCTTAATGAGTTGCGCCATAAGACGGGGCTTTAAAAATGGTGCCTGCTCAGCAGATAAGTGGGTGCCATGGCTGCTGGGTGTCTGCTGTTTTCCACAGCAGACATCCAAAGGTATTGTCCGTGATTGGCAATATCCCCCATCATGGGCATTTAACCCCTCAGGTACATCTGAGAAGGCTTTTCCCGGGAGCGCAGGACCGAATAGCTCCCCTTTGCCAAGATCAAGAAAGTTGTTTGGCTACTATGGCAGCCTTGGGCCTTCTGGAGGCTCCTAGGCCTGCCATAGTGAAATTCCTACAAAGCCTTTCCCATGGCAGGGTGAATCTCCTATAGTCTGCACTTTTAGAGAAGTAGCACCATACTTGTCCAAGGATTGTGTCTAGCAATCCAGCTCTGCTCCATTAACTTGATTTGGAATGAGTTGTAATACCAAGCATACATTTCTGGGAAAACACCAGACCCTTTTTTTTTTATCCCATACGACCTCATCATTATTGATGAAGCTTTTCTGTTGTTTTTTCCCCTGTTTTTCTGTTCCTCCAAATTGACACTGTGATAAACAATTTATTATTTCATGTGTTAGGCAGAGGTGACAATACCATTAAATAAATAAGAATATAAATATTCTAGATTTAGAAGAAAGTCACGGAAGGACACTGTCTGTACTTGGTTACTTAATGGGAATGTGTCATGAAATTACATATTTTCAAAGAATTTTTGCCAATGCTTTTTTTTTTCCATGACAATGTCTATTTAAACAAAACATAAAATCCTGTAGTTTTCCCACTGGCCACTAAGCATAATAACAGATGCCACTTCTTGGTCTGTACAGATCACTTTCCAACAGTCATCTCATCATCAGCACAAGGGGGATTAGTATGACAGATATCACCTACATATGGATAACACAGGTGCCACCATTCATAATAGGTGATATCACAGCTTATCTACTCCCTCCTGACCTCTGCACAGGTCACAGAGCATGCCCACAAAACTCTCCCATAGAAGTCAAAGAGTTCTCCTCCTGATCATTGTGTCAATTTCCCATGGTGGCTGCTGCAAAGCATAAATCTAAATGTTGTTAACAGTAGCTCCCGCGATATGGCCACACCCATAATCCTGTTCAGGAAATGGAATTAAAAACATCTATAATTAGAAAATAAATAGCAGTTACAAAAAATCTGGTTTTAAGTGGCAAAAAAAATAAATTTCAGTGATACATTCCCTTTAAGGAATTATATATATAAAAAAATAATAATTACAAAACAAGAATAAAGGTTACCTCTGGCACCACTAAAATAATAAAACCAGATAAAATCTATCATGTCCCATAAGCTGAACTAGACATGGTACAATGTTCTGCCGACTCCACAGACATTGTATAGTCAAAAATTCTGCCAAAATCAGTTGAATCCATTGCCTTTTACAAACTTCTTAAACCATTTCCATAGAAGACATAGAACACTACCAATCTTAAAATGATCTGTGATGCCTCATGCCTTACCCTCTCACTAAATGAAGACAGTATTCAGCATATGGGGTCAGCCATTTCTGCCGCTCTGCAGTCAGAAACAGGTCTTCCGAACACCAATTAATACAGACCAATTAGTCACTGAGATAATGCAAAAGCAAAACTATTTGGAAATGACTTCCCTTTTAATATTGCTGAAAGAAAGAACTCCATGAAGCAGTCAGCGTGGCATACTGTTAACTGCACTGTTGGGAAGTGAATGGCAAGTAACAGTAAGGGTGCAGTGTGTAGATTTAATTAAATGTGAGCAGGCAGAATCCATCAAACCCTCCCATTGTGTTTATACCAAGGTTATTCATTAGCAACTCACCACTACGACTTTCATGTAAAAACATGTAATGTGTTTCACTGTACAGGACATTGGCCACTCGTTAACCACGTGGGCACCAAGCTCTCAGGACTTATGTATTAGGCCAGGCATCCTCAAACTGCAGCCCTCCAGCTGTTGTAAAACTACAACTCCCACAATGCCCTGCTGTAGGCTGATACCTGTAGGCTGTTCTGGGCATGCTGGGAGTTGTAGTTTTGCAACAGCTGGAGGGCCGCAGTTTGAGGATGCCTGTATTAGGCTAATGATCCCAAACCTGAAGCTCTCCAGCATGCTGTCTGTTAGGAGTGGTAGTTTACAACATCTAGAGGTCCACAGAATGGGGACCTCTCTATTAGGTTAATATTATGTATACATCTATATACTATATATTAGATAGATAATAGATAGAGATAGATAGATAGATAGATAGATAGATAGATAGATAGATAGATAGAGATAGATAGCAGAAAGATAGATAATAGATACCGTATTTTTCACTTTGTAAGATGCACTTTTCCCCTCCAAAAGTTGGGGAGAAATGGCCGTGCGTCTTATAAAGCAAATACTAGTGAGCGCTTCCAAATGGAAGCGCTCACTAGTATGCATTAGGTGTCGGAAGCATGGAAGAAGCGCTGCAAGCGCTTCTGGTACTCACCCTCCCTGGTCTTCTTTGTTGGGGCCAGCACTGCACTGTCCTGACCCCGTGCAGCGTCAGGATGTAGTGCGCACACTATGACCTGACGCTGCACGCTGTCAGGTGACAGTGCAGCGCAGGCTGGAGAACACAGGGGAACGTGACTTCTGCCAGAGATGAAAAGGAGCCGCGGCGCAGAGGAGGTAAGAGGAGTTTTTTATTTTATTCTGATCTAAGGTCTGATGGGGGTCAGAAATAAAGTGCTGATCTGAAGTCTGATGGGAGTCAGAAATAAAGGGCTGATCTGAGGGTCTGATGGAGGTCAGAAATAAAGGGCTGATTTGAGGTCTGATGGGGGTATGACATTAAGGGCTGATCTGAGGTCTGATGGGGGGCTGACATAGAGGGCTGATGGGGTTTGGACATGGAGGGCTGATATAATGTCCTGATATGGAGGTCTGATGTGATGTCCTGATATTTATGGAGGTCTGATGTGAGATCTGATGAAAAAAATGTTTTTCTTTTTTTCCCCTTTAAAATCTGGGGTGCGTCTTGTCACCGGGTGCGTCTTATAAAGTGAAAAATACGGTAAATAGATAATAGACAGACTAATTTGGAATTGCATTGTACAGTATAATGTAAAATGCTTTGGGGAATAAAGTTGTTGTATTGTAAACAATTTAGTTGACAAATTATTTAAGGGGCAGTGTAACACCTAAACCACTCTTCATTAATCATCATAATAAGGAATCATTGTTGTGCGGTACCGGTAAACACTGTAATTTAGGTAAATCTGCAGGGCTCACTACTTTCCAGCTGTAATTAACCCCACATACTTTTTATTCTTTAAGACAAGTGCTGTCATTAAAGAAAATCCTGGCATTAAAAAGAATTCCCTAAATAAAGAATGTATAATTATTTACCCTCCGTACGCATTATTTTTATTAACACCGGGCAGACCCTTCACACCTGGTGACCCCTAACTATAGAGAAATAATAGGATTACTACATTGCCTTCTCCAGCTCTGATAAAACTAATTATCAGAAGCTATAATTGGCTAATCAGAGAAAAAAGCACAGATCAGCAGATATCCCGGCTCATTAGAACAGGTACAAGCCATTGATGGACTTGTGGTGAAATGTGAGGAGCTTTTCTCCAAGAGCAGAAATTATTGTACATTCTTTGTCACGGCAGGAGCTCGGCAAACACCGGCGACCTCCTTAAGTCAATTAGTGGGACAAGAGCACGGTAGGCCACAGGAAGCCTTTAACTTCATCATCTCGTGTTAGTACGCCTTTTCCATTTTAGTAAAAGCTTTTGTTCTCCTCGTGACCTCCACTCCAAAAAAATGCCAAGGTGAATGATCTCATATGAGAATCTATGCCAGCGTTTACAAATTGGCAGCACGGACGCGGTCCAACCATTCATCTACATGAAGTCACAAATCTCACTCCTTCACCTACGACTGCACATCTTGTGGGAGAAGTAATGAAACCATCAAAATTAGCTGCCGATCCATCAGAGGCTATAATGCAAAAGAATGACAAGGAGATGATGGGAGTCCTCCTGCACCATCCGTAGTCATAGGAAAAACATTTTAAAAAGGTAAAAAAAAAAAAAAGATCTTGGGTTCTTTTAAGTGTGGGATTTGGTGCAAAAATTCTTAATGACTAATAATCATTTCGGTAAAACTTTACAGAGTTACAGACTTTGTTCTACTCCAGAGCTATATTCACAGTTCTGCAGTCTTCAGAGTTCTGAAATGACCTGATAAAAGATAAAAGATCTATCCTATACAGTATGTAAAAGAGCTCATAAAAAAAAAGTATGGTCCATGGTGTAAATATGTCTTAATGCAAATCTATAGGCTTGAATATTTTTTTTATGTAAATATTATCTGAAAAATCATGTGAATGTTGATATTTTAAAAGGCATCAGTCAGCAGATTTGTCCCTACGACACTGGCTGACCTGTTACATGTGCGCTTGGTAGCTGAAGGCATCTGTGTTGGTCCCATGTTCATATTTGCCCACATTGATGAGAAAAATAGTTTTAGTATATGAAAATGAGCTTCTAGGAGCAATGGGGGCGTTGCCATTACACCTAAAGGTTTTGCTTTCTCTGCAACTGCCGTGCCCTCTGCACTTTGATTGACAGGGCCAGGCAGTGAAAACATCATCACGCTGGGCCTGACTTCTCCTAAAGTCAAAGTGGAGAGGATGCAGCAGTTGTAGAGGGATCAGAGTCTCTAGGTTTAATGGTAACGCCCCTGTTGCTCCTAGAGGTTCATTTGCATATATTAAAACATCATTTTGCTCAGCAATGCGGGCACATATGAACATGGGACCAACACAGATGTCTTCAGCTGCCAAGTGCACATGTAACAGGTCAGCCAGTGTCATAGGTACCAATCTTCTGAAAGATGCCCTTTAAATTCCGAAATGTACAATACTAAATGATGAGCATGGCTCAGGGGGATGGGGTTTCCCCGAATGTAGCTTCATGCGTGCTGTTGCATGCTAATCCCCTCCTGATGTTACCATTTGGGATTTAAAAGCACCTTATGGACGTATCTTTGGATACGGAATGTAAGTCATTACCATATTTGAAATGCTTTGTAAGAAGATTAAAGTGAATATGCTCAGTAAAATGCTTGCGTTTTTGGTGCGTCTTTTCTAGATGTGTTATAAGGACTGAAGAAGTATTACCCACGGTTCTTCAGTGCCAATGAACAAGAGGCATCACACAATCATTCCTTAGAACTTTATCCAAGTTTTGAGGCTTCATGTGACTAAAAAAAACGTTGCTTTCAATTTGGCTTTTATGCCCCTCCTATGTGCCACAGATTGGAGCTAGGCGCTTGAAAATTTGGTCATCATTGTGACACCTGCTGCTTCCTTGATTTTTATAACCTTACTGCTTGTCCTTCTTGGTGTTGCAATTTCATTGTTGAGGAGGAGCGGATAGATATTTAGATGATAGATAGAAGCTTCTCTATTACATGACTGGTCCTTCATCTCTGCAGGTTAATATCAGGTGTTATTGAATTGATTTAAGCGGATAAACTAAGTCTGCTCCGTAAGGCAAGAGGTTATATTTATGCCTCTGGTTTTACTACATGCAGTTTTGTTGCTTAGCATCATATATCCCTCAGAACCTAAGAAAAGTACTGTCTGCTGATCTTGGAGGCAAAGATCTTTCATCATTCTGGTAATCTCTCAGTAGGGTACAGAAAATCACTTGCAGCATTGCCATAACACCTTTAATTTTTCATGTTCAATGCATTTTTTTATTGCTCATCTAAGAAGCTGCCAGTATCTCACTTTTAACTGTAAATGTTTTAATATTACTCATTTTTACTACTACATTCTCATCTTGCTGCAGTACATCAGCTGTCATTGATCATTATTTTCATGCCAGAAGCACCTTGCTATGATCTTTAACTTGCCCGCTGTACACTTCCAGCCCGAGGATGGGCTTCCAAGTTTTTACCAGCAGTTTATTCATAAAGCGTCTTGGTTTTTGAGTATTGGATAAGTAGCAAGAAGATGAGAACAGTAGCAACACGCTGAAAAGGACTGTGATATTTTGGAAGGGGCATGCACAAGATAGAGGATACAAAGGATAGAGAATAAGTGTCTGTTTGCTTGGGATACAGGCGATAATTGAGCTGTGGTGGCCATACGTGACCATCACTTCCAATGTTGGACTGGGGTTCCTTGGGCCCACCAGAGGAAATTATGCTTGGGGCTCAATGTCCGTATCATCAGTAATGTCATGTAGATTTTGATACAAATAAAAAAAATTGTGAATGGCTCAAAAGGCAGCTCCAAACAGGTTTTATCTTCCAGACTTTTGGGGCCCTGCAAGGTATTAGAGCCTGGGCCCTAGTGGGCCAATCCGACACTGATCACTTCATTCACTTCATTCACTTCTATGAGACTTTTGAGTATATATTTTAATTCTACATATTTCTGCCAATCCCAGTCAAAGCTAGTCATCTTGTGCCACATATCTTCAGATAAATTGATCCAAGAAGAAACAAAACGAGGACTCATTGTGAAATGAATTAAGACTAGAGATTAGCAAATTTTCCAAAATTCATTTTGGTTGCAATTCTGTTAATTCAGCTGTCATATTTGATTCGTTCTGAATATGTTTGTTCAGGATCGAAAGTGCCCGAATTGCCCTGAAAAGTCATGTATGACCCTCTGGAGTTTCCTAGAACTGCCCTTTCAAAATCTTTAACGCCAAAACAGCCTCATCAACATCAACATGACATGACGTGACATATACGGCTATGGTAAAATCGATGGTAGCCGGTGGTAACGAACAGCCTGCTTAACAACACACTGCACTGTTGGATTTTTTTGGTGCAAGATGCCTTCTTCTCTGTCTTCTGATAATAAAATTGAGGCTGCCCTTTTGAGGGATATGAATCAAAAAAGTTTTGGATTCAAAATTAGTACCTTTTGGGAAATTCATAAATTCTATTTCTTTAGAATCGATTATGATATTCTATAATAGAGGTGGCATGCTCTGTGTCTCTGACAAAATATATATTTTCATGTACCCTTAATTCTTCCAGACTCTCATATAAAGACCTAAAAGATATCTTATAAATGTCTACAATTCACCAAATCATCATTCACCAAGTAATATCGTCTGTTTATTTTCCCAATGACCCAACGCTACATTCTCAATCCAGGTGTTGGGGGAATAAAACTGACATGTTCTTCACTTCTCCTGCCTTAATGATGCCCAGGGCTTTCATTTTCTTTACCCTACAACAATGAAAACGTGTCTTCCTTATGTACGACATAAAATCTAATAAAGTATCCAGCTGTTCTGCCCCTAATGGGCTCGGCATCTTCACCGTAATGTCAGACAAGTGAACGTGGATGTTGAACAAGACTCGATGACTGCTCCACACCTTACTGCTCTTTATTTGTCTTTTCTAGTTGATGCTATAAATCCTAGTTATTGTCTATCTACTTACAAGTCAACCTCATTGTTGTACAGTTTACTTACTAGTCCTTCAACTGTCTGAAGTATCGTAAGTCACATTTAATACTTATATAGGCATTGTATTCTGGAAATGCTTTCTACGGGAAGGACTGAGGGTGATTTGGGCATGGTTGGCCCCTTACCAACCACTGAAGCCAGAAAACACTTGATTTGGGGTAATACTATGAGACATTACTTATATTTCCCTTTTATTTCATTTTTTGCATACCATGCATTTAACATTTAATGGATTTCAGGGTTTTACTATTGATGGTCCATCAACTTCTGATCGGCTGGAATCCATTGCCCTGCACCCCATGAAATCAGCTGTTCTGAAGTAGCTCCATCTACTACACAATGAATCGACCTCTGTAGTTCCAGTTCTAGAACTTACCCAAAACAGCTGATGGTCAAGGGTGCAAGGTGTCAGACCTCCACCAGATATTGATGGCTTATACTAATATTACATATTTACATTGTTACATGGGTTCAAAAAAGACACAGGTCCATCAAGTTCAACCTTTCACCTATCAATTATACAACATTAATTACTGGATTAATTATAACCTTCAATGTAATTTGCTATTAGATAATCATCTAGCCTTTTTTTAAATGCTGACATAGTATTTACCATTACTACCTCTTGGGGTAGGACATTCCATAGTTTGACTGCTCTAACTGTAAAGAATCCATTCCTGTATTTATGTCTGAATCACCTTTCCTCCACACACAATAAATGCCTCTGGTCCTTTTTAAAGTTTTCGGAATTAATAATTCATGACCCAGTTCTTTGTACTGACCACACATGTAAATGAGATCACATCTAAGGAGGCTTTTTCCAAGTTGAACAAGCCCAATGTTTCAAGCCACTCAATGAAAATAACTTCCATCCCATTTACTAATCTATTCGTCCATCTCTGAACCCTTTCTAGCTCTCCTATTATATATTAAAGTATATGAAACCCATAATCCTAGACAACCCCTTTAAAGAGACACTAAGTGATCAAAAGTCTTTGGGACACCTCTATAGTCCCTCAGGGACCACCCTATTGCCTGAATGATCAGTCTGCTTCTGCTTGGGCGGGAGTTTCGCCTGATCAGGGGTTTAGCTTCTTCAAGTTGAAGCAAGTATCCAAGTATATGATATCAGAAACATTTTATTAATCCAAATTTCTCACAGGGATGATTTTTTATCTTAAAATTTATATTTGTATTATATCTTACTGTGGCTCTGTATATTACATCATATTAAGGAGGTAAAACCAGGACTCATCCATGTAGTAGAAACACCAATAGTTATATTTTACTGTGATCCCAGTTTACATAGTTTTTCCTATTATGGACAAGACATGACAAAAAAATCACTGGAGCCCACTTTTGGACCCCTACTTAGGGACATCCTATTCTTGCAAGACGTTCTTCGGTAATTATACCACATTCAAGAATATGAGAACAATATTAGTAAATGATCAATAAGAAATCATCAATTTTAAGTCATGTAGTTAACAAAAACTGTGACTTACCTAATATTATTTGAAGTTGAAGAAGGGAATTGAAGGATTTCAGGAATATTTCATGGAAGAAAGAAAAGAGAAAACAGAAACAGTTAGACCATGTTGAGCTCATAATAGAAGATTCTGCAGAAAAATATGAAACAAATAAGCAGAAGAAAGCTTTATATTAGATATAATGCATTAAGTATCTGTTTAACAGCTTTTTTTGTACAATGTCGGCTTAGAGATCCGAATTGTATACGTGTAAGTTAGAGATCATAGTAAAATGCCCCTAGAAAATGTCAATAAGTAAAAGCGAATTTATCTTCAAGTGAAAAATTCAATAACAACCATAAGATGTGTTCTTCACATTCAGACAACTCATTCTGTAAAACAATTATTGACATCTGCTTAGCTAAACCCCAGAGCTGCCTTTAGAAGGATGAATCATCGCTGAAGGACTAGTCCTTCAAAACTTGAATCTCCATCACAACACCATTGTTTGCTTCCTTGTTTGTTCATGGACTTTTTAACTTTGTGTTTCTTCAAGGGCTACAAGTATCAGCCAAGAAGCTCTGTGAAGCTCTGAAGGATTCTCTGATGGTGCACCACCACATTATGGGTGTCAGGTCCGATCATTCCTAGATGAACAGTTTCCTGGAAAGTGGATTGGTCGTTGTGGGCCAGTTGAATGGCCCCCAAGGTCTCCCGATCTGACCCCCTTAGACTTTTATCTTTAGGGTCATCTGAAGGCAATTGTCTATGCTGTGAAGATACGAGATGTGCAGCACCTGAAACTACGGATACTGGAAGCCTGTGCTAGCATTTCTCCTGCGGTGCTGCTATCAGTGTGTGAAGAGTGGGAGAAAAGGGTTGCATTGACAATCCAACACAATGGGCAGCACATTGAACACATTTTATAAGTGGTCAGAAACTTGTAAATAACTCATGAAAGAATAAAGTTACGTTAAAATTGTTTTTCTTGTGAAATTCCCAATAAGTTTGATGTGTCACATGACCCTCTTCCCATTGAAAAAACAAAAGTTGGATTCAAAATGGCCAACTTTAAAATGGCCGCCATGGTCACCACCCATCTTGAAAAGTTTCCCCCCTCACATATACTAATGTGCCACAAACAGGAAGTTAATACCACCAACCATTCCCATTTTATTAAGGTGTATCCATATAAATGGCCCACCTTGTACTTTTAATTGTGTTTCATTGTAAATAGCAGGTGCAATGACAGGGAACAGCAATTGCGCTGCTCCCCGTCCTTATACCCCTCAGATGCCGCGTTCAAGGATTTTACGCGTTCAAGGATTGTTTGCAAACTAAATAAAATAAATAAATAAATCATACTTACCTTATCCATTTGATCATGAAGAGGCCACCGCAGCCATCTTACTTGAATATCCAGCACGTATCACGTCGGCCGGCATGGTGAAATCATACTTCACCGCGCACGAGATTTTGTGTGGGAACCCCAAGCAAGATGGCTGTGGCAGCATCATCATGCTCAAATGGTTGAGCTATGATTTTCAAAAAAATTTTTTACCACCATTTCAGAAAAAATCGATTTGTTACCATGAAGCAAGAGGAAATTCGGATCAAAGTCCACTTCGTGAACCTCGATTCGCTCAATACTAATTGCAGCCATGGTCGTCTGCACCTGAACCCCCCTGCTCTTACTTTCGCAAACGTTGGCTGTGTGAAAGCTGCGTTAGGAAGAGCAGTAAACTGTGCTTTCTTACATAGAGGCCAACATAAAAAATGCATACCATGCAGTATAATTTTCGTGTTTATAACAGGCACCATGGGGGATATTATAATGAAATTTCTAATTCCATTCATCTAGCATCTGATCATTGAGAAAATATGATATTATTTTATATATTTATAGCAGAGCAATATAATGTGGCGTTTCAAAGAGTCGTAGAGTAATATCAAAATATTAAGTGTAATAATGCCTAAAAGACAAAGTTATAGCAGCAGATGTTATGTTATTGTTTTTTTTTTTTTCCATTACAAGCATATTATAATCTAAAACAGTCAACAATTCAATCTCTATGAGGTTCGACTGGCGCAGACTTAGAGGTAGTTTCCATTACCATTCATTGATGAAAGAAAGGGGGTGGGGGTCTAATAAGTAAAGATAAACAGATTTGATTCTATTGCAAATATTTTATCATTTTATCACGTCTTATGTTGCTCATATATAATAATTACGTGGACTGTTAATACATCTTGCAGTAATGCACAAAGTTTTACCTGAACCTGTATTGTCCCTTTAAAGAACCAGGTGAAACTCGAAAAAATTGAATATCGTGCAAAGTTCATTTATTTCAGTAATGCAACTTAAAAGGTGAAACTAATATATGAAATAGACCAGGCATCCTCAAACTGCGGCCCTCCTGCTGTTGTAAAACTACAACTCCCACAATGCTCTGCTGTAGGCTGATACCTGTAGGCTGTTCGGGCATGCTGGGAGTTGTAGTTTTGCAACAGCTGGAAGGCCGCAGTTTAAGGATGCCTGAGATAGACTCATTACATGCAAAGCGAGATATTTCAAGCCTTTATTTGTTATCATTTGGATGATTACGGCTTACAGCTTATGAAACCTCAAAGTATCAATTTTGAGGTACCCTTTGCTCAGGGGGTATGGATTAATTAGCAGACTAGAGTGTGACACTTTGAGCCTAGAATATTGAACCTTTTCACAAAATTCTAATTTTAAGCTGCATTAATGCAATTCCTATTAATTTGCATTAGGTACTTAAATAAATAGATTTTTGCACGATATTCTAATCTTTCGAGTTTCACCTGTATACAACCTGAATTTTCCTCCCCCATAGAGGTTTTACCTTCTCCTCCACAAATCTCTTGACAGTTGTATGAACTCTTGATCTTTGACCTTCATTGATGTTAACCCTTTCAAGTTTTTCAGATCCTTTTCTTTTCAGCTTAAACTTCCTATTCATGATTTAGCCCCAGCTCATAAAACTCAGTGGAGCATTACAAGGACACTAGGATTGGACTCCAGCTAATGCCTGCAGTTTTACCGTGTAACAGAGTCTATTTGATTAACTGTAAAACACTATATCAAAGAGAGTTCTTCTTGGAGGTAACAAGCAACTAACCAGTGATTTCATTGCTGGAGCGCCTGTAGTACTGTAAGTTTTCAGCTCAGCATATTGACCAGGTATCGAAAATCCTCCCATCTTGATACGCAATGGTGTAAACAATGGCTCAATGACATCAATATTATTTACAGATGTTTCAATCCATAATTTTCTGCTAATTTTATTAAAGACTCCACATGCTAGCAAAACCCTCAACAGGCCGTAATTCACATTGCAACCACTGGATGGCCACAGAGATACATAGAGCTTAGACATCTCCCAACAGAATATCATAAAATTGTGTATTTTTTCTAGTTCAAAGTTGTCACCTTGCACTACTCATTTCAATATATGGTGAGCCAAGAGCCAAGATGTATCTATATTCTGTACCTTTTCACTCAATGGAGATGTATGTGTAGATTTAGCACATTTTGGGAAAGGTTCAATGCAAGATGATGTACAGTTCAATGTGTTATTAAATTATCTGAGGAGGGGGGCATTCTTATGCATTGTTCCATACATTATGATGAAATGGGTGTTGACCTGCAGATCTATGGACAAAATACTAATTTTGATGTTATTATGGGTCAAGTCACGATACTGGAAATACACAACATCACCATTTAACATCCTGCACCTCTCAATATTCAGTAACTGAAATGGCAGTAATTATTCCTAGTATGGTTCCATAGCTTATACCATTGGTAGAGGTACTGCAAAAATAGGGTTTTCTAAGGAGGACCATCCCTTTAAGTGAAGGAAAACAAAGTTGCACAGCAGTAGGGGAAGCAAGGGTTGCGCACTTATAGCTAGGAGGTCCTCAAGGCTTTATCCCTTATACCAGACTATAAATGAACATTATGGAAGCATAATGACATATCACTATGGAGCCGAGTACCTCATTTTATACAGAATGTATGTCCTGTGCATGGTAACCTCAATGGATATGAGAGAAGGGGTAGGAAGCTCCAGAACCTAAATGTTTCAAACTATGTCCCTGATACATCCCTGGAGTTGTCCATTTTACTATTATATGGGTATCATGCACCAGAATGTTGGTGACACAAACTGGTATCCAAGCAGAAGCTGACTAGTGTGCACTGGTCTGATAATATGGGTTCCATTACAAATCATCTAATTTCAGATGAATGGAGCAGTGCTTAGTCCAGAGCCAGAATGACACTGCTCGCCCTGTAGGTGTACCTCCTCTGGGACTAGTCACACTTTTATACCCGGGGCAAAGGTTGTGTCTTCTATTTGCTTGGAGAGCAGAACACAGCAATACTACCCTACAGATATCATGGATTGTACATCCATAGTTTCTAAGTTTCCTACATGCTTAACAAAGCCTGCAAAAATACAGACAGGAACTAGCACATTCCACCATCCTTCCAAATCGTGACAATCTCCTAAAATAAAGCATTTGTTGCCTAGAATTAAGTCAAATAAAGCATTTGATGCCAAGAAGCTACTCTTACTAGGCAAGGGTACTGAAGTACAAATAACTTAAAGGCTATGCACACCTTTGGGGGCATTTTTTTTCAATTAGTGCATTGTACTCATTATGAGCTAAAAGTCATATTTTCAATTAGTCCTTTTCTCTGTACAGAGCTGAGATGCTCTACTGGCAGGATCTGAATTTTCTCTCTGCTCCGTCAATCAGGGAGCTGACGGGCTCCTTATCTCTGCTCTCTGACCTTATACACTCATTACAGCTCAGTCCTTATCTTACTGATAAGAATGTGGCTTAAATAAGTGTTTATGACCTTTTAGTAATTTAGAGGTAAGGGTTATTAGATGACCAGCACAAAGTGAAAATGTACAAAGGATGCACACAGATAGAAAAACAGTTAACCCTTTGTGACAGAGCGGCTCAAAATGTTTGATAAAGACCAATTGAAAAAAAAATTATTTTTAGCCTCAAAATTCAATCATAAAAAAATTGTCCCCAAAGGTGTACATAGCCTTTAAAGTGTTGTCCACCCCAGCCTTTTGGTCTTTTTTTAAATAGTCCCTGTGGTGTGTTGTACCTAGTGAAAAAAATCATCTTCGCCTTCCGGCACCCTAGCTCCATTCTGAGATCTTGCGGTCTCCAGACTGTAGACTTCCATGACATGCAATGAAACAAGCACTAAATAACTAGTTATTTTGTGAATCGGTGCTTCTTCTGGCAAATTATCTGCCCATGTAAAAGGCCCCTTAGTCATTGATCTGGATGACGGAGATCCACAAATGATTCTGTCCTGACTTAGGAGTTGGAAACTGGCAGCCATCTTTCTTTTTTGGTGGCAGGATATGGAAATGGTGATAGTAGTGTAAGAAACCAGGGTGGTGCAAACTCATCTTCTACTCTATAGCAAGTGGCACTGTCAGCCACCATGGGCTGTGCTTAGCAAAATGTATTTTGTAGGGCTATTCTCCATCTTAGTGTTATTTTTATATTGTTGTCCATAACGTAATGCACCCTAGAACCTATTACCGCAGGGTTTTCTCCAGAAACAGCGCCACTCTTAACTATGGGCTTTGTCTAGTATTACAGCTCTTCCCCAATCAATATTCAAGTGAACGAGACTGAGTTGCAATACCAGACGCCTAAACAAGTGTATGACATAACCATGGACAAACCTTTTAACCCTCCTTCTCCCCAGACCCTTTTATCCTTCATTTCTCCTACAGTACACAGTGACTAGACCGACGCCGCTTTAAGAATAATACTTCCATGTGCCACAGTCCGCTCTGTCTTGTGCTGAGCGGCAAAACCTGATTATCTGTTTATTTACGAGGAAGTCATGACTAGAAGGACGCCCTAGGATAGCTCAACCATGCTGCATGAAAATAGAGATATTTAATCAGCCACTTAAATGAAGCTTCCGGCATGTGCTGCTACATAGATAAAGGCAGGAGAAGGCAAGAAGAATAAAAAAGATCTGCCTTGTTTCCAGAGACGGTGACCCTGCGATTCTTGGATGAAAGTCCCTGAAAGAAAATATTTTCTGCCAAGAGAGATGATTTATCTAGGCTTTAATTTGAAAGAGAATCATTTCCCTTATTTTAATGAAGTAAAAATAAACCCCCGTCCAGAGAATGCCTCGTCTTATTGTTCTCCTCCAACCAACTGCAGATGTCCTCAAAATGTCATTAACAATATCATGTAAGAGGCTTCACGTTCACCCATTAAATTGGGTCCCTAAGGCAGTAGGCTGCGAGCTGAAATTGTATTCCTACCTTAAATGTTACTTTACGCCATTTGCCAATGATCACAGCTTCTTTTTTTCTGTTTTTCTGTGATTTATTCTTAAAGAGAGGAGCCTTAAATAAGAGGATATTGAGCAGCGTAAATATGATGCACTGATCTGGTGATAGCCCTATGGGAGGACTCTGATGTTGGCATGGGTGCAGGGCTTCTTCTAGGTCTGACGTGATGACTCCAATACATAGTGCTCGAGGGCTTCTTCACCTGTCAGTTTAAACTCAGAAGCCTAATATGATGGGATGGACGGCTTGTTTTGGGGAACTGACAGGAGAACGAGTGAATGATCTATCTATACTTCATCCTAATGACATTTCTGAAGACTGTATTGATTTGGAGCATTGCCATTTAACACGAGGCCGGATTCAAGGCTGCTGTCATCTGATAAAAGCATAGAAATGCACTGCAAGCGACACAATGTCTCAATTATTTTAAGGTTATTGTAACAATTACTGAATGTGTAGCTTCATTTCACAAGCAACATTTTTAATAAAAGCAAATATGAGCATGTATCATCTAACGAGACCACAGGCTGATCTATACAAGTTAACTTCATTACAAGTAAAAGAACAAGGGTCCTATTTACATACCCGTTGGTCAGACATATAAGTGCTCACTGCAGTACCCCAGACCTGGCAGTATCTGTAAAGTTTGGTTTGTTATGGAAGGTTTGTCATGTTTGCACTTACATCTGCAGGTGAAGTATGGCTGGCATCAGGAATAGGGCTTACCACCTACTCTTGGTAGGAGTGGCCTAGTCCTATTTCCTGCCAGGAGAGGGACTGAGAGGAGTGACCTACTGCTCCTGTTCCTAGGGCCTTAGGGACCAGAGAGTAAACTCATCTGTGAGAACATTACTGCAGAGAGAATAAAGGATCCAAAAACTACAGACAGCTGCGTTATAGTCAGCAGAGTGCCTAGATACCACAGCTTTACAGACCCTGCTGCATGTGGGGGATTTTGGTTCAGACACCCATCGCCAAATCATATCCAGGCCAGGGCAAATAAAAAAAAGCCAGAGGACGCCTACAGCCACAAGTGACAGCCTTTGGCTGTTAGCCAGAAGTTCAGGAGAGGGAAATCTGCAAGATACCAGAGGTGTCACTTTGCCAGGCACCATACATCATCATCTGGGAAGAAAAATTGCCCCGTATACAAACTAATGCTGGATGTACTACAAGTACTATCTTGTACTTAGTAAAGAAAGGCTTTTAGTCTTCTATGTCTGGCCTGATTACTTATACCACCTTATCACTGCACTAATCCCCGGGGAGCAACGGTCCATTCTGCAGATTATCCGCAGATTATCCGCTAATAAGAATAGTAATTTCTGGTAATAGGAGTGAGAAAAATGCAGAATGCACATGGAAGGTGTCTGTATTTTGCAGATCTTTGGTTTGCGGACCACAATACAGACCTGGTCGTGTGAATGAGGCTACTTATTGGAAGCAACTATTTTGTAGGCGTTCACCTAGAATTAGTGACATCTTATAAAAGTCTCGTAGTCAATCCAGGCTATACTGTCATCTATTTGCCCATGACTTTTTGGTGGTCACAATCTAGAGTAGTTGACTGATGTCCAGTTATAGGTTCACCATTTCAACCACCCTTTCTATGTAATGAGCTGTTGTCAGAAAAGCATGAATCAATCTCCCCCTTAGGACTACATGAGCTCTGTTCCACGGAATGTTTTTTTAACTGAATATTCAAAAACTTGGCTTGTTTTGCGTTCCGTTTCTACCTTAAAAATTTCAGATGCAAATGAAGTAAAATATTTACCCACACACACAATCTGCATTCAATTTTGTCTTTAATATATTATTCATGCTGTGTGTGTTTTACTAAAGCATAAAAATACAAGCAAGAGCTTGGAGCCCGGCGTGCAGGCGCTTTGTAATCTGCCTGGTGAATCTCGGAAGGTGGCGACAAGCAAGGACACACCATACATGAAAATATACATTTTACTTCCAACAGCTGGATGATTTCTTACTCAACAATATCTTGAATTGTGAGATTTTTTTTTAATACATCCTGATGTCAAGTAGCAGTTGACCAAAAATAGACAAATAATTGATGGTAACAGATTCTAAAATAAACTTTTGAGAATGCCGTATCACCAAGCTTTTTCCAGACAAGGATCTTGGTCAATTATTATCATTTTGTTACCCTCAAAGAGGTTTTCTGAGACTAAGGGTCCATTTACACGTCCGTGAATGTGTTCACACCCGTTCCGCAATTTGCAGAATGGGTGCGGACCCATTCGTTCTCTATGGGGCAGGAATGGATGCGGACAGCACACAGTGTGCTGTCCGCATCCAGATTTCCAGAACGCGTCCCCGAACCTCTGGTCCGCACCTCCGGAAAAAAATAGAACATGTCCTATTCTTGTCCGCAATTGTGGACAAGAATAGGCAGTTCTATGGGGGGTGCAATTTGCGGATCCACAATACACTACGGACGTGCGAATGGACCCTTATATATTGATGATCTATCCCCTGAATGGGTCGTCAGTATGTAATCAGTGGGGGTCCCACACCCAGGACTCCCACTGGTCAGCTGTCTGAGCTGTCTGAGAAGTAGTGCTACAACCTTCTCACAGCTGAGCCTAGGCCCTGAGACATCATGTTCCTTGGTCACATGGCCTAGGCACAGCTCAGCTCTGTGGTGCTACTGCAAGTGCAAGTGCCTTCTCGAACAGCTGATCGTCGGGAATCCCGGATGTCCGACCCCCACCGATCAGATACTAATGACCTATCCAGAGGATCAGTAAAAAAGTCTTGAAAAACCTCTTTAACGTCTGCTCCTTTCCTGGTATATGAGCAGAGTAATTAAAGATAAAATAAGTGCAAGTTGAAAGAGGGTGCCTACAACAAAGTAATGTAGTGTACAGTACTTGTGGGCAACCTGTTTATTGCAGCAGGACATTTACTTGTATTTGGTTAAAGAAGTTATACAACTTCATATCATTTTTGTCAATATGCCCTCCTACCCCCACCCACTGGGACCTGTGAAGGGAACTATACTTACTTGCTTTCCATGCTCAGTTTCTGCTCCATGGGTCCACCGCTGTCCTCACTGCACTTCAGTCCCTACATGTAAACTTCCAGTGGTGAAATGTGCTCCACGGCAGCCAATGACCGGCCTCAGCAGTGATTTGTCCCTGAGCGGTATGTCACTGCTGGGTTACATGCCGCTTGGGGACATGTTCACCACAGTGGCTAGCCATTGGCTGCAGCGGCACATGTGACCTCCACCATGCAGGAAGTCTACATGCAGTGCAGTGAAGATAGTGGACTCACAGAGCTAGAATTGAGCATGGTGGAAAAGGTAAGCATGCTTTCCTCAACAGGTCTCACCATATTTAAAAAAAAATAATATGATATAAAGTTGGACAACCCCTTTAAGGACTCTAATTTCTCACTAAACAATTTATATACAACAGCATGACTTAGGCTACATTCACATCTGCGGCACTATGATCTGGCTGCCAGAATGCAGGGAATCAGACACAAACTGCAGCATGTGGCGGTTTTTGTCCGTCTGATTCTCTGTATTTTTGCCACAATGCGGCCGGATCTCCAATGGACCCCATTATACTTAATGGGGCCGGCGGGCATTTTGTTTGTGCCAGATCCGGAGAATTCTGGTAGGCTGTTCTCTGCCAGAGCAGCCTGCTGGAATACATGCCGCAGATGTGAAAGTAACCTTAAACAGTTACTTTTAGGCTACTTTCACACTTGCGTTGTTAATTCCGGTATTGAGATCCGGCAGAGGATCTCAATACCGGAATTAAACAGATCCGTTTTGATTTTGCACATCGGGATGCATCCGTTCCGTTAGGATGCGGTTGTGTGAAATAAAAATAAAAAATCCATCACTAAATACATTGGAAGTCAATAGGTGACGGATTAGTTTTTTTAGGCTCCTAAAAAAACAAATCAGTCACCATTGAGTTACAGTATCTTCAGTGCCGGATCCGTTTTTTTCAGTTTTTATGACCGGACACAAAACCGCAGCTTGCAGCGGTTTTGTGTCCGGTCATAAAACGGAATGCTGATGGAATGCAAGACATCCTGAACGAATCTCTTATCATTCAGAATGCATAAGGACTTAACGGAAGTGTAAAAGAAGCCTTAGCAAAACCCTTGCAATTTACATAACAACCACTGGGTGGCCACACATAGACAATGATAGTGTAGACATCTCATGACACAGTATAACAAAATCATATAATTTTTCAAAGGTAGACAATCATTTTGGGATATGCTGAGCCAAGAGCAAGAAAGCCCACACCCCTCTGTCTCTGATATCCACAGCATTTTATGTAACGGGTTATACTGTAGTCTAGAAAGGGACCGTCGTCATATTATTTCACCAGGCAGGGTTGCATACAGATCAGTAGTTATAAATTAGCATCATGAACTTTATTTCAGCTTATCATTCATGGGCAGGTGTGAGAGAGATTCTCACAGGAAATCCTCAACATATCTCCCATAAACAGTGAGGGTAATCACAATGTTATCCTGTTTGAGAGCGCCATAATCTTTGCTCTTCTGAGAAAAAGACCTCATTTGCCAACAAGGTTCTCGTTTATGTATTTGCAAAACTAATGAGTGATGCCCAATGCTTGACACCGTAGCACGCAGCTTAACTGGATTTTTCCCAACAGCTGGATGACATGATATTTCTGCAAATCCAATAGCAATTACTAAAGAATTATAATGTAGTGTGATAAACACACGGGACGGCCCGGGGAATGCGGTACCCTCCTAAAGCTCAGGGGAAATGATGGAGGATTTAGCTGAGCTGGTCCACGTCCCTGAAGAGGTTTCTGAGGTTGAAGCTCTTCAGTCTAAAGGATTATCTCCTACAATCTTCTTTAATCACAGCTAAATGCTTGCAACTGGTCTTGAGGGTGGGAAGACGGGCTATTAAGAAATATCTGTTCAACCAAAGGCTCCTTCTAGATCCGACTATCTGCCATTAAACTTTAGGCCCCATGCTGATAGGTCCTGGACTGAGACGTAATAACATTCAATATGCCCTGACCGTGATTGTCCTCGGTAAAATGTACATTACATGGAGCCGTGCACCCACATGGCACTTACGGCTTACATCTGCTTATTTGCATGGCTTTGATGTTGTAACAGCCTTCTAAAATGTCCTATGCATGCTAAAAAGGGGGCACTTCTTAAAGGATGAATCAGGTAATGGAGAAAAGCAATGTTATGGTGCTTATCCAACCTCATCTATGTTACGCCTGTGCCCGCCTCTCCACTCACTATGTGTCTGTCTGTCTGGTGTGTATGTGTAAATTGTAGCTTATTTTATTGTATCTCACCTCAGGGTTAGCACTGCAGGGGTTTCACCATTGCCCTCCTTGCTCTGTGTGTTGCTGCTGAGTAACTAGCTCATCAGTTCCCCTATAAACACCTGCTTCCCTCTCTCACTCTTTGCCTGATCAACACAGGTCCTGGTAGGTCCTGCTAGTCTGCATTACCTTGCTGTGGCAGGCGCAGCACTATAAAGTGCCTTTTGCGCTGTGGCATTAGAAGAATTCTGATATCTCTGACTTTTAGTCTATTTCTATTTCTTTTAGTCTAATTCCTCCAGCGCCGTTCTATGGAAACAGTAGGTTTAAAGAGCACACCAAATGCTTGAAATAACTTCTTTATTAACTTCAACTTTTCTTCATATAATACTGCCACCTCCGCAGCAGATAGTCCATGTACAAACACGTGTTGAAAAGATATCATAAAATGACGGTATGCATAAGATGGTGGTTCAACTGTTCAATCTTGTCATACAACATAAAATGGTGGATACATTTCTCTCTTGAGTATCTGTACTCTCACTTTAAGTTATTTAAGCACTTTATGATCTCTCTGATGTATATCTGAGATTTAATTAATAGTTCTACTTGCTGAATTTGGTCGCAAATTTGCAGTATGCAGTTAGCAGTAACTAATTGCAGATTGGTTGAGTATTATCTGGTATGGTTGTATGCAATTTGTATTGCAATATGGAATTTTAATTTGGATTGTGAACTTTGTAGTTTGCAATTGTAGCTTGCAATTTGTATTTGCAACTTGAATTTGGTGAAACTGTAAGTAAACACACATATAACTGGCTCACTATACCTCAGTAGGAACATTATATAACTGTTTTAAATACCTATTTTGGCCTCTCTGCTTTCATACAAAATCAGCTCTCAGTGGAGTGAATGTCTCTTCAGCTCCTGTCTCTGGTAAATAATGAGTCTAGCAGCTCCTGAAAGCTACCAGAAAAAAAGAGCCATACAAGTTTAATCTACAGTATTTGAAGTAAGGAGATAGTAGAGCAGGCAATCTAGAATCTTTGTGTGGACTCACTATGATGAGATCCTTCGACTACATACCTCTATATGAGCTGTCTCTACAGCCGTCTCTAGATGCAGTATACAAATACAGCGATCCGTCTAGAAGCTAAATCTGCCCCATTGAGAAGAAAAACTTGAAAAAGTTATTTGGGTTAAGACTTAAGAAACATGGTGACTATTTTAGTGGTGCCATCGTCCTATGTTCTATATCCAGTTGTATCCTACTGGGTGTGAAACAACTATATCTGATCAGTAAATCACTTTCACGTTCACATTCTGAACCCTGAGTTCCTGTAAAAACCTTTTTTTTTACCAATTGTTTCACAAAAGTTTATTATCATGGAAATTGGTCAGGCAAAAAAATGCCTCTTCTCCTTACATATATAACAGCTGCAGTTGTACACAGAACCAGAAACTCACAGCAGCGTCAATTAGAAATTCAACTAATTTTCCAGGGAATTAGACGAATACAAATCAGCGGAAAGACGGAAATGGCTCAGAGAACTGCAGCTCTATTCACTTCTCTTAGTCATCAGAACAGACATTTGAGAAAGGAAATTTAAAGGGTGTTTCCTAATAAAGACAGTAGATACTAATAACTATTGGAGAAGTCTATCTATCTATCTATTTATCTATCTATCTTTTAATCTTATGTATACTGCAGAATCATTTAGTCCGCTCCACAATTTTTTTTAGTAAATTAAGATTTTTATTAAATACTAACACCCTGTTATTCTATGTATCAGTTCATACTTGCTTTATGTTTCCTGCTTATTCATTCATTTGTGCATTCATTCATTCATTCTAACCATATAGTCTTACAGTAGGATAACACTTGCACATTTTAGGCAATGATATTCTGTGTTTTGTGGATGATAAAGCAGAATCTGGAGCAGCCGGGGAGTTCACTGGACTGACATGTGCTTTTGCAGTAACAAGCCGCCACAGATTTGGTGCCAAGGGGGCTTTTGGGTTTGATTTAGGAGAGCTGACACTGACGGCTTGTTATTTCATATCTTTTAGCTGTCAAGAAGACAACTGATGTCAGCATAAAAACCCCTAAATCATGGCCAAACTTGCATCTATTGATGTCCATAAAACAGAAAATCGGATACTTGCCCTAATCTAGTTGCCTATACTGACAAGTGAACAAAAGAACTTGTCATTTAACTGGAGCTCATCATATCTCCTCTTTACCAAACCAGCAGCTCCTTCTCTGAAAGCTTCACATTTCTATGGGTTAATTAGTCTTTGTTTCTTTGTTAGATAATACATACATAATAGATAGATCAATAGATAGATAGATATGCATTTTTTATGAATTAATGGCACTTTTCACTTTTTACACAATTTTGTATGAATTTGGAAATGTAATCATGGACACTTAAATGCAATATTTTGTATATAATTATGTATTTTGGCACAACTTTTGTATTATATTGAGTGATAATTATGTAATCACTTAATTTAATCATGTATGCTATAAGAGCACAGCATTTTGCACATGTCACTATGGCTTGACAAAGGCTCCAAAGAGAGAGCTGAAACGTTGCTGTCACATGGGTTAATAAATCACCCATTTCTTTCATTAATTTTTGAAGTGCTGCCTTCTCTTTTTTCAATGTAGATAGATAGATTGATAGATATGAGATAGATAGATAGATAGATATGAGATAGATAGATATTTAGATAGATAGATAGATAGATAGATAGATAGATAGATAGATAGATAGATAGATAGAGAGTTACTGCTGGGACTTGTCTCTTCCACCCTATGCTAGTCTTATAATAAATGTGTATCACACCTTTGTCTATGGAGAAATTCCAATTTAAAGGGTTCATGTAATTTAGGGGTTAATGATAGTAGAATAAATCAGCACCTATTAATGTGGCTTCTTTGTATCTGGCTACAGATATCTGTATGGAAATTCCTAGTAGATTGGTTGCCTTCTCCGCTGATTTATATTTACCTGTGCAGAAGTGCAGTCCTGTATCCTGTGAGGATGTACAGCAATTTATGCTTCTCCAGGGGTTTACTTATGGGAATCTCGCATCCAAACGGAAAGAGAGAAAGATTTAAAGACAAAGATGGAGTGAGAGGTGCTCTACCCTACTGCTATTCTGCTTCAGGGCCATCTGTCACCATCACTGCTGCTCCTGAGGGATTGAGTACAGAAAGGCCACCGCAACTAATGAACACGGCAGGAAAGAAGGTGGACTTTTATATCACACGGGGCATAAAAAGTGGTAATATAGAAGTCTGTGGAAAGGCTATGTCAACAAAATAGGATAAAGGTCTATCCCTCTTTGCTGAGCAATTGGTCCCACTGGTGTTGATTTAACTTTATATCTGATATTAACGACTCCGAAGATGCTGATTGTAGATTGCAGAAGATTTGGGCATGATGTTGAAGGCAGTAAAGAACATTATGAGTGGATGGGACTGTCACATTTCTTGCTGAGGCCAGGCTTTTCCAGAAAACCCTCTCCAATTAAAACGGTTTATATGACACGGGACTGTAAAAGATATATTTCACGTGCACATGAAACTGCTGAGCCACCAAGTAATGACTGATATCCCACAACACAACTTCAAAGCCTGTCATGAAATGGACGTTGTTGATTTAAGAAATCGGACAACTTGGATGTATGTTCTTCATCTATAGATCCATGCGGATACTGATGACGTATAGAGTAGGGATGGAAGTTCACATTTCAGTCAAGTTGGGGTCTACAGATGAGGTCATTATATTGAAACACTAGGATAGTCAATTTCAGTGTGCCGATGCATGCCACCACCAAGCTTCTTCAAAGAATGAGGGTGCTATCTTGAATTTATTAGAACCCAAGAGATAGGGCCCCACTGCCTAATGATAGGAATAGCAAAAGTTAAAGGGGTTGTCTCATCTTAGACATTGGTGGTATATTGCAAGGACCAATCATATAGGCGTGGGTCCCATATCTGGGACCCTCACCTATCTTCAGAACAAGCCCCAAAAGTGAAGGAGAGCAGACTACACATGCACTACATTTATTTTTATGGAAGTTTTGAAAATAGCCGAGCAAAAACGTTCAACTATTTTTGAAAATCTCATTGCAATGAATGGAGAGTGCACCACAAATGCGCAGTGTGCTCTCCTTCACTTCTATGGTACTGATGGAGATGGTCGAGTCAGCACTCGGCTATTTTCAGCAGTCCCATAGAAATGAATGGAGGGCGGCCCTCAGTTTGGGGTTCCTGTTCTGGAGATAGGTGTGGGTTCCAAAGGTGGTATCTGCACCTATCTGACACTGGTGGCATATAGTACATCTTTCTGATCAGTAGAACCTATCTATGTGACCTATTAGGGTGTGTGAATATGTTAAAGTGAAGTCCTCACTCAACACCCACTCTATTTGTCAAGACAGAGACAGCTACTGTATGTTCTCAATGGTCGCCCATTCACGTGATCAATCATTTTAACGATAGCATGAATGGTCACATTACTAAGCTAGGGCCAGTAGATTAGCACAACTTAGAGGGAGATTTATCAAGACCGGCACTTTCTGCACCAGTCTTGATATCCACTGCGCTGCAGGTGTAGGCCTTGTCATAAATTTGGTGAATCCTCCAGGAGCCCATGTGCCTAAACAAAAATTTGCGGCACAGAGCTGCAGTAGGTTTCTGGCTTTATTTGTGTAAGAAAGCCAATGTAAGTGAAGATAAATTTGGAGTGGTAGCAGGTCAAGCCCCCTTCCTGTCCTTCCCATTCTAGCTTTTTGAAAAGTCGCTGTAAAAAAAAGCTACTTGCAAAAAGCTACTTGCAACTTTTAAACACCACTCTGCAGACAGGCTAAAGCTAAACCCTGTAGGATAAAAAAAATGGTTGAAACATTTTTAATATAGACCAATTTAAAAAATGATTTTTAGCCCAAAATGAGTAGAATGCAATAACAAAAAATTGCCCCCAAAGGTGTTCATAGCTTTTTAGGTGGTTGTCCACATTGGATAGTCTCTTATTTTGCTTTAAGGCTTCCTTGAGATTCATCTAATCACAGGCTGTCTTGCTTCTGTGACCCCCAAAAATCAGAAGTAAACTCTATGGGAAAGTTCAATTCTATGCAGGTCCTCCACAGGATAAATAGAGTATTACACATGGTCCATTGAAATCTGTGTAATTCATAAAATGTGTTGGGTCATCCAGGGTTTAATATACTCTTGTAGCAGGGAAAGCCCTCTATCCACTCAGCAAGGTATTAACCAGATGATTCCTTCAAATTTAATTTAAACTTTAAATAGTAATACTTATATATAGTGGAAATATCTATACCGTAGTTTCTTTTGCTGAATATCACCATCAAGATGAGATAAGCAGTGAGATATGTAGCGGTATACACACTATGTGCAGTTGTCATTTGCATACTGGACAGAAATGCTAAAGATATGTAAAAGCTTACAGTTGGGTCTTGCTGAAGCGCGCTAGCTGCTAGCTACAAGGATGTGGATAGCTGCATTCTGCTTTTAAATTACTTTATTAAATAAGCCAGCTAATTTGTGTGGTATTAAAAGAAACAGAAATAAACTTTGTAAAAATAATTAATGCAGTCTCATCAACCTTTGGGGAAGTTCACAGGGGAGTTCACGTGGTATTTGATCTGTTTTGTGATATTAACATGAACCTAATCACATTTTGTTTGCTGTAAATATCCATGAGAAATGAGTCTATAAACTCGGTAGGAACTAATCGCTGCGCAAATATGAAAACCACAACGGCCTAGATGGACTAATCCTATAGATGATGGAAGCTGAGATCTGCACCGGATTTATCACAGGGGCTCAGGCCGGATGATACATGTGGTGCAGGGCTGGACACTTTTCTATGACTCTTTGAGAAAGAATTTTACATCAGAATTGTGGCGCTTCTTAGGTCCCACCGCTTCCCTATGAAGTTCAACGCTTTCCTGTGAAGCTCACCATGTGTAGAAACCCTAGTTGTGCCAAACTGTGCAAAAATTGTGCCACTTTTTAGACAAATTTTAGGGCGAGTCTGCCCATACATCTAACATCAATGGCACCCCAGCCACCACCAGGCAGGAGACCACAAAGTCCAGAGTGTGCCACAAGGGGAAAAAGGGTGGCACACTCATGCTGCAAGCATGATCCTGGGAAAGCGCTGGAGCAGGGTTAGCATCATGAGGACTACGACCATCCTTGTTCAACCGCTACCACTCTCATCCTTCGCATCAGCCCTGCTCCCCTTCCACCATGCTCCAAGATCATAAAGGATCATCCATCATACCCCTGAGAGATTGTACAAAAAACTAAAGTCATGACAGAAAGCCTTATGTACAGAAGAAAAGACTACTGGACTATCTCTCTAACCTTGCATGTCTCCAGCTCAGTACTTTGATATTTGCCTACATTTATGAAATTTTGTGTGATCTACTGCCAATATGTTTTTGACTATTTCCAATAGAATTTCTTAAGACTTTCTATCGATAGGCAAATTACATACGGTATATGGAAAAATTCCAGCCACCTCCAAAGTATGGAAGTAAAATCCAAATTTCTGTATAGCAAATCAGAGCATTCCCTGGTAGACCTTAAAAATAACAGAATAAGAACAAGAAAAAAAGTTTAGCCTCCGCCAGCGTTCTTCTCAGTAATTGTGGAAGGATGAAGAATGGAAGAAATAATATGATACAATGGAATTGTCGATTGTAGCACTTTAATAAAAACCTAATATAATAACAGAAGCAGGGGAGACATAAAACTAGGAGTAATGATAATTCCCTTTGTTATTGAGGCCGCGCAGAGATGAACACCGCCACCCCGCTCTCAACTCCATGGAGTACAGCAGTAATTTCACACAAAGCAATTTTCAGTCACTGAAGCTAAAATGCCTTCTTCAGGCATTTTGTATAATAGGGGATCCCATTAAATAGGTGCATAATGTTAAAATACTCGCTATGCAGCTACGGGAGCCGTATCGGTGTAACATATTCACTTATAGGAAATAGCCATCAAGTGAACCGTGGAAGATTTCTCCTTCTACAGCCTTCAAAGCTGATAACTTAAGAACATAAACTCCCTTTTATTTTGGATTTGGAGAATCATTGCTTAAAAGAAAACTGGATTTTTTTTCTTGATGGTCTAAGCAATGAAAGGAGGACAATTCTAATAAGCATATGCCCCACAGGCTTAAAGGGGACCTGTCATTATGAAAATGCAGCCCGATCTGCAGGCAGCATGTTATAGATAGCGATGAGCCAAGTTTTGAAAAATTTGATTTGGCTGCTTCGCCAAACTTCAAGAAGAAATTCGATTTGTTAGGAATTACTTTGTGTCGCAAATTGATTTCCATTGTATGGATGACGTCACTGTGCGCTCCCAGTGTTATCACATGGTGACGTCATTATGCTCGCCGACGGTCCTTTGGCAGGTTTTCTTCAATAAACACAGGAGCAGACGGCCTCTCCGCGAGCAAGTGGATGAGGTGAGTATTATTTTTTAAATTTCAGGAACCATTTTAGGAGAAATTGATTCGTTATCACTCTTTGTGGCTTCGTGACGATTCCGAATCAAATTTTTCCTGAAATTCGGATCGAAGTCCACTTCGGATACTTTGATTTGCTCAACACTAGTTATACAACAGGAGGAGCCAAGCAGATCGATATAGAGCTTTGTGGGAAAAGATTACGTTTACCTCGTCATTTATTCATTTAAGCCTCCAGACTCTTTATGCTTTGGAGTCATGTGGGCGGTGCCATTCATTCTCCAGTGAAGTCCCATATGTAAAGGATATAGCATGATGACATTAATGTGCAATGAGCATAAGGCCTCCCGATGCTGATACATAGTGCTGCCGATGTCTCGTACAGGTGGCAGGAGCACAGAAATACCACAGTTGTAGCTGTTACCCCAGGGATACTGACAGGTACGTATACCAGTCCACACTACATGACTAAATTGTGCAGACATGGCTGAGAACCTTCACAGAGAAGCTCGCTCGCATATCGCCAATGGCCACAGACATACAGTACATATCAAGCAAACAAGGCTGTTTCCATGGCCGGTGTCTATTACACCATGCAAAAAAAAAAAAAGCTTTTTGTCTGCTACTGGGGAAAAACCATTTGTCCTATACTAAATTGAGTGTGCGGATTACACATAGAAGTCAGAATTGTTGTAACACGTCACAAAATTTTGCTATGCATAAGTATTCCTAAATGAATTAAGCACTTGGAAAGCATTGAATAATTTTGAACAGAATGAGTTTTACGCCAAAAATTTCCTGATCTACATCAAAATTTGCGTAGTAAACAGTGTATGAAAATGTAATGGAACAACAACATTTCAAAAAGTCTCGTTTTTCAGTTTAAAAGTCTTACTTGAGCAAGGCCCAGTACTGTTAAAAGTGCTTCAGGCATCTGCTTTTGCGTTTGTGAACGGTGATATTTTCTTGTTGCAAAAACCAGCAGTAGTCCCCCATCATGTTGGGATTCCAGCGGCCTTGATACATGTTCTCCATTGTAGAAATATCTTTGTGGAACCGCTCTCCAGGTTCGTCACTTACGTGTCCCAAATTGGGTGGGAAAAACGAAAACACGAAAATCCCAGGGTCCATAAGGGGTTACAATCTAGACGTGTCAGGTAAATTCTGAGTTCATATTTGGAATCAGCGCGCTCATTTTAGTATAAATCATTGTTGCGCGGTTATTGGATCTCAGTCCGAATGAGGTGAATGAGGCTGAGCTGCAATACCAGATGTGGCCTTTAGAGGAAGGGTGGCACTGTTCCCCCCCCCCAAAAAAAAAAACAACCTCCTTTTTTATCCTAATTTCTGACAATTCCTTTGAAACTAGGTTTTTCATAGATCTGGTTCCCCCTATTGTAAATGGGAGAGGGCACTATTGCTATTTACATGTAAACCAGGGGCGTAACTATGATTCATAGGGTCCCATAGAAAAATAGGATGGGGGG
This sequence comes from Bufo bufo, assembly GCF_905171765.1. Classification (NCBI taxonomy): domain Eukaryota; kingdom Metazoa; phylum Chordata; class Amphibia; order Anura; family Bufonidae; genus Bufo; species Bufo bufo. The sequence goes on along the minus strand of NC_053391.1, from coordinate 67,935,802 downwards.
CCCTCACCACCTAGTGTAAGAAAATTAAAACAGCAGCCTAAGTAGCAATAATTGTTATTCCACGCAAAAAAGATACAATGTACTTGCTCCTAATAGGACCCCCCTTCCCTCAACCTCTGCGCGCCACAGCAGTGATACGGCTATAGTGACGCCCATGATGTCTAAATAATAACGTAAACTGCTCGTAATCTATAAAAACATGGACTATACCGTAATGTGTGGGCTTCTTCAGCTTCCTATAGAGAACGATACCTATTAAATATGTAGATGTGGAACCAGCACAGAACTGGAGACTGTCAAGCAGCAGCACATTAAATACCTGTTATTTACAGCATCCGACAACCCATCATTTTACAAGCCGAGAAAAGTGGACGTTAAGTGACTGTTAATCATATGATAAACATGACATTTTATTTTGCATGTCACTTATCTGCTCTCTTTCATAAAGTCCAATTTGATTCTCAGAAGAAGGACATATTCGTATTACCAGGCCTCGCCTTCTCTGGTCAAGCTAATATCAAACATGTCATTTTGTAGAAAAACTGTTAATGGAAATGTAGGTAATTTATATCAACCATAAAAGGCTAATATAAAGGTAAAACATGAAAAAATAGTTGGACGAAAAACAATTTATTAATAAGAATATTAATCATAATAAATTCTAAGAATATTATAATGTCCCGAGGAGTTGTAGTGCGCAGTGCAGCCGGACATTTGGGTTCTGTTCAATAATACAGATTAAAGTTTTCCTTACCGGATCCATGGCGTTGCGAACTGTAAATCGTGGCAGAAATCCGAAGGTCAGCCTGAAATTCCTGACGCTATTCACAGTTTGCATTGCCATAGATTGCGCATAAAAATTCATGCAATTTCGCAAATCCTTATTTTTTCCACAGTGGAAAAAAAATGCAGAAATCCCCAAAAAATGTAATGGAGATGAGAAAACCCAATTTTCATGCCTGGGATATGGACTTCGTGTGGACTTCACATGGATTTTGAAGTGAACAGCGTTAGGGCGCATTCACACGAGGCGACCATAGTGTTTTTCGGATCTGCAAAACACGGATACCGGCCATGTGCGTTCCGCAATTTGCAGACTGCACATGGCCGCAACTTTAATAGAAAATACTTATTCTTGTCCACGATTGCGGACAAGAATAGGACATGCTCTACCACAACGGAACTACGGATGTGGTCAGCACACGATGTGCTATCTGAATCTTTTGTGTTCCCATTGAAATGAATGGGTCCGCACCCATTCTACAAAATTGCAGAGCTGATGCGGAATCATTTACACTGCCGTCTGAATGAGAACAGAACTTCAAGGTGACTTCTGATGTTCTCTCTGAGGAGCAGACTACCAGAGTTACAATATAAGCCATAGTTGGACACCACCGCTATGCCAGGTAGCTCCGGTAGTCTGCTCCTCTGCCAGAGCAGACTTTCAAATTTACCAAGCGGGAGGGACATGCACACATAGGGCTCAAAGGGGGCTTAAGCCACTGTCCCTGCCCCTGTAATGCCCTTTTATTATATTTTCACTTGTGCAAGTGCCGGGCGCCCACCCAGCCTGCATGTGCTCAGCGCTGCAGTCAGGGTCACTCAGTCAGTAGTAGTCACGTGGGGCGGCGCGCAGGGAGTTTGGAGCTGAGCTGACTGTGACTGCGACTGCTCACCGGTCTTTGAGTGAGCTCATGTCATGCTCGTCTGTGAGTGCCACTGTGCCATCATGGAGTGGGTCGGGGGAGAAATGTACCGTGGGGGGTAGATGTGCTGCTGTTGCCAGGCCCGTGGAGGGGGAAAAATGTGCCATGGAGGGGAGGGGGGAGAAATCTGCCATTGGGTGGGGGAGGAGTACTGCCATGGAGGGGGGGGGGGGGGAATGTTACACAAAGGGGGTGATGTAAAAAGGAGGGGGTGATGTAAAAAGGAGGGGGAGAAATGTGACATGGATGGGGGGTGAGTAATGTGGCATTAAGGCCGGGGGGCATTTTTACTGACACATTATTAGGTGGCACTATGGGGGCACTTCTTGCCGGCACATTATTGGTGGGCACTATAGGGGCATCTACTGAGGCCACAAAGAAAGAGTATTTTATATGGGGGGCTCTGTACAGTGGCATTTTATACTGGGACACATTATGGCGGGTACTATGGGGAAGGGGGGAGAGGAGTACTATGGGGTCATCTACGGGGGCACTGAGAAGGGGTATTTTATACTTGCAAATTATAGGGGACACTGAGGGCATCTACTGGGGCACTATATAAGGGCATTTTATACAGGTACATTATGGGGCACTAGGAGGAAGGGGGGAGAGGAGCACTATGGGGGCATTTACTGGCGGCAATATATAGGGGTATTTTATACTGCCACATTATGGGGGACACTATGGGAACATTAGCTCAACTGGGGGCATTACAAGGGGGTATTTTTTGCACATTATAAGGAGAATTATTACTACTGGGGGGGGGGCATTATGGTGGGCTTTATTACTCCCCCATGGTATGACCCCCTAGTAGCAGCACCAGCTCTTCCTGCTCTGCTATCCCTCTGCCCCTTCTCCAAATCCTTATTATGAAATCTTTCTCATTAGGATAAAACACAACATCAGCTCCGCCGAGCCCCCGACCAAGTGTTGAAGTGGTGCCCGAGATCCCCAAGGGAAGAGCCAAGTAACTGTAAGTTTTCATGTGAAATATGTTTATGTTATACACATATAGCATACACTGTGCCCCACAATATACAGTATACCGCTACACTGTGCCCCACAATATACAGTATACCTCTACACTGTGCCCCACAATATACAGTATACCTCTACACTGTGCCCCACAATATACAGTATACCTCTACACTGTGCCCCACAATATACAGTATACCGCTACACTGTGCCACACAATATACAGTATACCTCTACACTGTGCCCCACAATGTACAGTATACCGCTACACTGTGCCACACAATATACAGTATACCTCTACACTGTGCCGCACAATATACAGTATACCGCTACACTGTATAGTCTGTTCTATAAGCACCATTGTTTTCTCTATGCACTCTATGCACATAGGGATTTTCTTCCGGACGATTCTTAACTAATTTGCTAACATCTCAGTTGGTTGCCATTATAGTGAATGGGGCCGGACGGAGCCTTACAAACCTCCAGCAATGCCGGAGTGCGCAGGCGTCCGGCAGACTGATATCTGCCAGAACAGCCTGCCAGATCTCTGAGACTAGTGTGCAACTAGCCTAACACACAGCACCTGTTGAAGGAGCTCTTGTTTAGGGCTTATTCACACGGCTGTTGTAGTTCCATGCCGTGACTTGGGGACCGCAATTTCCGGTCCCCAATGCACGGGCAACGTGCATGACTTGAATGGGTCCGTGATCCATCCGCACCGCAAAAAATTCTAGCAAGTTCTATTTTTTGCGGTGCGGAGGCACGGACAGAAACACCACGGTATCACTCCGTAGTGCTTCCGTGGGGTTCCGATCCGTGTTTCCGTTCCGCATCTCCATGATTGCGGACCCATTCAAGTGTGTTCTTTTTACAGTTACAGGGAGACAGCTGCAGCAGAAAGGACACACCCTGAGCCACCAGCCTGAGGAGGATCTAGCAGAGCCATTGGAGCCATGAATGAGAAGATCTCTGGATCCATGTGAGGTACAGGGCTGGTTCCAGCTTTATTAGAAAGAGCTTAACATGAACTATATGATGTCTGATTTCCATTTTGTACATTAATCACAGGATAGCCCCTTTTACGTGTTCCTGCAGATCATTGACGCCCTGCTGTTTTATGACTGGTGAAGTGAAAGGAAGCTAACACTGCATAATGCAGGGTCATGTAACTCATCAATGCCGCATGGGCTTCATTACCGGACACACAGGCCTTCCTATTAGCTATCACATCCACAATACTGTAATGCTGCATCATTTTGATCTGTTTGACACAAGTAATTAAGGTTTCTTTCAGTAGACAGTGCGCTGATGTCTGCATTAGAAAGGAGCGAATCGATTCTACAGAGTCAAAATTCGAACTGAATTTTTGCAAAAATTTGAATCCTCGATTCAGGAGAATTTTTGAAGATTGAGGGAGATAGAAAGAAAGCCATGGAAACTGCTCATCTACAGAATATGGATGCAGATGGTTACTGCCAATTGGAAATATCTTTACATGGACTGGATCACACCTGCCTATAAAGGGGGCACATTTATGGGAAAGATCTTATGGAGGGAGGTGCAGGGACCATATGGACCTCGGCTTTACCTGTGTTGACTTTTATCACCCTTATTCCTCCTTGCAGATGTGTCATATACGTGGACTGTGTCTGCACTGATAAGGACTAATATGAGGCAGAGAACATAAGATTATTCATGGATAAACTATGCTAAACCCCAGCAAGCAGATGACGATATGGTCAATGATATTTTGACAAATCACAACACTTAGCATCAACCATTCAGCCTCACAAAGAAATGTGATTTACATTCATCATCATCAAAGCTCCATCTGTTCTCCATACATGAGGACTATGGGGTCACAACACAGAAGTAGCGGAACCATCTACAGGCATTACTAATTCTATATTATTCTGGCATCTCCCCACAATATTTTCCCTGGGTAGATAGATAAATACAGTACATAATAGATAGATAGATAGATAGATAGATAGATAGATAGATAGATAGATAGATAGATAGATAGATAGATAGACAAATAATAAAAGATAGATAATATATATATATATATATATATATATATATTGGATAGATATGAGATAGATAGATAGATAGATAGATAGATAGATAGATAGATAGATAGATAGATATGAGATAGATAGATAGATAGATAGATAGATAGATAGAAGATAGATAGATAGATAGATAGATAGATAGATAGATAGATAGATAGATAATAGATAGATAGATATGAGATAGATAGATGGATAGATAGATAGATAGATAGATAATAGATAGATAGATAGATAGATAGATAGATAGATAGATAGATAGATAGATAGATAATAGATAGATAATAGATAGATAGATAGATAGATAGATAGATAGATAGATAGATAGATAGATACTGTAGATAGACAAATAATAAAAGATAGATAATATATATATATATATATATATTGGATAGATATGAGATAGATAGATAGATAGATAGATAGATAGATAGAAGATAGATAGATAGATAATAGATAGATAATAGATAGATAGATATGAGATAGATAGATAGATAGATAGATAGGAGATAGATAGATAATAGATAGAAGATAGATAGATAATAGATAGATAGATATGAGATAGATAGATGGATAGATAGATAATAGATAGATAGATAGATAGATAGATAGATAATAGATAATAGATAGATATTAGGTAGATAGATAACAGATATATATATATATATATATATATATATATATAGATAGATAATAGATACATAGATAGATAGTTGTCGGACAAAGCATCCTACATCTAGTGTATACTGACTCTCCATTGATTGCACACTTCATAGGAAAGAAGGATCAGGCATGGTGAATTTGACATGTCCAATCCTTTATTCTAATGGGAGATAAGCCACCACTAAAGGTGTCTGGTAGCAGCTTATTCCCCTCTTCTTCTGATAGAACATGCACCCTCAGCTGAGCATGCGTGTGTATGGAATGTTGAGAGGAAAGGCATATGGAAAGCTTCAGGTGCCTCCACAGACAGAAGAAAATAATTGCCCGTACATTAGATTTCCTTTTCTGTGTTGAATACATTTTTCTGGTTTCCACTAAAATACTGTGAATGAGTGAGGAGCGCTGGAGGAGCCGGTCAGCAGTGTCATCTACTACAATACCATGTGGCCGCCTATATATTGATAACTTATAAGCATGATTCCAAGGACAAAGCACGTGAAGACGACTAATTGGTTCTCATTTATTGACCTTTCTTTGTTAATTAGAACAGCCTACATCTACAATTGCCTTATTCTGCTATCATGGGGCCTCATTCTTCTGAACCATGACGGCGGTAATGATAAAGTCAATTAGCTGGTGTTCCCCGAGCTCTCTTATTACGTGTAGTTATGAGGGCAAAGCATTAAAAGTGAAGGGAAAAAATTGGGAGTTTCCACAAAAAATTATGGAAATGATCTTCTGTACCTCTCACCTTACATATATCCTTATTGTGCAGCATGTGATATACATCAAGTCACACATGAACTGTCATCCGGGCGTGCCAGGGGAGCTGCTTAACCTGGAGTAGGTACCTGGGTGAATGGCCACTCCATGGTCAATTCCAGAAGGGTCCACTGCTAAACATCAAGGCCCCCATAGAAGGTAAGAACTAGTGTTGAGTGAATCAAAGCCAAACGAATTGCAATACCAGAAGGTCCTTGTGGAAAAATTGCTTCAAAAATTTCCAGCTGACTCTGGTGGCAGAGTACGTAGTTCCTTGGCTAACCGAGGAGGGGAGACAAGGGAAACACACAGCAGTTCCAACAGAGGCAGGGCAGCACTCTCCAAGGCCTGGGACAGTTTAATCACACCTCGCCAGCCCCCTCTCTCTGATGCGGGGCCTAGTGTCTCAAGGAGGGAAAAGTTTTGGAAGATGGTGAAGGAGTACGTAGCAGACCGTGTCAGCGTCCTCAATGATCCCTCAGTGGCTTACAACTATTGGGTGCGAATAACGAACTGGCGCTCTACACCTTGGAGGTGCTGGCCTGCCCTGCCGCCAGCATTTTGTCAGAGCAGGTATTTAGTGCTGCTGGAGGCATAATAACTGATAAGCGCATCCGCCTGTCAACTGACAAGTTGACTGGGTGTTCCTTCTCCCTGGCTGTAGCGCTGTCCAATCACTGCGCAGAGCGTCATAGGAGAAAGAAAACTCACCTTCTCCCTAGCTGTGACACTCTGCACTGTGATTGGACAGCGCTACAGCCAGGGAGAAGGAACGCCCAGGGAGAAAAGCTGATGTCTCCTCCCTGGTGTTCTGATGCTATTACTTAGCATACAGCGTGGGAGAATGTAACCGGGGCCACAGCGGGCGAACAGAGCGCTGGACAGAAATAATAGTAAGTGCAGGGACATCCTACATGTTCTGCTACTTAGTTTATTATGTTTGGACCCATGAAAGATCCTCTTTAACACCAGCACACTCCGCGGACTAGTACCAGATGATCCACGGTCCGGTGGTTGGAGACCGCTGTTTTAGATGGTCAGATCAGCAGCAGGCCCTCGCCCATAATGTTTTTGAGGGTCAAGTGCAGGCGCTCAACCATAATTTTTTCGATGGTCAGCTCAGCAGAAGACTCTCATCCCTAATGTTTTAGATGGTCAGATGAGCAGCAGGCCCTCGCCACTAATGTTTTAGAGGGTCACCAGCAGGTCATCAATCATAATTTTTCAAGGCTCTGTATGATACCCTCCTTTATGTGATATACAGGTTGTATCGGAGTGCCTCTTCCTTGTAATTTTTGGCAGCACTTGCACTTTATATACAAGTAAATATACAGGAAAGAATGTTTCCTAAGAATTTTTCCTCTAAAATCGATTTTATCTTTGGTTTTGTGCGTATTATTGTCAGTCTGTAAAAGTGGCGTACTACTCGACAACATCGTTCCCAGCAGCGACCTGGGAGTCCAAGATGCATCCAGACATCCTCCCCATGCTGTTCCCGAACCATTTCAGTGGTGTTTCCATCAATTTCTGACCGTTTCCTATGAACCAGACGACCTCCCCTCTTCAGAGCAGGGGTGCCTGGTTTAATGCTCGGGTTCTCCCATTGACTTCCATTCTGTAGAGCACCCGAGCATCCTGAGGTGTTCTACTCGAGCACCAGAGCCCCCGGGCACTTTGGTGCTCAATCAACACTAACGGGGACGTGTGCTTTCCATGGAGAACACTGAAATGTGAATGAGGCTTTAGGAGGAATAACAGAGGAGTAGTATAGCAGTGTTAGGCCTCATTCACACTTCAGTGTTTTGGTCAGTGTTTTGGTCAGTGATTCTGAGCCAAAACCAGGATCGGAGCCTCCACATACATAAGACGTAAGGGAAAGATCTGCGCCTGTTCTGTGTTTAGAGCCGCACCTGGTTTTGGCTCAAAAGATGGAAATCACTGACCAAACACTGACGTGTGAATGAGGCGTTAGAGGGGGGAAATCCTGAATTATTATTTTGTAAGGAATACTTGTGCTTACTATTCACTGCATCTGTTGGATCTAATCATGCAGTGTTACAATCTTTCAGTCCTATATTCTACAAGGAAATACAATGTAGCAATTTCCAAATGTACTTTGTATGCTGTAAGTTGGCAATACAAGACACATTTCTAACGGCATATCACATCATGCTATTTTAAAGGGAAGTTCTATATAAATTCCTTCTTTTCTTTGAAATAATCTAATTAGAAATGTCATAATTTTCTAAAACTCGATGGTCAGATCTGAAATTGTCCTGGGTGACTGTTCCGTTCAGTACAGCAAAGTATAATATAGTATTAGTATAGGATTAGTATAGGATTAGCATTCCTAAAATATACAAAACCAGCACACCAGATTTTCTCCCTCTTGATAAAAGATAATGACCCGTTAAATCACATATGACACTGGCGTGTAGAACGAGGGGACATTAGTGAGTACAATGAGCTGGCATCACCATTAAATATCTATGTGGTAATAGTAAACCCCTTCTGGAGCTATAATCGCATTGCCTTGGCCGGTGGTTCTCCCTTCATGTGGCCTGCAGGTCCCCACGAGACATTTCTCAATGCCTTTTCCTGAGCCACTAGTTGCTAATGTTCCCTATTATGAGGAAAGCAAAGATGTGCCTGGAGGCAAGTTCTGGAGGTGTAACCACCAGCCGGCCTTCTGCTGAGCATTTTCTAGCCTAAAACCATAAAATATGCACATTCCTTATGAAGGAAATCGATTGTGCTTTGAGAAAAGAGGGAGAGAAAAAAAGCCTAAAAAAAAACGATGACTTTGCTATTAACGGTGCTACAATTGCTAATCTGACAAGCTCCATCTGGTCACCAGACCCTTTATCTCCTCATCATCCTAAATCTCCAAAAAGGAAGTAGACGGCGTTGGCATATGTCCAGTTCTGTTTCTACCCCCTTCTTCCTTGTTAATGAGGAACACTTAGGACTTTAAAGTTCTCCAGCTGCAGAACTTGGACAGCGTCAGGGCTGCACGCAAACGGCAGCGGGGGGAAAAAAATATGTGTCCAGGGTGAATATCAGATTTATTTATTTTTTGAACATTTCTAATGAGATGTTTTTTCCTATCGTAAATTTGTGGATAAACAAAAGCAAATCTTGTTAACGCATAAATCTACATAAAATATACAATGGTTTATCCATATGCATTGAGACGGTAGGAACAATATGTTTTTCCGGGAATAAAAGGAATCGGGGACTGAACTGTAATACTTTGGTTTGTGATAAGCATGCAGAAATAATAAGACAAGCACATCCCAAGCTGAAGGATGCAATGTTGACACTTTGTTTCCTATTCTTTCAGTATAGCCTGGGAATTGTCTACCTGTCCATCTGATACCAAAGTGTACACGTAACGAGAGACAGATGGCATTTTTTATTTGGTATGATGGAGTTTTCCATGGTAGGTATTCACTATACAGTTCTTCAAATACCATTAAGGGCTTTTCTAATTTAGACAACCTGGATTAATAGATGAAAGTACTTAAAGGGAACCTGTCACCGGGATTTTGTGCATAGAGCTGAGGACATGGGTTGCTAGATGGCCGTTAGCACATCCGCAATACCCAGTCCCCATAGCTCGGTGTGCTTTTATTGTGGAAAAAAAAACTATTTTATATATATGTAAATGAGGCTACTAACGTTTCGCGAGATTACGGCGCTCTAGCTTTGTGACGTCAGGAAGCAAGGAGGAGATTCGGAGTATACGGGGCGGTGCTGAGCTCCTTCACAGTGGGCGTGGCTGGGCTCCGGAAAACGGTAGTAGCCTAATTTACATATCTATAAAATCATTTTTTGGACACAATAAAAGCACACAGAGCTATGGGGACTGGGTATTGCGGATGCGCTAGATTCCATCTAGCAACCCATGTCCTCAGCTCTATGCACAAAATCCAGGTGACAGGTTCCCTTTAAAGTGGTTGTCCAAGATTTTTATATTGATGGCCTATGCTTAGGATAGGTCATCAATATCAGATCAGCATGGGGTCCTACTCCTGGCACCCCTGACGATACACTATTTGAGGAGGCCACGGCACTCCAGGGAGCACTGCAGTCTCTTCCAAGGCCAATGACATCACATTTAACGGTCTAGACGTAGCTCAGTCCCATTCAAGGAAATGGGGCTGAGCTTCAATACCAAGTACAGCTGCTATCCAACAAATGGCACTGCGCTGTGGTCTCCTCAAACACCTATTCATTGGGGGGGTGCCAGATGTCGGAACCCCACCGATCCGATATTGATGACCTATCTTAAAGGGAACCTGTCACCGGGATTTTGGGTATAGAGCTGAGGATATGGGTTGCCAGATGGCCACTAGCACATCCGCAATACCCAGTCCCCATAGCTCTGTGTGCTTTTATTGTGTAAAAAAAAAACGATTTGATACATATGCAAATTACCTGAGATGAGTCAGAGCTTGAAAAGATGACTCTTCTCTGGTCACACAAGTAAGATATGACTCTTTTATGTTAATTTGCATATGTATCAAATCGTTTTTTTTACACAATAAAAGCACACAGAGCTATGGGGACTGGGTATTGTGGATGTGCTAGCGGCCATCTAGCAACCCATGTCCTCAGCTCTATACACAAAATCCCGGTGACAGGTTCCCTTTAAGGATAAACTATGAATTATACACCCAGAAAACCCCTTTAATACAGCATCTTCTTCATTAGGATGAACAGAGAGTGACTACCAAATGCATCTCTCCATCTGGAGGACTTGACAAGCCCATATACTACATGGAAAGCCAATTCATTTAAATAAGAAATGTGTAGTGCTGTATTCGCCCAGATGGTGGTGCTGTAAGGGAATTGAACACTTGCTACTATAGTTTACAGTAATCTCTGGGGTTCCCTCAGTAAGGCACTCTGTAATCAGTGCATCATCAGGGGAATTGTGGACAACCCCTTAAATAAATAGCTTTGTGAGTGACAGGCAGGTGAGCCTGATGACCTTACACAGGTTACTGTAGACCATGTGTGGTCACCTTCATATAGCTGCATAGAAAATGACCCCCAAAATGGAGATGTGAATTTTAGGTAAGTAAAATAAGCTGTAAAGAATTGATCATAGCTTTCTGAATACTCGTTCACAGCGTACAGTCTTCTGAACCTGATGTTCTAGACACAAACCTGATTTCATGGTTAATTATGTCAGTGTCTACAAGAATAAAACACATGCTGCTATAGTTAATATTTCATCAGGACCAGAGGCTGCAGTAAGGAACATCACCGAATCGGGGAAGAACAAGAAAGCAATTAAAATGGTCCACAAATCTATGAAATCAGTTTGGCTGGCTGTGATCTAGAACATATAGGCTGACTTTCTCCCATGTCAAAGAGCTGACAATGTACAGATAACACAGGTCAGCAGAATGCATTATCTGTGGTTCTTCACAGGACTATAGGTCCTACAGAACCATCTCTACTAAGAGGAGTATTCCAATATTATCCTATTGATGATCTATCCTCAGGACAATGCCCTTTGGTCTAGCCCAAAGCCAAACTAGTTAGTTGGCACAGTGTGGGTGGGGTGATGGCAGCTCAGCTCCCATTTAATTAATGGGTTTGTCCGGTTTCCTATATCCTTAGGATAGGTCATCAATATCATAATAACATGGCTGACTCCCAGAACCCCTGCTGATCAGCTGTTTGAAGAGATGAGTGCTGCGGTCTTTTCAAATACCTTATCGGCAGTGGTGCCAGGAGTCGGACCTATTCTGAGGGTAGGTCATCAATATCGGAAACTGGACAACCCCTTTAGACCTTCAAGAAAAAGGATGTCTAAAGTCATAGATTCAAAAATAAAAGAAAACGTATGCTCTATTTACTCCTATAGCAACAATGCCCCGAAAACTAGTTTTTACACTATTCTCCAGATTTTCTACCTCTTAAAACGCTTTGACAATTTCAAGAAACAATTTCATGCTTGGTCAGCTTAGCAGTCAGAATTTCATCTTAGTGAAAAATATCAACATCAGAACATACAAAAATGTCTTGCGGCTGAAAAGAATGTTACATTAAAAGGAGTCGATCACTTGTATCCCGCCTATACTCTCAAACTCTCTGGATCTGGCAAACAAATAAAAAAGTTAATATCTAAATGCAATGTCTATTGCTTGGAGCAAGTGATGTAGGGACAACTTATGTTGTATTTTGTAGTACATGCTGGATATTGACTTGGCCGAAGTGAGAAGAACAAAAATTGACCATTGGCCAAATTGTTACTGACCAGAGAGCCTGATTCTAGCAATGGGGACGACGGGATGAGATCACCTACCACTAAAGCAACCAAGACGGTTCATGTGTTTGCTGTTGTCTGGTTACTAGAAGGTGGCTTCTACCTGAAGACAGGTGACCTCCTGCAGCTTTTCTTAGGTACTGGTGGTGAGAGAGGAGATCTGAGGGCTCCTACTGGTAGAGATGGGTCTTAGGCCTGCACTGCATGTCATTAAATAAAAGAAAAATTACACAATTGTGCAATTATAACCCACGTGTGGCTGTTCTGTAATTGTTAAATGCTTTTAGAAATAATATTTTCACAGTTGGTATAGGATCATTTATCGGGTCTTCATAGCCCTTGTCGACCGTGTAGCTTATCTTATACAACCTAAGCAGATTTACAAAACCATCAAGAGAGATTAATAAGTAAGATATTTTCTAGACTCTGCCCATAGGAGACCAGCCTAATTCTATTATGGGCAGCCCTTTGTCTAAAAGCCATGAGGCTTGGTTTACTAGATTGCAAAAAATCTGTTAAAATTATAATTAGGGATAATCTCGTTGATGTGTAAACACAGGTCAAAATCTGTTCAAAATATCCTGCTCCAAGATGCAATTGCTCTACTTATTCTTCATCATATTTAGATATGATAGATAGATAGAACATAAATATTGGATAGTTAAGGTCCTTTTACAAGGCCCGAAACATCAGGCAAATATCGGGAACAAATTAAACATTCCCGATAATTGACTGATCGTCAGCGAAGATGGGGGCTTCATCTAAGCGCAGCAATCACCTCTATTATATCAGGCCTGATTATCGATCTGTGTAAAAAGACCTTTATATAGTAGCTAGAGAAAAAGAGCTTCTAATTTTTATATAGTAAGTACAGCAGTAATGCGATTTACATTTATTCATGTTGCTTTTACATGAAGCCATGATAGATAGATAGATAGATAGATAGATAGATAGATAGATAGATAGATAGATAGATAGATCGGATATAGATAGATAGATAGATCGGATATACAGTACAGACCCAAAGTTTGGACACACCTTCTCATTCAAAGAGTTTTCTTTATTTTCATGACTATGAAAATTGTAGATTCACACTGAAGGCATCAAAACTATGAATTAACACATGTGGAATTATATACATAACAAACAAGTGTGAAACAACTGAAAATATGTCATATTCTAGGTTCTTCAAAGTAGCCACCTTTTGCTTTGATTACTGCTTTGCACACTCTTGGCATTCTCTTGATGAGCTTCAAGAGGTAGTCCCCTGAAATGGTTTTCACTTCACAGGTGTGCCCTGTCAGGTTTAATAAGTGGGATTTCTTGCCTTATAAATGGGGTTGGGACCATCAGTTGCGTTGAGGAGAAGTCAGGTGGATACACAGCTGATAGTCCTACTGAATAGACTGTTAGAATTTGTATTATGTAACACTGGAAAGGTTTGGCCTGCCTGAATTCTGAGTCTCGCTGAAAGAAATTGGATTTGCAAGAAATATGATCCAGAGCGGTTTTTTATAACTGCTTGAGAACTCAAATATGATTGTCTAGAGGAACTATTGTTTGTTCTCCCCCCCCCCTCTCACCTGACCCTCCCACCTGACCCTTCCCCCTCATTCCATCAGTTATCCATAACCTTCCGTTATCCCCCCTTTCCTTAACCCAACCTCATCCTACTTATCATACTTAATGGTGACTTAAACTGCATCATGGTCTAGAACTATGTTGGATTCTCTCCTCTCGATACAGTAAACTTTAGGGATATCTACGCAGTATAGGTTATCCTAATCATTCAAGTTTATATAAAAAAATCCCTTCTACTAATGTAAACTGTCTTACTGTATAATGTTCAAATGCTATCACATTTTGTAATTTAATACGGTGAATGTATACTCTTATACTAAGTGTCACTGTCGAACATTTTATACTATGTGGATGTTAATTTTCTTGAAAAATAAAAAGAATTTTGAAAGAAAGAATTTGTATTATGGCAAGAAAAAAGCAGCTAAGTAAAGAAAAACGAGTGGCCATCATTACTTTAAGAAATGAAGGTCAGTCAGTCAGCCGAAAAATTGGGAAAACTTTGAAAGTAAGGGCTATTTGACCATGAAGGAGAGTGATGGGGTGCTGCGCCAGATGACCTGGCCTCCACAGTCACCGGACCTGAACCCAATCAAGATGGTTTAGGGTGAGCTGGACCGCAGAGTGAAGGCAAAAGGGCCAACAAGTGCTAAGAATCTCTGGGAACTCCTTCAAGACTGTTGGAAGACCATTTCAGGGGACTGCCTCTTGAAGCTCATCAAGAGAATGCCAAGAGTGTGCAAAGCAGTAATCAAAGCAAAAGGTGGCTACTTTGAAGAACCTAAAAACATATTTTCAGTTGTTTCACACTTGTTTGTTATGTATATAATTCCACATGTGTTAATTCATAGTTTTGATGCCTTCATAGTCATGAAAATAAAGAAAACTCTTTGAATGAGAAGGTGTGTCCAAACTTTTGGTCTGTACTGTAGATAGATAGATAGATAGATAGATAGATAGACAGATAGACAGATAGACAGATAGACAGATAGACAGATAGATAGATAGATAGATAGATATTCTGCTGTATAAAAATAATCTAGTTTATGTTACAACTTTTCAGCTCACATTTCCTTCTCTTCTACCGAGGCGCGCTTTATATAGCTGACATGTTTAACCGAGGAATTCATACTTTCTAGACTAAATATTTACTTCTTAAACTTTTTGTTAAAGTTTGTGTGGAAGCTTTATAGGCGTAGAACAACAGAAAAATGTTGAATATTTTGTTCAGTTCCCTGCAAAGTATTTTGGCAAGCTGCTGCTTCCTGCTCTATACCTTATGTAAACAGACCGCTATCCACTGCGGCTGCATATGATGTCGGGATTATGGTTACTGTGTGTGGCAATGCTAGGATTTGACACGAGTGCTAGAATCCCACACACTGCACTGCGGCTCAATATTCAGCGTACAGCTGCTCCTAATCCTGTTTGTTTCTGCAAGTTTGTTTCTGGAGTTTATAGAGGAAAAAATAAAGTTATAACGTTTGAGGAGAGACGGAAAGTGAAATGAATGTCTTTTGTAAATGTGCATCTTGTTGGATCTTGGCTACGCGGTTCTGTGCAGACACATGATTCTAAAGTTCAAAAGCTGTTGTGCCTACAGTGTATATGTAAAAGTTGATTGATAGATCGATAAATCGATAGATCAATAGATAGAGAGCTAGATAGATAGATATGAGATAGATAAATACAGAGATAAAAAAGGAAATTCTGGGGTAAAATTCATTCTGGGGGCCCACTATGCACCTACTAGATAGATAGATAGATAGATAGATAGATAGATAGATAGATAGATAGATAGATAGATAGATAGATAGATAATAGATAGATAGGAGATAGATAGATAGATAGATAGATAGATAGAAGATAGATAGATAGATAATAGATAGAAGATAGATAGATAGATAGATAGATAGATAATAGATAGATAGATAGATAGATAGATAGATAATAGATAGATAGATAGATAGATAGATAGATAGATAGATAGATAGATAAAACAAAAAGTAGCAGCAGCACAGTCATTGTGAAGTTAGGTGCAATCCCTCCTGAACTTAAGGCAAAAGTCTACAGACAATATCCAAAAAGCAAATGATGAGGCAGCACTCCAATATCAGTGAAGGGTGTTAGACCTGTTTATTTCCCCAGTCGCAACGTTTCAGCCCAACCCAATGACAAAGGCCTCACTGAGCTGGGCTGAAACGTTCCGACTGGGGAAATAAACGGGTCTAACACCCTTCACTGATATTGGAGTGCTGCCTCATCATTTGCTTTATAGATAGATAGATATGATAGATAGAAGATAGGTATGATGGATAGATAGATAGATAGATAGATAGATAGATAGATAGATAGATAGATAGATAGATAGATAGAAGATAGGTATGATGGATAGATAGATAGATAGATAGATAGATAGATAGATAGATAGATAGATAGAAGATAGGTATGATGGATAGATAGATAGATAGATAGATAGATAGATAGATAGATAGATAGATAGATAGATAGATAGATAGATAGATAGATAGATAGAAGATAGGTATGATGGATAGATAGATAGATAGATAGATAGATAGATAGATAGATAGATAGAAGATAGGTATGATGGATAGATAGATAGATAGATAGATAGATAGATAATAGATAGATAGATAGATAGATAGATAGATAGATAATAGATAGATAGATAGATAGATAGATAGATAGATAAAACAAAAAGTAGCAGCAGCACAGTCATTGTGAAGTTAGGTGCAATCCCTCCTGAACTTAAGGCAAAAGTCTACAGACAATATCCAAAAAGCAAATGATGAGGCAGCACTCCAATATCAGTGAAGGGTGTTAGACCCGTTTATTTCCCCAGTCGCAACGTTTCAGCCCAACCCAATGACAAAGGCCTCACTGAGCTGGGCTGAAACGTTCCGACTGGGGAAATAAACGGGTCTAACACCCTTCACTGATATTGGAGTGCTGCCTCATCATTTGCTTTATAGATAGATAGATATGATAGATAGAAGATAGGTATGATGGATAGATAGATAGATAGATAGATAGATAGATAGATAGATAGATAGATAGATAGATAGATAGATATGCTATTGCTAATGAGACCGAAAATGAGAGGGTAGATTAGCCAATAGTCCAGAGGCCTTTCCCACCCAGTCTCCTCCAGCACTTCTCAGATGGTCCCAGCACCTAGACTTAGGGATTTCAGCACTAATGACATGCAGAAGTCTCATTGCACAACTTGACTTCAGTACCATGCCTGATCTGCCCATTACAAAGCAGAAGATGCCATGTACAGCAGAACTAATGGGTAAAGACATGATACTCGGGTCTAAACATTTGCATGGTGCTGAAATTCTTGTCACTAGATGCTTGGACCATCTGAGAGGAGCTGGGGGAGACTAGGTCATGGGATATTGCTCCTTCTGCCCTCTCATTTTGGTCTCATTAGAATATACACATGGGCAAAAGACTTGTCCCTGGCAAAACATGTCTCAAATCTCATTTTATGGCTTCCATGGGATTTCAATAATTTTTTCACCACATTTTTAGCTTGAGCACACTGCATAATTCTCTATTTAACCAAAAGGACGGGACGTAAGGAGAGAACTGTCACCATGATATCATAAAACAACTATCCAAGTTGATACAAATAATGATAATAATACAAATAATAGTAGGAACAAAATGAAGGATATTACAGTAAGTTCCGATGTACAGAAATGTACCAACCCACACTACCCTTAATAATGTATATACGACCACCTATAAACCCGTAGACGACTTCCCTGATCAGGTGCAGAAACAGATCTCATTATACATTGCATTGCCTCCCTAATGAAAGGACAGCTGCATTTTCTACCTGGTCCATTGCTCCGTCCCTATAGAACTGCCCATTTGACCACAAGATTATGGCCAGTGGGTATTGACTGGTGTGTCACTCTAAATCACTGGGAAATCACGACGCCCATCGTGACCCCTGTGAATCACTAATATCTTGGTGCAGTTTGCATTTTCTTTGTGGTCCTGTGGACATCTGCAGTCAGCGACATTAGATTGGGACCTGCTAATGATATGACCTCATGCAGCACCTCTGTCGCAAATCATAAAACCTGATGTGGGTTCAAAGGCGATCCTAGAGAACTAGTCGTAATTCAGAGTAAAATCTGCACTGGATGATTATTTTATATCTGCCTTCAAAAGTCTGGTTAACGACAATGAAAAAAAATATGAAAGTGCTCTGAATACGACAAAGCCGAGCAGAACTCACATTAGAGGTAACATATCACATAGGGGAAAGGGTGATTGTCATGAATTATCCTCCATTTAGAGGTCTCCCCCAACCCAAACCAAAATCATCTAACCTACGCTAAACATTATCCACAGATCACCTCACATTTCAGTCATGGTGTCAGATGTGACACTACGTGGCTACCATATGGCACTACTTTTTTATTGCTTGGCACTATATGGATATTTTATGTAATTTGGGACTTAAAAGGGTTTTCAGGGCCCTGAGAAAATCCTAAATCTCTCTTAAAACTCTTAAAATATGTAAAAATGAAGACAATGGCATACCATTTTTTGTGATTTATTGGTTTATCCATGACCCCTTCTTCCATGCACGCACGCGCACATCTCACTTCACTTTGGGGATGTTCTGTGTTCAGGGCACGACACTCCACCTGCTATACCTCCTAGTTCTCTCCATTGCTGCCCCCGACACTACCTAACCTTCCTAGACCTGAGGGACACTAGCTCCTGGAGGTACCCCTCTCCCATTTATACCATATGAGTGATGAAGTAGCATACACGGAGACACACAGGAGAAAACACATGGACAATGTACCTGACATCAAGTAGAAGCAGCTAGAATCTAGGCCTGTGATGGCTAACCTCCAGCACTCTAGCTGTGGTAAAACTACAACTCCCAAGATGTACACTTGCTTGGCTGTTCTCAGAATTCCAAAGAAATGAATAGAGCATGCTGGGAGTCGTAGTTTCACCACAGCTGGAGTGCTGGAGGTTAGCCATCACTGATCTAGGCTCAGAGGTCACATCCGAAAAGTCAATTTGAAGGTGACTTAATTGGTGTAAGCTCTGTCCTGGAGAAATCTATTAGTGGCATTAAAGCACAGTAAGGGCGTTGGTGCTCTCTCCATCAAAGATTCCATCCAAAAGGGAAGGAAAAAAAGTCCTACATGCAGGATGTTTTTGTTCCCACCCAAAAAGCAGACACCTGAATGGAAACCGAATGGACCCTATTATAGTCAATGGGTTCTGTTCGGTTCCGTTTGGGTCAGTTATGTGCAATATCCAGCACTTCCGTTATTTTCAACCCTAACCCAAACTAGTGCTGATGTCAACGTGTCCTACTGAATAGTTTCATGGTACAGTGTTACGGCTGCAGTAAACATCACCCTACCCCAATGTAAGAGGGGACTCCCATACATGTTTCAAGGATTTCAAGTAGCCTCGTTCCTACCATGATGACTGGTGGCATTAAAGGCTCTCTAACCTTTATTTATTGCAGCCATCATCTCTTGCATCTTTCCAAACTGGAGCTGATGATCTGGGAATTCATTCCCCCCCCTTTTGCCTTTCACTGGCAGAATACAGGCTGCCATATTGCACTATATGAAGCAGTATATCAAAGAAAAAGAATGTAACAATATGTAAGTTTATTTACTAACAACAAACAAAACAAATAGCAACAAAGTTGACCCCGTACAAGAACATGTGCAAGGACCGGCTAAGTGCAGCGTTGGACACAAGCTTGGTTTCCATACATTATGCTGTCCAGTAATTACACTTTGTGTCAATGAATAATGCAACATTCTTAATATCCAGGACTCATGATTACGATATAAATATGCAGGACGTGCAGATAGGGGCAGTACGTGCAGGCGTGCCGCGTTCCTGTGAATCACTCTGAACATTAATACTTCTAAAAATAGTGAAACATGAATGTGTCCGATAATGGACAGTCACTATGGTGATCCAAATAATATTTTATTGTGGCCTGCATATCTTTTTGGCACTGCGCGGTATGGAACATAAACAGTCCCCGCTGCACTTCCTCTCCCCACACCGGTGGCCGGGGACAATTTACATAAATTATCTTACTTCATAAAAGCTGTATGGGAAGCCTGTAAATCCAGAGCATTTGCATACCAGCAGCGGGTACACAACGGTGTTCAGTGAGACATTAATGCAGGGCAGACTCATTTCGTTTAAGACATTGCTGCATTATTCTGATATAATAGGGGGTCAAAACCTATACATAGGAGTGGAATGGAATACACAGGAATGACCTGCATACACATGTATGGCACATACTAGATTGCGCTGCCATGAAAAGCATCTGCTACAAAGCACTTACTATATGAGTCATGTGATTATCAGCTCAGGAGATATTTAAGCTCAGGTGACCAGTGGTCCAGGGTCGTTTTTTTTTTTTTTTTACTGAAAAAAGCAGGAGGGAAAAGCAATTGGGGAGATTTGTGAAGCCCCCCAGCACCTGCATTGTGGCATCAAAGAGTCGCAAACTAATTGCAAGCCCCCTTTAAAGCAAAAATGTAAGACTTTTTGCTCCTTTGCTTCCATGCTCGCTATGGACAGATGGACAGACAGATGATAGATAGATAGATAGATAGATAGATAGATAGATAGATAGATAGATAGATAGATCCAATACAGACTGAGCTCCCACAGCCTGCTCATAGAATCCGGGCGGCACTGATAGAAGTACAAGCCCAGGGAGAGCAGACTGTACCAGCAGTGCGACTATTAAAGGGCGACTATTAAAGGGCGACTATTAAAGGGCGCACGCGCGAGATCTTACAGTAGGAGGGAGGGAGAGAGAGTGAGAGGCGGCACAGAGGATTAGGAGGCGGTGCAGAAGTCTGGAAAGGCGGCGCTGGGCACGAACGGCGGTGGCTGCGGCCGGCACCTTGCATCCCTTGACATCCCCTTGGGCACCTTATTTCTTTGAGTGACAGGTTAGTAAAACCTGTTTTTTAGCAAAATAAGGCTACGGATGACATTTAGAAGCCCACATTAGGAATCCTGATGAGGCCCTGAACATCAGCATATGTTTAACTGACAGGGGTGAAACCTGGTGAGAGAATCCCTTTAAGCCATGGAGGATGAGGCCCACTTTCTGCTGTGGTGCCCCAAATACTCAGCAGTTAGGGACACTCACATCAGGAGACTGTCTGATCTCTGCCCAGCCTTTACCTCCATTACCCATACTGCTGAGGGTAGAGGAGAACACAGCGGCCATAACACCACAATATATTACTGCCTGTCATAGACTGAGAGGAGTCTGATATGTCGTAGACTTTTATATCCCCACCCTGGATGTGTCCCCATTTCTCAACGCTACCCAATTATTTCCCACTTGATTTGGCAAGGCTAAAATGTGCTGATTTGAATTAGAATTTAGACATTGATAAACAAAAGACATAGATAGATAGATAGATAGATAGATAGATAGATAGATAGATAGATAATAGATAGATAATAGATAGATAGATAGATAGATAGATAGATAGATAGATAGATAGATAGATAATAGATAGATAGATAGATATAAGAGGGATAGATAGATAGATAGATAGATAGATAGATAGATAGATAGATAGATAGATAATAGATAGATAGATAGATATAAGAGGGATAGATAGATAGATAGATAGATAGATAGATAGATAGATAGATATGATAGATAGAGAGAGAGAGAGAGAGAGAGAGAGATAGATAGATAGATAGATAGATAGATAGATAGATAGATAATAGATAGATAGATAATATATAGATAGATAGATAGATAGATAGATAGATAGATAGATAGATAGATAGATAGATAGATAATAGATAGATAGATAGATAGATAGAACCAGTTAAGCTAATAACCATATCTGGAAAGCTAATTGGTAAAATAATTGAAATAACAGAAATAAAGAAGAATCTCTAGAACATAATAACTGCTCGCTTTCAGGATGTCTTCTCTTCCATTCTGCTGCCGCCTCCATTCCACATGTCATCTTTCTAAATAAATCCCATTATATATTCACCCCATGAATAAATAAAAACTGAAAACCTTGAAAAGTTTCTTAAATATTTGATAAGGGAATCTATTCCTGGCAATAAGGACGGCTGATAATTCCTCCCAAAGCTGTAGGGATAAGGACGGGTCTGTCCTAATGATAGACATGGATAATGCAATTCCTATTGACTAAATGGTGGCTTCCAATTTGCTGCGTTCCCGCCATGAGACACATCATACAGCGAGCCTCCATTTGTGTCACCGCCGCGCCTGTCACAGGGAAGGCATGCTTTCCTGCAAGGACTGCATTATTTTGTGTAACACGGGTCGATGTAGATTAGCATTTGACAAAGCTTGTAAGGTTGTATTTAGTAAGAGCACAGAAATCCGTCTGGACTCCTCTGTGAGCTCAATACATGGCAGCGCAAAGCTCCCCCCTGTGCCACTGTAGCAAACTACCAGCAGTGAGAAGTTTTAGGACTGCACCCTTTTCAGCTCCTGGAGGTAAACAGGAAAGTTCCCATTCACTGACAGCAAATGAAAATGTTGCTAGTAAACTGTCTGAAGGAAAACCTGTCTATTGCCCATAGCAACCAATCACAGAGCAGCTTTTATTTTTTTAAAGCATTCGAAGCAATGAAAGCTGCGCTGTGATTGGTTGCTATAGGCAACTGAGACAGGTTTCTTTTTTAGACAGTTTTCATAAATGTTCCCCATTTTATACAGAAGGGAATCGGTCACCCTGACATCTTTTAAATTACAGCATCATGGTGTCCTAGTGAAGTGTGACTGAGTCCAGTATAGAGTCATCTAGAAGTGCCAAACGAGAGGAGAGGCGCTTCCAGTTTCTGTGGAGTCAAATGGCATATCAGCACCCAATCAGAAGCTCTGAAACTGATCATGTGGCACGATTTGTGTGTCATAGGATCCATACCTACCAACATTTCATTCATTTATATCTGCATTCATCCTGAGGTTTGAAGTCCAGGAGATTCTATCAGTGATTGACGGCCTTTCCTCTATGACTGTGTATACAGAGAGAGCTGTCAATCACTGATTGGACCGCCTCCTGGACTTCAAGGCCCTGAATCAGCAGAAATTTATATGAATAAATTACAGGAACCTTTTCCCATAAAACTATATATCAATCTGCTCAACTCTTCCTGCTCTATAATATGCTACATGTAGCTGAAATTCTATTTTTAACATGGCAGGGTCCCTTTAAGACCACCCCCCAGGCCTCAAACACATCTGGGACAGCCCAAATTAGGGACAGCCCCTGTAAACTGGTATGCTATTATAGAGAAATGGGTGTTGATCACAAGTACATGTCTCATGCTCCCCCTTTATAACGGGGTGGTGGTCATGCATGCGCACTGCAGCTACGTTCAATTCTATGGGGCTGCCGTAGATGGCCAAGGGCTTGTACTCACCTACCTCCAATGGAGTGGTGGACATGCATGCGTGTCTGCTGCTCCACTGAAACGGAGAGCACTGGCCCCCATTCTCATGATCGGTGGGGCCTCCCGTCAAACAACAATATCCCCTATCCTGTGGATATAGGATAAGTTGTCTTCATGGAACAACCCTGTTATGATCTGATCCTGATTTGTATAAGGGATAAGTTGTCTTAATAAGACAACCCTTTTAAGATCTTATCCTGAGTTGGATAAGCTATAACTCATCTTAGGCCTAGTTCACACTACAGTTATTTGATCAGTTATTTACATCAGTTATTCGGTGAAAAACACGGAACAGGGGCAGACTTTTCAATTATACCTTATCTCTGTGTAGGCTTCACTACTGGTTTTAACTGAAGGGAATAACTGACCAAATTCATGTGTGAACTGGGCCTTAAAGGGGTTATCCAATCCCCATAATGACCCCAGAATGCCCGGGCCCCTCCTCTAGAGCATACATACCCGCATCCCTCCGGATCCCTGTACGACCGCCGCCGTTGCACGGATCAAACATGGGGGGAGCAGCCAATAGCAGCGGCGACCAGCCTCCCTGTCATCGCGGGTGACACTAGGGAGGCTGTATACCATTGTAGCCTGCTATTGGCAACCGTGCAGATATCCGGAGGGCTGCAGGTGCCAGGCAGCAGGTATGTATGCTCTAGAGGAGGGGCTTTGGCATTCTGGGGGTCATCATAGGGATTGGATAACCCCTTTAATGGGACAACCCCTTTAAGAACGATCCTGATTTTGATTAAAGAATCATATCCCGAAAAACCGCACTGGATGCACAAGGTTTCATTTTTAGTAAGATTTACCAGATCCAGTAATAACTGAGCCTTTTTATCCCGTTGTGTTAACCGTGCGATGCCCAATCTACTTCCTCTACATTTTTCCACTTGACACTTTTCCAGCTAAAGTCAATCAACAGACATTATTGCCTAAAATGCGTCGGCCCCACTCTTTACGCGTGCTTCCTCCCGTACGTTCCACCATAGACCTGCGACCGTGTATTTTGCATATTAATGCCCCGTAATATCGTTACCTAGATCATTTACAGGCAGGGTTTTAACATGACAAAAGGAACGCGTTCACGAGAAAGGAATATTATTGCTCAAAGGGTGTGAAATGACAGCCACCTGCTACCTGCTTTATCCCAGATTTGTAAGGCTGGAAGGCAGAAGAAAAAGTTGCAATTTTCTGCATCTTCATTATCTCTCCAGGGAGGTCTCTCCGTACAGCAGGTTAATGTCTCCGCCATCCAGAAGTCGGCAGAAAAGCGCTCAGAGCGGCCCTGTGTGAGACTGCCATTTCTAAGGAAGAATAAAACTTTGCTCTGAATTCTGGATCCTAGAACTCCAGTCGAAGCCTAAGGCTAACATTTTCTTCTTGCAATCACATAGATACACTCATTGGAACAGGAAAAATACAAGACTGTAATAAAAGTATATGAGGGGCATTTATCATGTCCTCTGCACTGCTGGCAGGAGCAAGCATGCTGCCTACATCCAGATATGAGAATCTCTAACAACTCGCCGCTCAGAAATACGTGACCTGGAAATTTGGTAGATGTATTAATACGGTTCTAATTTCATGTTTCGCTACCTATGAGTGACATCAGATCAGCTCTGGTTCCGGACCATACTCAGGAGAGGAGGCCCCAGATTAAAGATGAAACTGAGCACCTTGCTACAATTCCACGTTTTGCTATGAAGAAGTAAAAGACGGAATTGTTTCTTCCCCTTCAACCCCTTGACAATAAGGCAGGACCGAACTGGCCATGGACCCTGCAGGGAATATTCCAGTTGGTAAGATGCCCAGGGCATTGATTGAGCCCTCCTCCTGAGGGGGTACATGAAGATCTTATGCTCCCTGTATTAAATAAAGTCAGATACCTATGTACCAGGCCGGCACATGCCCTCCTGAATTCAACTGTGTTGCCGTACTTAAGAGTTGTCATGGCGGTCTGGGCTGAATGGAGAACATCAGGAACGAGACAGTCTACATCAGAGAAGATGACACTGCAAGTAAGAGGTATGTAGAGTTGTATGCACCAGTATGGTGCTGGTCACTGTGGGAGAGCGCGGTGACGTCATGGCACACATCAAAGGTCCTTTAGCAGGTCCTGCTGAATGAAGATAGAAGAGAATGCTACAGCGTGATCAAGTGCATGAGGTGAGTTGTTTTTTTAGTTTTTTTTAACCCCTAAATGGCCATATTCTTTTGCATTCTGCCTTAAGAATGCTATTTTATTCCGATGTAACCATGTCATAACGGAAAATAATAAAGTAAAGTTCGGGTCCCCATTGACTTCAATGGAGTTAGAGGTCAAGTTCAGGTCCCAAACCCGAACCTTGACCTGAAGTTCGGCCAAACCCGGCAAACTCGAACTTACATGGGTTCGCTCAACCCTACTAATAAAGATGAGTGGTAACTTTGATACTATATACAGTATTTTCTGGAGGATACTGGCATAACTAGAAGATCCTAGGCCCCAGAACAAAATCTGTAACAGGGCTGCCCACCTGCCTAATGCTTTCTAATATACTGGGGTTGTCCTATGTGGCTCCTCTGCAGTCCCTAAAGCTATACCCTGCTGGAGGCGTAATATAATTACATTACAGTACTTACTGTATAATTCTACATTCTGTCATTTTCCTTTCCCAGGCTCTAGAAAAGTCATTTATTGACCTTCTCTTATCACAGCCTTGCAGCAATGCTAGAAAAATGAAGATACTCTAGTATCAGTAAGTGTGCAATAAAGAGGGACAGGAGCACATCTTCAGATTACATTTGGTCAGCTGGATACAACAGATTTAGTAAGAGATACCTATAAGGATTTCAATGCAAAATGGTTCCTAGATCCTAAGTGCAAACCATTTTAGCACCAGTTGACACTAAATGTGCCAATTCCAAGTTCATTAGGTCAAGGCACCCTTCTCTTGTTTAGGTTGAAATAATAATATCTAATCACCTACAGAACTTAGTGCATATGTCTTTCTTTATATCACCTAAGGCTGGGTTCAGACCTGAGCGTATTCGATATGCGCTTTTTACAGGCGTTTTTATCGGGCGTTTGTATCGGGCGTTTTTAATGGGCAGAAACAAGCAAACGCCCATTTAGGCGCGTTCCCGCTGAAGTCTATGGATGGGAACGCGCGACAATACGCCCCCAAAGAAGCTCCTGTACTTTTTGAGGCGTTGGGGCATTTTACAGCGCGTTCGTACGCGCTGTAAAACGCTCAGGTGAGAACCATGCCCATAGGGATACATTGGTTTTTGCCTGTTGAGCGTTTTACAGCGTGTAGGAACGCGCTGTAAAACGCTCAGGTCTGAGCCCAGCCTTAGGCTTAAGTTATCTCTGCTACTGGTCCTAAAGGGGTTTTTATGAGATTTTTTTTACTGATGACCTATCCTTAGAATGGGTCATCGGTATCTGATCGGTGGGGGTCCGACACTGGAACCCCCTCTGATCAGCTGTTCAATAAGGCACCTGTGCTCCTGTGAGTGCCGCAGCCTTCTCCGACTTTTTCTAGGCCAGTGACATCACATTTATCGTTCACGTGGCCTAGGAGCAGCTCAGCCCCATTCAAGTGAATAGGGCTGAGCGCAATACCAAGCACAGCCACTATACAATGTATGGCACTGTTCTTTGTGAGCTACGAGAAGGCAGTGGCGCTCACAGGAGCACCATTGCCTTCTTAAAACAGCTGATTGGTTGGGGTCCCGGGTGTCGGACCCCCACCAATCAGATACTGATGACCTATCCTGAGTATAGGTTATCAGTAAAAAAATAATAATCTCAGAAAACCCTTTTAATGAAATTGAATATTATATTGCAGTTCTGTGCTGGAAACAAATGCTGGATTAACAAGGGTTCATTCACTTAGGACAAAAATCTGCCCTAGCACTTTATCTAAATAGTCTAGTTAGGGCAGAGAGACTTGTTGGCACCCTTCCTGGCACTGAGGGCAGATTCTATAGCAGGTGCCTACAGTAGCTATATCCTTTGGTGTCAATTTAGTCTGATTAAAGGTGTTGCCTAGAACAGGATCATATCGGTGTAAAATAATAAAATAAGTGGCGTTCACCTTATTGACCCCCCTGCCGCTCCTGCTCCGGTGCTTTCGATTCTCTGACGGTTACCTTTTCCCTGCTCCCAGTGATTGGCTGAGCAGTCATTTCCTGTGTGTCAATAGGGACCAGGAAGCAGATACCAACATGGGACAGGGAAAGACCAGAACAGGAGCAGTGGGGATCAGTAAGGTGTCTATCAGTTATTTTATTATTCTACACCAGGGTTCAGCAACTTCTGGCACTCCAGCCGTTGTGAAACTACAACTCCCAGCATACTCTAGTGCAGGGCTTGACAAATTTCCTTGGAATCTAGGAGCCAGCTAAAAAAGTTAGGAGCCAGGCGGAGCCGCGTCATAAAGCCCCTAGTAGGTGCCCCCCCCCTACTTCTCCATAGAGCCCCCCCAATAATGCTGTATACCATGTTACATATACCGCCGCTCCGTCCCCGGACCCTATTGACTATAATGGGGACGGGGGTGGAGCTCCGGAGCAGCATGGCAGTTTGCGGTGAGAGGCCGCCGGACTAAAAAGTTGGACATGCAGTACTTTTAATATAAAATTCAAGATGGTGGCTCACTTCAAACGTGATTGCGGAGCAGGTGCTACTAGCCCTGGTAAGAGGGACACCCACCCTCTGAAAATGTGGATTGGAAAGCTATAGTAAAGGGCGAGCACACTTCATTTGGACTAACACTAAAATTTAATTTAAATCACACTTAATTTCACACGTGTATAACGGATAGATAAAAAGTTATAAAATACAATAAAATACAAAGTGAAGTGTATTTTATGCTTTGTATTTTATTGTATTTTATAACTTTTTATCTATCCGTTATACACGTGTGAAATTAAGTGTGATTTAATTCAATTTTAGTGTTAGTCCAAATGAAGTGTGCTCGTCCTTTACTATAGCTTTCCAATGCAGTACTTTTAGTCCGGCGGCCTTTCACCATGCACTGCCGTGCTGCGCCGGAGCTCCACCCCCATTATAGTCAATGGGGACAGAGCTGCGGTCCGGCAGAAGGACGGATCCGACAGGGTGAACAGCCTGCCAGATCCATCCTGCCGCAAGTGTGAAAGTAGCCTTAGTTCTATAGCTACTGAATGAGACAGAAGAAGGGATGCCTTTAACATATAGATCTCCTTGAGAAGCCAATTTGATCCTAAAGGGTTAATTCAAACTCTAATCTAAACTGTGTCATCTGTCACTTCTCTCATCTCTCTGCTCCTGTCCCTTAATCTTATCACTGCTGCAACAAAAGCAGCCAACAGCCTCAGTGTAAACTGTTCTAGAGTCTGACTGACCTTTTAACTCAAAGAATCGAATGAGTCACTAACTGTAGGATCTTTAGATTCTTTTAACCTGAGACTCATTCGATTCTTTCTTACTTAGACTCCCTGTACTTGTGTCAGTGACTAAGAGCTGCTAGTGCTTGCATTGCCTCAGCTCTGATTGGTTGGTGGGCGGGGAGGGGAGGGGCTGGCAGAAGCAGCTTCCACTCTAGGATCAGATTACACTCCTCCCGAGTCCCTCCCCTCCCTGCTGCCAGCGTCTCTGCTATTGTGTGCTGTGACGGAGCTGTTTCAAACGGTGCTGCCTCCGGACAGAACGGCAGCTCCGCACCCATCGCCCGGGCACCTTTGAAAACGGGCTGACAAATACCCAAGCGCCAGGACTAAATTCCTGGTCGCCATGGCGACCTGGCGCCTGGGATTTGTCGAGCCCTGCTCTAGTGGAGTTTTGAGCAGAGTCAGGCCAAGCAAATGTGCATGCTGAGAGTTCTAGTTTTACAAAAGTTGAGTGCTTAAGAGCTGGAGATTGCTGACCCCTGTTCTATACCATTTTCAAAATACGTCCATCAGCCGGACACCCCCTTTAAAGGAAGTCTACTATGGTCACTATCTTGACTTTACAAAAATTTATAATGCCTTTTGAGAGGTTTAGCTTTTAGATTTCATTTTCGTCTGAGTCTTCTGCAACCTCCGACTATCAAGAACTGCGGCGGTTCTTCCGAAGAAATATTATTTTGCTCTAAACGGCTTCTACGCTGTGTCAGACAAATTTGTGGCGCATGTACTGTACCGGGGGAAATAGAACAGCAATGTATGGTTGCTCGAGAGGTGTTTTACGACACTGCCGGTTGTTTGCAGAAAGCGACCATGTAAAAAACGTACTAATACAAAGTCGTAAAGAAGGAGAAGTACCCCGGCATAAAAGACCAATGACCTTCAAAATGACCTTCCTCGTTTTCCCGATTGCACTTGGGATATTTCGCCAGTTTATTGATTCGGGGGTACGGTAAAGAAAGCGATGCCGAAGCGTAGTGTTTATTGCCAAGTGAAGAACTATAATTTCATATCTGTGAGCTCGACAAAATAACATCTTTAAGCTCCTCGGAAATGCTGCAGGAAGACGCCGCATAATATTGTTGTATTCACGCCGAGCTAATAGCGCAACCAGAATCTTAAATGAAAACATTTCCAACTGCTGAATTCAGATTTCCTTGCAGCTATCATTTTTCTCAATAGGGGTTTAAAAATATGCTATTATGTTTGTCCTGGGATTGTTAAAGACAAGCTCCCCGAGAAGACGTCGAGAACCACAGAAAGAATAAGGCTTGTTTGTTCAGTCATTCATAAACCAGCCGCATTGTAAAGGAAAACCTTCAGTTTCAGATAATAAAAATGACATTAATTATTGCTCCGAGGAACGTGGCCGCAGATTCCGATCAGAGGAGCGCGAGAAGTTATTTATGAGGCGATATTGTGCTGAAAATACATTTTGAATAGGAAGTGTGATCAACAATCTGTGTACAAAATATGCCTATGTATGCAAGTCAGACAGGTACACTGCTATATGATGCATGAAAAGATCGGCTCCGAGATGTACCGCCATAAGCAGATTAACATTGGTTTATGGCCTTTTTATCGGGAGGCAAAGAATTCAATCTTTATGGGAGGCGAAAATGAAGTCTGGCTGAAAGAGAGCGGCTTAAAAAGGAAATCCAGCCAAAATGATCTCTTCTTTAGTGTTGAGCGCGAATATTCGATTTACGAATTTTAATCGCGAATATCGGCACTTTGAGAATTCGCAAATATTTCAAATATAGTGCTATATATTCGTTTTTCGAATGTTCGTCATTTTTTCCATCTGAACACATGATTCCTTCCTGCTTCTGAGTCATTGGCCCACAAGTAACTTAAGCAGGAAGGAATCATGACTTCAGATGGAAAAAAATGCTGAATATTCTAAAAAAACAAATATATAGCACTGTATTCTATAGTGCTATATATTTGTTTTTGTCCCACGCCTGTATTGATCGCGTAATATTCGCATATTAAGCGAATATTACCTTGCCGATTTTCGAGTAAAAAAAAAAGAATGGAGAATATAACGAATATCCAAATTCGCGAATATTTGAAGATTATTCTACTAAATATTAGCAAAATATCACGAATTCGACTATGACCCCTGCCGCTTTTCACTGATCTTCTTACAGTAGATCATGGACATACAGTTTGTAGGTACAGTGATAATCTTTGGCCGCCACTGGTTTGCAGTAAGAAAGGGTCCTAAAGAATTGTAAGCTCTGGCGAGCAGGGTCCTCATTCCTCTTGTTGTACTTACTATGTTATTTATGACTGTCTGTACACGTACCCCTGAACTGTGAAGCGCTGCTGAATATGCTGGCGCTATATAAATAAAGATTATTATTATAACTGTTAAAGAGGACCTGTCGTGTCGATTTCTATGACATAACCATCTTAGTAATAATTATATTCTTCTTGAAACAAGAATTCTAATTCCCAGCGAATGGTAGCTCCCAGTTGACAATTTATTCCAAAATAGGAGGAATAAGGCCTCATTCACACGGCAGTTGTTTTGGTCCGCATCCGAGCCGGCGTTTTGGCGGCTCGGATGCAGACCCATTCACTTCAATGGGGCCGCAAAGATGTGTTCCGTGGCCCCGCTAAAAAAATGTAACGTCCTATTATTGTCTGCGCTTTGCGGACAAGAATAGGCATTTATATTGAAGGCCGTCCGTGCCGTTCCGCAAATTGCGGAACGCGCATGGACGCCATCCGTGTTTTGCGGATCCGCGATTTGCGGACCGCAAAACACACCACGGTCGTGTGCATGAGGCCTAACAGAGGAATGTCACAGCATAGAGATACAAGAAAATGTGTTATTTAAAGTGGCAAGAGGTGATTAAAACCCTCGAAAAGTCGTCAAATTCTGAGCTACTTTTAGCACCCTTTTTGTGGCGCAGAGGGAATGATAAATTTCCCCCAAAATCTGAGGGTGGCGCTGGGAGGTACAGTAGTGAAAAAGTCACAAACGTTTTGTGCAAGTGACCTGCAAAGCTCCTATTTGTGACTTTTTGAAGCCATGCAGGGCTCGATAAATCCCTCCCCCCTCAACTGCTTGCATCTACTTATGCCTCAATGTATTATATAGTAATCATTAAATACTACAAGGCCCCATGGAAATTACAGGATTATGGTGCTGTACAACCCCTGAGTTGTGCAAAGCGATAATATGGCACCCATAGCAGTCTATGGGTTTTCCCATGAATCCACATAACTCATATTAAGACATACATTCATATTATATCCTTAAGACACTATACTAAGGAGCTATTTCCTCCTAAAGGCACTGCCCCTAGTGGAGGATATCTCTATTATAAGGCCCCGTATACAGACATTGTATAGCAAAACATGAAGTGAGTGTGTTATGTTTTTGTTTTCATTTTACAAATCATGAATGTAACATTGTTGTTAAAAAGTAAAATAAATAAACATAGCAGTAATAATATTAATAATAATAATAATAATAATAATAATAACAGCATTTTATATATATATATTTTATTACATTTTCTTATTTTGTCTATTTCCAAACGCCTGCTACATTTGAAAATTGTTTAGTGCTTTTCCTCATTGTTCCCTATGGAAGCCTGAAAGCCTTCAGTACATTCCACATGAATTTATTTTATGTCATAAAATGTACAAGGCGCGCTACCACCAGGCATAAAGCATCGGAGCATACCAGAAAGAAATGCTGACCTATGGGGAATGCAGGCAAATTTAATGCAACCCAGAGGTGAATTAACGGAGACACAATGCTACATAGCATTTAGTCTACTTTGGAACAATCAAAATGACAATGCAGAAACAATTATCTGCATAATGTATAGACACGCAAACTTTTAGCACCAGAATAATGTTTTGGGGTAAAAATGGATTAAGGGAAATGAAGACTGATTAAAAAGGACAGAGATGGAGATTTTATCCGGCTATTCTAGAAATGCTTGTACCAGATTTACATATGAAAGGAGCTGTCTGCTAATGCGGTAAATTCTAAGGTCGTCTAGCTAAGAGCATGTACCCCTAGTACAAGATGAAACAGTTAGTGCGGTCATCACAATCTAAATGCACATTAAGATGTAGACGATGGACGGGCAAGAGGCTCCAGTTTCTCTGAATGGAAGTGGAATGAGGAAAAATCAGCATCTCAATGATGAGATCCATCGAGGTCTTTTGATTTAAAATTCAGACTTCTTGTACACGGTATATATGACTATGGACAAGGACACATGTTCACTAAGTTCTTCTCATTATCTGACAGGCAGCAACCAATATACCTCATCTGATCATTCTACAGAATCAAAAGCTCATTCAGAAGAGTGTAGAACAGAGAGCCAAGGACAGGGACTGATTTTCACATTGGGCTTGCCCATTGAAGTCCTTGAACAACACTGCACAAGGATGCCAACTGTGTTCAGTCCGTTGTTCACAGATGGTTGCTGGGAATCTCTAGGTGGGCATTCTTCCATTGCTATGATGACCCTGAAAATGGATGACCATGATGATGTCATTCAAAAGGATAAAATGGACAAAGAGAAGAGTCAAAGACAAAAGTGACTCCACATGGATAGAAAATCTCATCTATCTGCTGTCATTAGGGGTCAGATTTGTACTCAGCTTGTATTTAAGTCAGAAGTATTTTGCTAGGAATAGCTGGTTTGGGCATTCTTCCATTGCTATGATGACCATGAAAAATGGATGACATGATGTTGTCATACAAAAGGATAAAATGGACAAAGAGTAGAAGTCGAAGACAAATGTGATAGAAAATCTCATCTATCTGTGGCCACTAGGGGTCAGATTTGTATGCAGCTTGTATTCAAGCCAGAAGTATTTTGCTAGGAATCTCTTGGTGGGCATTCTTCCATTGCTATGATGACCATGAAAAATGGATGACCGTGATTATGTCATATAAAAGGGACAAAGAGAAAAGTCAAAGACAAAAGGGACTGCACATGGAAGGAAAATTACATCTATCTGCTGCCACTAGGGGTTAGATTTGTATGCGGCCTATATTCAAGTCGGAAGTGTTTTGCTAGGAATCACTGGTTGGACATTTTTCCATTGCCATGATGACCATGAAAAATGGATGACCATGATGATGTCATACAAAAGGATAAAAGGGACAAAGAGAAGAGTCAAAGACAAAAGGGACTGCACATGGAAGGAAAATCTCATCTATCTGCTGCCACTAGGGTTCAGATTTGTATGCGGCTTATATTCAAGTCAGAAGAATTATCCAAATTACTTATGCTCCTGGTCACACCACTGCTATGGCCTCAAAGTGCTATGGAGTACTACTCTACTTCACCAGCCTACCACCTTGTTCCATGTCTCACCAAGTAAGTAAACCTATCTGGTCCATATTCTACTTT
This sequence comes from Bufo bufo, assembly GCF_905171765.1. Classification (NCBI taxonomy): domain Eukaryota; kingdom Metazoa; phylum Chordata; class Amphibia; order Anura; family Bufonidae; genus Bufo; species Bufo bufo. Next base: position 67,901,430 of record NC_053391.1, on the reverse strand, counting down.
GGTAGAATATGGTAATTTTCATCCATATTATGCCATCCCAGATGTTGTGGGCATTTTGTTTGCCCTGGAGGTAGGAAGTTGACTTGGTTCAGGTCTGGTTTCATACTATAAGATGCGGTGGACCATTAAGAGTTGCCATAAGACAAGGCAATTGTTGCCACAGACACCATGGCGCACATTCTTGATCATTTCCAGTTCGGTGGATTATAAAATATACATTGTACCAGGTGTGTCCTGTCTTAGCTGTATGAGATAGCAGGTGCCAGGACATCAATGCTCTTCTGATACTATCTCTATTAAAATTAGGCTACAAAGAACTAATGAATACAGAACATGTAGTAAATGTCATTTGCAAATAGACTCGGCACATTCGGGATCGCACTTAGGTGACTGAGGAATAAGGGCAATTTTTGCATCTTAAGCAACAAACACACTTTCATAAATGACTCTCATGTTTCTTTTTAACCTTGCCAACTTTATAACTATGTAACAGATTTCCAGAAAGGCAATAACACATTGAGAAGCAGGAACTCATTTTCATGTAAATGCATTCCCTCAATGAGAGAGGAGCATGTAGCATCATTCATTTAATATCCCTTTGTTTGAAGTACTTTCACAGAGATAAAGGCTCCGAGAAAAGTTTTTTTGTGGCCAAACAAAAATAGCGCTTGCTTTTCTCCAACGCGAGCGATTCGCTTTATCTGGCAAAAGGAAGCAATTATTATGTACATGAAAAAACATTACGAGACAATTTACTTTATGGTGTTAAAATAAATACTGATGGATATTGGAAGGATATTAAAAGACTCTCCTTTGAGATTGGATGTCTTCTAGTAAATGAGTAAAATCCGCTGCCATTAAGGGTTGTATTTATTGTCTGGAATACAAAAGTAAGTTAAAGTCATTTGTGAAAAGCATGTGAAGTGGCTGAATAATATCCTATAATTATATAATAACCTCTAATATATAAAACTCTTATTAGTTGTATGACAGAACGATATAATTACAAAAATAGTGTTATTCATATTGTTTAATGTTAATGAATTAATGTTACAGGGGTTGTGCCAAGTTTTTAAGTTATTCCTCATCCATAGCAGAGGGCATAACTAGCTAACAGCTGGGGGTCTGAGCAATGTACTCGGCTATCTCCAGCACCCCCAAAGAGAGTTAATGGAGCAACAGTGTGAATGCACGACCTGCTACTCCATCAGAATAGAGAATGGAATCATTCTCGTGACTGGTGGGGGTCGGTCCCAAGGCCCCATTAATCAGCTAGTTATCCCCTATCCTGTGGATGAGGAATAACTTCAAAATTGGCACAACCACTTTAAGGAATTGACATTGTAACATCTGGTTTGGAAGATCTATTTTCATATACTGTACTATTTTGATATAATAGAGGTGATCTCTCCTTAGGACTATGAGGGACAATGAGTGTCTCTTGCTCTGGAGGACTCAATATATTCATATTAGAGACAAGTGAATTGATTCTACGGAATCCAAGTTCGTCCTGAATATCTCAAAAAATTCTGTGAGAATTTTTAGAGAGAGAAATATGGGCAGGGAGAGGGGGGTGCAAATGCATCCATAGCTTTCGTCTCCTTTAGGAAGGAAAGCTAATTTGCATATATATTTTTCCTAGAAATCCAGAGGAGTATTGCCTGACCTATAGGACTCCTCATACCTACTAGGTACTCAATCCCAACCAAGGCCTCTCACCTAGCTAAGACAGTTCTCACTGCTCTGGAATAATGTTTAGTCTAAGTTATGCTTCTTCTTTAAAGGCGTCTTTAAAAGACTAAGCACTGAATTATTGGATTGATACCTAACATCTGGTGGCATCAGAGGCTTTCTGTTCCTTGAGGATTGTATTGGCTGTAAGACTCCTCATGCGGATGAAGCTCTCACTTTCTCTCTGGGTGCACAGATTGGCTTGGCCTTGCCCTCAGTGCATGAAACTAATTTGCATATGGGTTAAAATAATATTTTGTACAGCAAGGGATATCTAAGTGAAAGTTATCATTACATTCAGTTGAGATAGCCCTACAAAGTTTTGTGCCTGGTTAAAAGGTGAATTTCCTGGTAACAGTTCCCTTTACAGCTACAGGAGAGTCACAAGCTGCATTGTGGCAAATACATGGTCTCCTCTTCAAATATCTGAATAAGAAGGTAGACCTACTTGGTTATTTTCATCCAAAACCTATCATAGTACAAAAAAGTATATAGTGAATAACAAATGTAATACTCTACTAACATACAAATACTATCATTACTATCAAAGAGAATATAGACAGAGGAAGGAGGGACATCAAATCACTGCAGTCTCTGAATCCTTATGAACTTTTTGGAAATGTCAAGTCTTAGTCAATAACAAGAGGACTTAGCGAGGTCCCCAGGTAACGTCACAGAAAGACTGGAACAGAATATAGTCCAATCATGCCTCTGAGGCATTCATACCCCATCAGTCAAGAGTCAAGCCTCAATTTGTCTGCACTTTGCCATCTGCATCAAAAAATAACTTCTCTAGGCTAGTACAAGCACTAATGTCTACACATAGAGGAAACCCTGGAAACCAGGCATGTTGTATACTATATGTGTACTGGCACTGCAAATACTAAAAACCCTCTTTCCTCACCAAGACTACCAAGCTGAAGACCCCTGCTTCAAGATGGTGGTGGTCAGGGGACTTACCCACGATTCCTTCTCTACATCTACACAAAAAGAATTCAGCGCATGTGCAGATATAGGAGATTCTGATCTCTGTATCTGGGAATACATTGAATGCCTTTAGCTCCTGCACAGAAGAGAACAAGGTTGGGGAGATGTTCACGTGGGTAAATCACATCTTAAGAGCCATGGTTGTGACAATTCCCACATCCATTATTTAAACATTGGTACAGATGGGAAGAAGGGGGCCTTCATCCTAGGACGGAATTAGGTGTTTTAGTGTTTTCTGTGCCAATACACAATAGCTTATGGCATTTCAGAAATTTCATCAGAAAGTGGCCAACCCCTTAACCACGGCCCCTGAAGACCACCACACATAGTACTGCATTTTGTGGAAGATATGACCGTTCTACTTAGAAGCTCTGATGACATGTCCCTTTCTGATTACCATCAAGTTCATTTTGCCAAAAAAGCCCTTGTTTGTTTGTTACCATCCACATCAATGTTCACACGTATTTCCCTTTACTATTCAAACCAGTCAGGATGTAGAAATTGATGAAGATGATGGTTGACCTCATCAAAGCATAAACCAGTTCAGGCAGGGGTGTAGCTATAGGAGGTGCAGAGTTAGCACTCGCTACCAGGCCCAGGAGCTTGAGGAGGCCCAAAGACCCTTGTGCCGCATAAGAAGACACCGATATTATAAAAAGTGAATGCTGGTCAAGTTATACCTCTGGCTGTAGGGAAGGGGTTAGGTCAAGAATTTGGCATGGGGGGCGCCATTTCAATTTTTGCCTCAGGCAGCACCAAGGCAATGTGCTTCCCTGCCCCTGGCCACAAAGCACTGAGGGAAGGGGGGCCCAAGCTGAACTCTTGCACCAGGGCCCATGAGCCTTTAGCTACGCCCCTGAGTACAGGAACTGCTGTCATTAGAATGCCTCAAGTTTGGCTCTGTAACTTCGACCAAAAATATCTCAGCATAGCAGTAACACATAAAAATAGGCATCTGAATGATGCATATTCACAGCTGGTCCTAAAACTGAACTATTAGCCCTTCTACACAAATCCACGCTCTTTGATACAGCAAATATACGTCCCCACATCAGGGGCGTAGCTATAGGGGAAGCAGGGGAAGCGGCTGCTTTGGCGCCCTGACCCAGAAGGGGCCCATCCAGGAGGAGGAGAACTAAAAGATTTTGTCAGGGCCCCCTCAACAGTATTACACAATGAAATTATATACAGTGACAGTATAGACAGTGTAAAAAACGGATGAAACAGCCGCCGGGCCTGGTCTGAGAGAGCAATCTTTACTAGCCACAGGAATAGGGGCGGCATGAAAGGAAGGGGTTGCGAAAAAATTACAGGGGGAGGTGGGCCCCATTCAAAAATTTGCTGTGACGCCCAGTCATTCCCAGCTACGCCACTGCCCCACATAATTAGAATTTGCCATCCAATGCATGGATCAAAGGGGATTCGGCACTTGTCATGAATGCAAGACACTAGTATGACAATGAAATCAAACAGCCAGGGACCCAGATGGCATGGCTGTTAAAATACATTCCACAGCTTGGCATCTGGATTTTGCAGCTGCCTTACGCCCTCCATGTGTGACCATAAATATTGGTTCTGCTATCGGAGATTGTGAAGGATGAGGTCAAGTGAAAGCACATGTACCGGCACAATTGCATTAAACGTGATGCCAGATTAATTTTGCAACAACAGAACATCTCGTATTTCATGCGCTTTAATTTTTGATCTGACATAATAATTAGGAAACTCAATTTTGTTCGCAAAAATCCTATTTAACCTTCATGTTTCCTGATGTACTGGTGCCCGGATTCTCAGGCTCCACTCTCTCTGAACTTTGAGACATGGTGATTATTAAATGTGTCCATCTACCATTAAGAACAGGACATGTGAAATCATAAGGTAATACACGTGCAGCATTATAAATGTAGCAGAGCTGAACTTTTTGGGGCTAATTATTTACGCACTGGGATAACTTACTGTATTCCAGGTACTGATGATCTGAGCTGAGATGGACTCTGCTACATCTGTAGAACACATTCGGATCCCTACCTATTAGGTCTAGAAATTAGGACTACCTACAGACAACAGCACTGCTAAATAGAGAATGAATTCGTTAAAATCAAAATTCAACCAGAATTTGTGAAACTATTCAGATTCAGTAGAATTAGAATTTCTTCAAATTCATTTGGGTAGGATTTTAAGAGAGAGGGAAGAGAAGAGATAGAGAAGAGAGAGGAGAGATGGGGAGAGAGAAGAGAGGAGAGATAGAGAAGAGAGAGAGAGAGAAGAGAGATAGGAGAGAGAGGGAGAGAGAAGAGAGAGAGAGAGAGGGGGGACAGAAGAGATAGAAAAGAGAGATGGAGAGAGGAGAGAAAGAGAGAAGAGAGAGGAAGAGAGAGAGAGACAGGGGAGAGGGAGAGAAGAGAGAGAAAATAGAGAAAGAGAAGAGAGAAGAGATAGAGAAGAGAGCGAGAAGGGAGAGGGAGAGAGAAGAGATAGAGAAGAGAGAGGAGAGATGGGGAGAGAGAAGAGAGGAGAGATAGAGAAGAGAGAGAGAGAAGAGAGATAGGAGAGAGAGGGAGATAGAAGAGAGAGAGAGAGAGAGAGGGGGACAGAAGAGATAGAAAAGAGAGATGGAGAGAGGAGAGCGAGAAGAGAGGAGAGATAGAGAGAAGAGAGGGAGAGAGAGACAGGGGAGAGGGAGAGAAGAGAGAGAAAATAGAGAAAGAGAAGAGAGGAGAGATAGAGAAGAGAGAGAGGAGAGAGATAGGAGAGAGAGGGAGAGAGAAGAGATAGGAAAGAGAAAGAGGAGAGAGAGAGAGAGAGAGCAAGAGAGTAGAGGATAGAGGGGAAGAGAAGAGAGAGGGAGAGTAGTGAAAGAGAAAGAAGTGAGAGGAAAGAGAGAGGGAAAGAGAAGGGAGAGGAGGGAGAGACGGGGAGAGAGAGAGACCTATCCAAGCATTGAAAGCACATTCGATTTGGGTAAAATCAATTTGTACCCGAATCAAATCTCGGAGCCCATTTGGACTGAAAAAGAAAGAAGAAATTTGCTTATCTTCACTACAAATGTTTAAGAACTTTATAATATATAATAACTATAAGAATCCTGAATATAGTCATCAAAGTCAGTTAACCTTTTTTTTTATTACCTCTTACTGGAAACAGTCAGCCTACCAAACATGCCTACCAATTCAGTGGAGGTTTAGTACAGTAAATTTCCACTATATTAAATATTTCTACAGTAATGACTGCAATTCCAAGAATGCAAAAGACCACAGCAAGTTCTAGGTAGACAACTGGGCATACTTGAAAATGCCAGCGTTGAAGCCTGCAGAATTGTGATTGCAGCTCTGGATCATACCACAGATTGCATGTCAGGAGCAATACAATATAATTAATGCTATTCACTTCCAAAGTTAGGCTACATGCACACGACCGTATGTGTTTTGCGGTCCGCAAATTGCGGATCCACAAAAAAAAACGGATGACGTTCCGTATGGCATCCGTTTTTTTTGCGGATCCATTGTAATAATGCCTATCCTTGTCCGCAAACTAGAAAAAAATAGAACATGCACAATTTTTTTGGCGGAGCAACGGAACGGACATACGGTGTGCTGTCCGCGTTTTTTGCGGACCCATTGAAATGAATGGGTCCGCATCATATCCGCAAAAAAAACGGAATGTACACGGAAACAAAATACGGTCGTGTGCATGAGGCCTTAATCAACTTTTGATGTGCAGTAGTTGTTTATGAAAACTGAAAAATTACATTCAAGATGAATGTTCTCTGGACTTGACCTCATCAATGCAATGAGAGAAATGTAGATGGAGGACAAGAATAAAGAGGAGGATTTGACAAAATGTTTTTTTGGAGGTGGCTGAATGTGGTTTAAGAATAATAATGACTCTAATGTACACAAACTCAGCACTGCTACATGATCGGTATATCTATAGGATTGGACTAGGGTGCTATTTCTTAATTATATTGTTTGTAAAAAATATCAAATACCATGAGAGAAACAAAAAGTTGTGGTCGTTCGTGAAGAAATGTAGAGGAAGATACATTGCAGTCGGGGAAGGAATACTGAGGAAGCTAGAAAGTGATAAAGACAAAATGACTGCTACCTTGTCCTGACGCCACATGAGAAGAAAATAAGACAAGACAGAAATACAGTAGAAACACAAGGACTGACACAGTTCATCTCATGTCCCTCCAGGTTCTAACACAACCAGATCCGCTGTGGCAACTTTCCAAAAACTGTCTGGGAAGCGGCGGTCTTAATAAAACACTCTATACTCATGCATGGATTAGCTTCCTTTAATGAGGGCATTCATTTCCCAAACACCTTGGAGAAATTAAAAACTCCGATTTTTTTAAAGATCTCTGTGACTAATGAGAAGATAGTAATACAGTATGTAGGAGTATAAATCTGCTGGCTGGCGCTATACGCCACGTTATACTGTGGATGGTCAATTCTTCTGCTTTATTATATTAATAACAGGACAATTAGAGATTGTGAAGAAGTGGATCCAGTTTGTAAAATAAGTAATTAAAGATCACTTACTGCTAAGCTAAAGTAACATAACATGTGCCGCTTTATTCTTCTATGTACATACAGTATGTTATCTATCTATCTATCTATCTGTCTATCTATCTATCTATCATCTACCTATCTATCTATCTATTATCTATCTATCTATCTATCTATCTATCTATCCATCATCTATCTATTATCTATCTATCTATCTATCTATCTATCTATCATCTACCTATCTATCTATCTATTATCTATCATCTACCTATCTATCTATTATCTATCTATTATCTATCTATCTATCTATCTATCTATTATCTATATCTATCTATCTATCATCTATCTATCTATCTATCTATCTATCTATCTATCTATCTATCTATCTATCATCTATCTATCATCTATCTATCTATTATCTATCTATCTATCTATCTATCTATCATCTACCTATCTATCTATCTATCTATCTATCTATCTATCTATCTATCTATCTATTATCTATCTATTATCTATCTATCTATTTATTATCTATCTATCTATCTATCTATCTATCTATCATCTATCTATCTATCTATCTATTATCTATTATCTATCTATTATCTATCTATCTATCTATCTATCTATCTATCTATCTATCTATCTATCATCTATCTATCTATCTATTATCTATCTATCTATCTATCTATCTATTATCTATCTATTATCTATCTATCTATTATCTATCTATCTATCTATCTATCTATTATCTATCTATCTATCTATCTATCATCTATCTATCATCTATCTATCATCTATCTATCTATCTATCTATTATCTATCTATCATCTATCTATCTATTATCTATCTATCTATCTATCTATCTATCATCTACCTATCTATCTATCTATTATCTATCTATTATCTATCTATCTATTTATTATCTATCTATCTATCTATCTATCTATCATCTATCTATCTATCTATCTATCTATTATCTATATCTATCTATCTATCATCTATCTATCTATCTATCTATCTATCTATCTATCTATCTATCTATCATCTATCTATCATCTATCTATCTATTATCTATCTATCTATCTATCTATCTATCATCTACCTATCTATCTATCTATCTATCTATCTATCTATCTATCTATCTATCTATTATCTATCTATTATCTATCTATCTATTTATTATCTATCTATCTATCTATCTATCTATCTATCTATCATCTATCTATCTATCTATCTATTATCTATTATCTATCTATTATCTATCTATCTATCTATCTATCTATCTATCTATCTATCTATCTATCTATCATCTATCTATCTATCTATTATCTATCTATCTATCTATCTATCTATCTATTATCTATCTATTATCTATCTATCTATTATCTATCTATCTATCTATCTATCTATTATCTATCTATCTATCTATCTATCATCTATCTATCATCTATCTATCATCTATCTATCTATCTATCTATTATCTATCTATCATCTATCTATCTATTATCTATCTATCTATCTATCTATCTATCATCTACCTATCTATCTATCTATTATCTATCTATTATCTATCTATCTATTTATTATCTATCTATCTATCTATCTATCTATCATCTATCTATCTATCTATCTATCTATTATCTATTATCTATCTATTATCTATCTATCTATCTATCTATCTATCATCTATCTATCTATCTATCTATCTATTATCTATCTATCTATCTATCTATCTATCTATCTATCTATTATCTATCTATTATCTATCTATCTATCTATCTATCTATCTATCTATTATCTATCTATCTATCTATCTATCTATCTATCTATCTATTATCTATCTATATATCTATCTATCTATCATCTATCTATCTATCTATCTAGCTATCTATCTATTATCTATCTATTATCTATCTATCTATCTATCTATCTATCTATCTATCTATCATCTACCTATCTATCTATCTATTATCTATCTATTATCTATCTATCTATTTATTATCTATCTATCTATCTATCTATCTATCTATCATCTATCTATCTATCTATCTATCTATCTATCTATTATCTATTATCTATCTATTATCTATCTATCTATCTATCTATCTATCTATCTATCTATCTATCTATCTATCATCTATCTATCTATCTATCTATTATCTATCTATCTATCTATCTATTATCTATCTATTATCTATCTATCTATTATCTATCTATCTATCTATCTATTATCTATCTATCTATCTATCTATCTATCTATCTATTATCTATCTATATATCTATCTATCTATCATCTATCTATCTATCTATCTAGCTATCTATCTATTATCTATCTATCTATTATCTATCTATCATCTATCTATCTATTATCTATCTATCTATCTATCTATTATCTATCTATTATCTATCTATCTATTATCTATCTATCTATCTATCTATCTATCTATCTATCTATTATCTATCTATCTATCTATCTATTATCTATCTATCTATCTATCTATCTATCTATCTATCTATCATCTATCTATCTATCTATCTATCTATCTATCTATCTATCATCTATCTATCTATTATCTATCTATCTATTATCTATCTATCTATCTATCTACTATCTATCTATCTATCTATCTATCTATCTATATATTATCTATCTATCTATCTATCTATTATCTATCTATCTATCTATCTATCTATCTATCTGTCTGTCTATCTATCTATCTATCTATCTATCTATCTATCTATCTATCTCATATCTATCTAATATCTATCTATCTATCCATCTATCTATCCATCATTGTGTCTATATCTATACACATCCTCAAGCATCTTTTCTATTAGCTCTGCATTGTGTCGTTCCTCTGTTATTCCTCCTGGATACTTTTGAATACATTGAGAACTGGGTGTGTCCTTATGGAGTGTGACTCTGTCAGCACTCACTGGACAATGTCAGACTGTTTAGGGACATGCCCCAACTGCTAACACCCAGTCCTCACTTTATTGCTACCTTTCTAGAAAGGAATAACAGAGGACTGGCACAACACGGAGTTAAACATACACAAAAAAAAAATAGAAGATTGACGGCAAAAGAATTATTTCATGTGGAATACAAACATTTACTAAAATAGATATGTCAGGAGAGGTGACAGCTCCTACGTAATGCCAAATCTGTACCAGGATTCTCTACCTACAGCACCAAGTGGCATTTATAATATAGGGATGGTGTCTTCTTATGTAGCAGAGGGGCTTTGGGCCGCCTTAGGCACCAAGTCACCCCCCTATAACGGCGTCCCTGCATTTATCCATTCTTGTATATATGTAGGTGGGTGGCTCTCACCTAATAGCTATGATGGGTGCTACTAACTCTAAATTGGGTGCCCGATCCCAAGAATAATAAAAGCTTAGATAAAAAGAGGAGAGCGAGCACTCACAACACCTGTGTCATATGGAAGTGATTTTTACTTGGACCTGATAGGTCAGAAAACGTTATAACACTATTACATTCACTACTAAAATACATCCACATTAAAATACAATAAACATAAAATGGTACCAATTTGATTACACGACTGTGGTCGGGGTAAAGAATCCGTGGCCGCACTCCGTGACACTTATAAAATAGTGTCAGTGTCTATAAATTGAATAGATGAAAGTGTCCTAAAAATTCCTCATGTGGGGCACTTTTCACGGCTTGTTTCCAATGTAAGCGGACACCATGTATATCAATTCCTGCAGAAAGGTTCGCTCCTGCCAGAACAGTAAAGGCAAAGTCCCAAACTTATGATTTTCAGTTCCTACCTGGTTCCTTAATTATGTACCTCGCTATGTGGCGTCTCCTCGAGGCGAGCGGTGCTGGCCGTCCGAGCGTTCTCCGCCGCAAGTCTCAGGCGGGTGACGACACAGTATCGCGGGATCCAACAGGTAGGATTCCAGATAGCAATATGCGCTGAAGGCTATGTGCGTACTTGCTTTACTGGAGATTCATCCATGCATGGCCATGCAATCCATGAGGGGGTCCGGTATGTTAGGTGGGCGCTTTTCCTTCTCTTTCACCAGACGCGTTTCGGGGCGTCTACACCCCTTCCTCAGTGGTCAAACTGTTTGACCACTGAGGAAGGGGTGTAGACGCCCCGAAACGCGTCTGGTGAAAGAGAAGGAAAAGCGCCCACCTAACATACCGGACCCCCTCATGGATTGCATGGCCATGCATGGATGAATCTCCAGTAAAGCAAGTACGCACATAGCCTTCAGCGCATATTGCTATCTGGAATCCTACCTGTTGGATCCCGCGATACTGTGTCGTCACCCGCCTGAGACTTGCGGCGGAGAACGCTCGGACGGCCAGCACCGCTCGCCTCGAGGAGACGCCACATAGCGAGGTACATAATTAAGGAACCAGGTAGGAACTGAAAATCATAAGTTTGGGACTTTGCCTTTACTGTTCTGGCAGGAGCGAACCTTTCTGCAGGAATTGATATACATGGTGTCCGCTTACATTGGAAACAAGCCGTGAAAAGTGCCCCACATGAGGAATTTTTAGGACACTTTCATCTATTCAATTTATAGACACTGACACTATTTTATAAGTGTCACGGAGTGCGGCCACGGATTCTTTACCCCGACCACAGTCGTGTAATCAAATTGGTACCATTTTATGTTTATTGTATTTTAATGTGGATGTATTTTAGTAGTGAATGTAATAGTGTTATAACGTTTTCTGACCTATCAGGTCCAAGTAAAAATCACTTCCATATGACACAGGTGTTGTGAGTGCTCGCTCTCCTCTTTTTATCTAAAATTTATCCATTCTTCCCTTTCCTGCTATGATATTAAAAACAACCTGTGCCTATTTGTCCGGATCTGTTGTCAGTGCCAGGCTGCCTTATGGGATCTCCTGAGAGCCCGGAGATCTATGACACGGACACTCCTGCATATCAGCTTTTAAGATGCCATTAAGATGCTAATGTCTCAAAGTGCCCATTGGTTTTAGTGCATCCCTAAACAGAGTGGGATCCCCATGGAAACTGATACTTCAGTGTCATGTCCATTTAATTCTGATTGAAAAATAATCGAACATCTTCTCAGGGCCGGCAGATACAAAGAGGATGTCAACAACTTAAAGTCGTGCAAATTAAATATTAATTCAGAGACATGCTATATATATATATTTATTTTTTTTTCATGACTTCAATTTATGCATCAGGATTTATGTCAGGGTCAGGGGAAAATTAAAATAAAAAGCACAAACAATCTAAAGTTGACACATTTATATAAATGACAGACATTAAATAATGCTGGAATGAACAGTAATTACTCCTGGCCGGGCCTACTTTTATGATAATGTCTTAAATATACCACAGTATATTTTCTTTATTACACACAATACTATTTTTTTTCCCATTTACGGCATGATAAATCACCTCTAGTAATTTACTGGCTAACAAAACAGTTTAATGAAAATGTCAAGTTAAAAAATGCAACATGACGTGTCTGCAATGTGGATGGCTTCCTTTATCTGGCTTCCTTCTTACGTCTGGTTCTTTACAGTAAAACACCTCGAAATTAGATTGTTCTTCGTGCTTTAGAAGGGTTGGCTTAGCAGCTTTAGCAAAGGAAATGTGGTAAAGGAGTTGTCCACACTAGACAATCACTTTTGGTTAGAAGCATCCTCTGACAAGAGGCTGATTGCAGGTTGTCAGACCCATTAGACCCCCATGGGTGAGCTGAATGTCTAAAGGTCTTCATACAAAATAGTCTACTGAGAATGGTAGGTCTGGCCGAAAGTCTGATGTGTATGTGATGGTCCCAAGTCATCATCTGTTGGGGAGAGAAGGATCGGGCAAAGTGAATATTTTCACCCAATCCTTTTGTTTTCACAGAAGATGAGCCACCATCAGAAGTGTCTGGCATCCTCTTCCATCCTCTCTTCACATTGACAACACATGCACACTCTGCTGAAACAAAAGTGTATGTGCATGGTGGATTCGGGAGAGATGGTTGTTGGCCAAAAGATCATTCGGCTAACAGACACGTCATGTTGCTATTGCCTGTGTATGGTCAGCGTTAGAGAGAATGAGGTAGCAAGGGTTGTCCATGCAAGGTAAAGTTGTGTTGGGTCCTCCAGAGTGGGAGATGCTCTTGATAACTGCTCTGCTCTACGGTTGATAGATGAGGGTCCTTACTCTGCCAAGTCTCCAGATAACATTTTTGAAGGATGATGAAGTCTGTTAAGGTCTATTCAACTACTGTATTCCCATAGAAGTGTCACACTGTGGCCAGGGGCGTAACTACCATAGCAGCAGAGCATGCAACTGTTATGGGGCCCACGGCAAGAGGGGGCCCAGTCTTAGCTGGGATTATCTCTTCTTCTACTGGAGCTGAAAACTTGGTCAGGACTCTACCCTCTAAAGGAACAACTTTTAGCTAATGAGGCAGTGGAAAAATGGCCCAAGGGTCATTGAAATGGGCTTAGGAAGAAACCCTTCTGGCCTGTGAGGGGGGCCTGATTTTATCCTTGCTATGGGGCCTTTACTTCTCTATGTACGTCACTGACCGTGGCATTAGATGTAACACATAGCCATTCATCGTTAAGCCTAAGTATGTAGACTTTAATGAGAGAAGGTTCTGAATTAGTGAAATAATACATGTTCTCCCTCTTCCATTGTCCTCCTCCAAATTAGGAATCAGATGACTAATACATGTAAATGAGACAAGAGCTACAGAAAAAATGGTTACCGTGTACAGTATTACCGTGAGTCTCAGCGATGAGGCATCAAAAATTAAATAACTGTAAATGACCTTTGAATAATTCATAGTTCCCATTCCATGACTGTATAATCAATGTTAGGGTGTTCCAGTATGGAAAGCATCTCTCCTAAAGAGGTCCTGACTGTCTGTGGTTACTGAGCGCTTTCTTCTCCATTCTCTGTGTGGAAGATAGAATGACATTACTTTGATTCTGACATGCCTACACTAATGAAGGGACACATGGGGGCTGCAGTGAAGTACATTAAAACTGCTGGAGCACACTGCTAGGAGAACATCATGACCTGACCACAAAGAGAGAATATGAGCACCAGCAACCAATGCAATCGAAGCTGAGTTACCATTGGGGACCCCTGACAAAAACTAATTCCATTGAGGGAAAACCTTTCGATAGAGGTTAATCAGTAAGTCCATACCACAATGGCTTATGGAGATCTATCCCAATGAGCATCTCTGAAGGACCTTAAAAGAATGTTCCAAGAAAAACTGTTACATTGTTTTACAAAAATTCAAAGTAGACTAAAAAGAGAATCTCGGTCATATACCGTCCCTCAGGTCCTGACTTTGTACCCAGAATGTTCCCTTAACTACTTCCAGACCGGACCATTTACCCCCTTCCTGACCAGGCCTAATTTTGCAAATCTGACATGTGTGACTTTATGTGGTAATAACTTTGGAACGCTTTTACTTATCCAAGCCATTCAGAAATTGCTTAATCATGACACATTGTGCATCAGGTAATGGTAAATTTGAGTCAATGGGCCAGATATATCATTAGGCTAAGTCACTTTTATGGAGTCAAAAAGTCGCAAAAAAATGCGCAAATCAAAATTTTGCGACTTTTTTGCGACTTTTTGAAGGCAAGCGCTAAGCACTCCAGTTTTGAGAAAATGGGCGTTTTGCCTTATGCAAATGATTGGCAAGACAAATTTACTATTGCGACTTTTTTAAAAAGTCGCAAAAAAGTCGCAAAAAAGTCCCAATTTCACTCCAGCGAGGACCATGCTTATCTTATGAGACTTTTTAATAGAACATGCGACTTTTTCATAAAAACGTGCGACTTTTTCATCAAGATGTGCGACTTTTGTAAAGCTGCTTACTGACGGATAAACTGCTACCGTCAAACCACATTTATTATAGTCTTAAAGGGCCGATCATAAATCTGACTTGGCTAAAACTGACTTTAGCCATATGTTAAAGTGGAGTGAGCTGTCAGAGGAATGATAAATCTGGCCCAATATGTTTTACCTTTATTTATAAAAAAAATCCAAAAGTTAACGAAAATTCTAAAAATGTCACTGTTTTCTAAATTTGAATCTCTCTGCTTTACAGATAGTGATGCCTCATAAAATATTCATTACTTAGCATTCCCCATATATCTATTTTATGTGGGCATCATTTTGGTAATGTAATTTAACTTTTTTAGGATGCTAGAAGGTTTAGAATTTTAGAAGCAATTTTTTTAATTTTTAAGAAAATTTCCAAAGTCAACTTTTGTAAGGACCAGTTTAGTTCTGAAGTCACTTTGTAGGGCTTACATAGTGGAAACCCCCAATAAATGACCCCATTGTAGAAACTACACTCCTCAAGTTACTCAAAACTGATTTTACAAACTTTGTTAACCCTTTAGGTGTTCCACAAGAATTAAAGGAAAATGGAGATGAAATTTTGAAATTTCACTTTTTTGGCAGATTTTTCATTTTAATCCATTTTTTTCTTTAACACATCGAGGGTTAACAGCCAAACAAAACTCAATATTCATTACCCTGATTTTGTGGTTTATATAAACACCCCACATGTGGTCGTAAACTGATGTAAGGGCACACAGCAGGGGGCAGAAGAAAAGGAGTTTTTAGAAGGCAGATTTTGCTGAACTGGTTTTTAGATGCCATGTCCCATTTGAAGCCCCCTAATGCACCCTTACAGTAGAAACTCCAAAAAAGTGACCCCATTTTGGAAACTAGGGGATAAGGTGCCAGTTATTGGTACTATTTTGGGGTACATATGACAGGGTAGATCATGTGCTATTTGTATAGAGCAGGTTGTTACGGAAGCAATGATATCAAATATGTCTACTTTAAATATGTTTGTTTCAGTTTTACATAATAAAGCATTTTTGAAAAAAATATATGTTTTTGTGTCTCCATTTTCTGAACGCCATATTTTTTTAAATTTTTCTGCCGATCGTCTTGTGCAGGAGCTCATTTTTTGCAGGAAGAGTTGACGTTTTATTGGTACCATTTTTGGGTACATATGATTTTTTGATTATGCATTATTACAATTGGTTGTTTAAGCACAGCTTTTATTTATTTATTTTTATAGCGTTCATCCGAGGGGTTAGGTCATGTGACATTTTTATAGAGCAGATTGTTACGGACGTGGCAATACCTAATATGTATACTTTTTCTTATTTATTTAAGTTTTACACAATAATAGCATTTTTGAAACAAAAAAAAATGATGTTTTAGTGTCTCCATAGTCTGAGAGCCATAGCTTTTCTATTTTTCGACCGATTGTCTTAAATAGGGTCTCATATTTTGCAGGATGAGGTGATGGTTTGATTGGTGCTATTTTGGGGGGCATACGCCTTTTTGAACACTTGGTGTTGCACTTTGTGATGTTAGGTGACAAAAATAGCTTTTTTGGCACTTTTTAATTAATTTTCTTTAAGGTGTTCACCTGAGGGGTTAGTTCATGTGATATTTTTATAGAGATGGTTGTTACGGACGCGGCAATACCTAATATGTATACTTTTTATTTTTAGTTCACTTTAACACAATAATAGCATTTTTGAAACAAAAATATGATGCTTTAATGTCTCCATGTTCTGAGAGCTATAGCATAGCGCTTCCTGATCTGTATACACAGCGCTCGATGACATATCCAGACAATACGCCACCAATGTGAAAATCCTCGAGAACCCCATACCCTTCGAGAAGTCACTGTTCCCAGAAATTAAAGTAATGCTGTCTATTGTGGCTTTAGATGAGGTTTAGGGTACACTAGTCTGGAAAATCAGATCAAATATAATTTATGTTGCCTTTTAAACTTGACCAATGTCAAACTGTTCCTTAAAATATCGACTGTAGTGTATCGTAGCTACAGTATAGTATTTGATAGATGGTTTGTCCTTTTCCTAAATTACTTCGTTGAAATCTAATCATTATGACTGGAAGCACAATTCTTGGAATTCTACCTAAAAAGAGATCCTATCCTTAAATTATCTGCTACTAGCTCTAAATCATGCCGTTGGTGAAGACCTTTAGAATCCTGTACATCACGATTTCCTTGGTTATTGGTGACCATGGAGACAATCAGTACGGCATATACCATTTGTTTCCAACTATTCAACTGTTACTAAGGAAGGGACTGTTCATTATTCACAATATATCTTTGCCATGCAGGCTGTTGTATGTTTTTGAGTTATCTACACTCATTTCCAGGCAGAAGGCCACTAAATATCTGAAGTTGATGAAGTAAATTATACTGCAGTTTTTGCACTGCTTGCATCAGTTTGATGTATGTAGCTATTCATTTACTAATGTCATGCTTTCGACTTTTTAAAAGGATTTTCTGAGAGTTTTCTTTACCGATGACCTATCCAATGGATAGCTCATCAGTATCTGATCAATGGGGTCCGATACTCAGGACCCCCGCCGATCAGCTCTTTGAGAAGGCACTGGTGCTTGCAGTAGTGATTACAAAGCACAGCACCGTACATTGCATAGCGGATGTGCTTGGTATCACAGCTCAGCCCCATTCACTTCAATGGGACTGAGTTGCACCCAGGCCACATGTGACAGATGAATGTGACGTCACTTGGCTTAGGCAAAGCTGCGAGAAGGTAGCGGCGCTGCTGGAAGGGCCACTGCCTTCTCAAACAGCTTATCAGCAGGTGTTAGACCCTCCACCAATCAGATACTGATGGTTAAGATAGGTCATCAGTAAAAAAAAAAATCTTGGAAAACCCCTTCAACTTATTGGCTTTAGAAAAGAAATACGGAAGAAAGAGCACGGATGTGGATCAGCTATAGTGTCATCTTTACTCCTCCCAAACTGGTTTTCATTCATTTCCATTCTCCCATGTGAATAGATTAGCAGCACCTCTCTAGATGGGTGCGTTATGTAGCTAGAGCGATGGCTTTTGTAGACTTACTTTGTCTTCATGTGTACTTTTCTTCTACCCTTTGATGAATGGATATGACCTTTTGTGAGTGAAGCACAGGTAATGGAATATAGAAGAACAAGATTCTGTAATCTAAAGTAACTGAGATAATCCTTCAAATCCTATAATACATAAATAACCAATGCTTAAAGGAAACACACTTTAAAAAAAATAAATATGCAGGCATAGCTATAGGGGATGCAAATATAGCAATGACACCCATGCCCAGTTCCTTGAGGGGTCTAGAAGACCCTACTGCCACATGCACCTCCATACAGGCTCTGATCACATAGTGGCACATATCGTAAAAAATGTTAATCAGACATCATATGACACATGACAACATCTTTCCAACAAAGCTAGAACCAGCCCTGGACCTCACATGGATCCAGAGATCTCCACATTCATTGCTCCAATTGTTCTGCTAGACTTATTTCAAGCTGTCAACTTAGTAGCAAGTCCTTTCTCAGTGGTTATGCCCTTTCTGCTGCAGCTGGTAGGAGTTGAAGCATGGCACTGAGCATGTGCTTCTGTCTCAGTAAGCAGGATGGAGAAATTACAAAAATTGCGAACAGCAGATGGCGCTATACATATAGATTTTAGGTAATAACTCAGTGGCTATGCTACATTTTTAATTACGTGCAATTACAAAAGTATTCAGATCCAGGAGCTGGTTTGAAAATGGTAAAATATTTTTTGCGGGAGCCAAATCCGTTAAGGATTTTTTAATTTTTTTTAAACCTTTCATCCTAAGGAAGACCTCTAACCCTGTTCCTCAATATAGTTGCATGTCTCTTCAGCCATTTCCAAAGGCAATATTTCTAGAAAGTTGAACTTGATGACCATTCAACTAGTTTTGATGCCTACAGTATGTTCAGCTCCTATGGCAGACATCCAGGAAGACTGGTTAACAAGGCCAATGGTAATCACTGTAATCAATGCAGAAGAAAGTAGGGTTGTGGAATAGACTTAAAGGGGTTATCCCGTGAATAATGTAAAAAATGAAAATTAAACATCATATAGCACATGACAATCTCTTTCTAACAAAGCTAGAACCAGTCCTGTACCTCACATGGATCCAGAAATCTCCTAATTCATGGCTCTGCCAGATTTATATCAAGCTGACATCTCAAGGGGAGTGTCTTTTCTGCTGCAGCTCAGGGGGCGTGTCCATGCTTTACCTATCACAGCTCAGGAGACAGTTGTAGGATGAAACTGAGCATGTGCGGCCTTCTCAGTGAGCAGGTCAAAGAAATAAGAAATTAAGTAGCTCTATACAGATACATTTTATTGAATAACTCAATGGCTATACTAGCTTTTTAATTACTTGCAATTAAAAAAGTATTCAGATCCAGGTGCTGGTTTGAAAACTGTAGAATATTTTTCATGGAACAACCCTTTAAAGGGGCTATCCTATCCACTAAGTAGTTTATAAATGTATTATTGATAGAGGTACGATGGTTGTGACCCCCACTGATCACTAGAATGAAAGTTTCAAAGCATCTTGTTCTTGAGGCATTGGATTAACACGTTTGTCAATTTAAAGTACAATGCTCAGGTGTTTCTCTCGGTAGACCTTGAATACAGTAGCAGGGAGCAGGAGTGGCCACCATTAAATGCCTCCAGAATAAGGGATTCAGGACACTAGTGGTTGGTAAAGGTATCAGTGGTCAGACGGTGACCTCTACCAATGTGGATAGGTGATACATTGTGTCATGGGATATCCCCTTATAGAGGAGGAATGTACAATGAAGAACATATACTGCAGGTAGAGCACTCCACCAGTGGATCATGGTGGCTTTGGCATCTCAAGAGAAAAAAAAAATGTTGACTTGGATCAGCAGTGCAGAACTCAACCATTCCACACGCAATAATGACTTCTGTCTATCTGGACCTCAAATATTATTCACCATTTCACCTTGTTTCTGTAAATGATCCACCCCTCCCCGGCATAGTCACATTAAAAGGGAAGAATATGCAAAATGTAGAGAGTTTATCTAGAGTTGTGTCATTTACCGATACATGGAGGGATAGAATAGATTGTAGGTTAAAAAGTAGTGAAAGTGAAATACTAAGTATCATAAGAAATCAGGCGATCATGTATCAGATGCCAATGTGTCTCCTTTAATTGCACAGCGCTGACAAAAATTCCATATTTTGGGAAGGGTACATATAACCGTGTGAGACGCCAGTACTGATAAATAAGTGATTGTTATTCTCTGTAGAAATAAAGTCATGGTTAATGATTTTCTGCCACAAGTAGATAAAATACAATCTAACCTTACTGTTCGTTCTCTGCTAATGAGGAGAAGAACTTTCCATATACATAGCTCTGAAGCATGATACACTGCGGAAAGATTTCCAAAATTACTCTGGAAAACTGACAGGTATATTGTAGATGTTGTTATAATGAAGCTAGAGTATTCTAAAAATCTCCCCCTAATAGAAGAATTAAAACTCAGATCGTGTCAGTCAAAGGTGACAGCACTTTGGGTAACCAACCCTCAGGATCCCAGCCCGGAGGCACAAATGACAGACACCTTATTAAATTTCTGAAATATAATGCAGCATAGAAAATCCAGCATTCCAATGAGATAACAACCTGGTTAAAATGCAACATGCACTCATTCAGTGTCTGATTTCTCAGCTGACCTCTCTGTAAAATAAAATCTTGATTATAAAGTGACATAAGGAGATTTATGACCAGTTCTGGTCAGCTAGAGGTTGGGAAGAAGAACATACTGTTGGGGTATCGTTGAGGGGAGGTAAATTCACTCTGAAGCTCTCTTTAAAGCTCCATCCTACATCCAGAAGGACTTGGTCAACTTCCAGCGCTCTCTACTGGAATAGGAGCTGTTATGTGGCCTTTACTATATTTTAGACATGGGGCTAACATGGCATCTCTGTATTAAATAGGACGTGTCCCTCTCATGACATGTCTGGTTTAGAAACAAATTGCTTTTCCCATGTAATACTGATTAAGGAGCATCTTTTCTTACAACCGTATACACTATTCCTAAAGATACAACTGGGCGTTAACAGCTTGGGAGTGTGTCCCTGCAGTGTGACACTGGCAGAAGTGATTGTACAGTGCCATACTGTGCAGGGACACACCCTAAATGGGTAATACTAGAGGGGTATTAGAGGAATTATACAGTGCCATACTGTGCAGGGACACACCCCGAATGGGTAATACTAGAGGGGTATTAGAGGAATGGGACAACAAAGAATCATAAGAAATACTCCAGACTTGTCATTTCACATGGAACACTGTCATCTACTAAAACTGACATGTAGGGAGTGGAGACAGGTCTTTTTTTCAATTTTCAGTGTAGCAGTCAAAGGCCAGCCAGATGACATGTAGACCAGATGCTCAGTGGGGTTCAAGTATGGGGAATTAGGGGGCCAGGGAAGTACTTGCAAGTCTTGGTCAGGCTCTTCCAACCAATGTCGGACATTTCTAGCCGTGTGATGTCACATTTTATGGTTGGAAGATCCTACCTGTCCTGTGAAAGATAATCAGCATGTATGGGTGTATGGACGAAAAAAAGGGTTCCAGCACAACTTGAATCTTGAGTGATATTTTTCTTTATTTTCAGTGATACAAAAAACGGCAGTAAAACTTCACAGGTCCTGGTTCAATCTATGCGTTTCAAACAGGTAAGTTCTTATTCATGACTGGCATGAATAAGAACTTACCTGTTTGAAACGCTTAGATTGAACCAGGACCTGTGAAGTTTTACTGCCGTTTTTTGTATCACTGAAAATAAAGAAAAATATCACTCAAGATTCAAGTGGTGCTGGAACCCTCTTTTTCGTCCATATTATCCAGGTCTAACCTATACTTCCGAGCACCCGGCGTCAAATACCGGCATCGTTGGCAAATAAGGGTGAGCTGGATATTTTCTTTATCTACTGTATGGGTGTATGCCATCTGCCAGGATGGATTCATACCCAAATTGGTTCAGATCGGTTGTCTTCTACATGGATGAGTGGGCCAGAGAATGGCACCAAAACATTCACCAGACCATAACACCGCCATCACCTGCTTGTGTTCTTCCAGCAATGGTTGTTCTCTGATGTTTCTCGCCTGACACGTCAACGCCCATCCATTTGATGAAGTAGAAAACTCATCGGACTCATCGGAGAAGGCAACCCTTTGAAATCAGCGGGGGTCCAATTCTGATACTGCTGTGAAAATGTAAGCCTTTTCTGCCCATACAGCTTCATTAGCAGAGGTACAGTGACTATCTGCTTCGAAGCCCCATACACAGTAGGGTTTGATGAACTGTTGTCTGTTGTTTTAGACACACGTCTGGTAGCCCCCCAGTTCATTTTGGTGGTGTGCTGCCCCACTATATATGTTGGTCGGCCTTTGCACACATTCATAGCCGACATTCACCTCTCTCATCAATGGCACGTGGTGATCCGCAGTTTGTCCACTCACAATATATATATTTTTACCACAGCAGCATGTAAGCTGTTCACACAATGCACAGTTTCAAAAATACTGCTACCCTTGGCCCAAACCTCAATAGTCATCCCTTTTTGCAACTCTAATGTGCAGACAGCAT
The DNA here is from genome assembly GCF_905171765.1 of Bufo bufo. Classification (NCBI taxonomy): domain Eukaryota; kingdom Metazoa; phylum Chordata; class Amphibia; order Anura; family Bufonidae; genus Bufo; species Bufo bufo. Next base: position 67,878,700 of record NC_053391.1, on the reverse strand, counting down.
ATCACACACCTTATATACCCACCGAGCCAGCTCAGCACACATAACTTCCTTCATGAGCTACACTGCAAATGTCTAAAGTAGTAAGTGGTCATAATAATATGACTCGACTATATAATATATAATTGTACTCTTGGTGGCAACTATGTATGCTCAATTACCATGTGCAGTAGCACAATGCAGTCCATTTCTTCTAGGAAAGATCTTCTAGCAGGGAAGACCTTAACTAACCAGTGTATTGGCGTCTCCTCGGGGGGCTTACTGGGTTATTGATTCCATTCTGAGCAATCACAGCTCAGCCACTACAGCACTTTACACCTAAAAATAAGAGGTTGCCATTTAAACAAGGGCCAAAGGAAGCAGAAAAGACTTCACAATTAGCTGCAACAAAGTGACATTTTTAGTATCAATTTTGCCTTTTTTAGAGCGAGTCATTAAATCAGCTAGATATATAATTACCACTTAGAATTAAATTTACAGCAAAGCATTTAAAAAATGTTGCATTCAACAGAGACATTTATTTTCTTTATTGCCATTTCTGTTTTCCCAAGTTTACAATTACCAATATCTTCTAAACGGCTTTTGAATAATTTTTATGGAAATTCACACCGGTAGGAAGTCGCCACCAAGCTAAGAAATTATTTATATAGTAAAACCATTGTAACTGGATTTAACGTTTCTGTCATTTACCTGCATCTTGTATATCCCAAAAGTAGTCCTTCCTCTCATTGATGGACCCAAATATGGGTGTAGCTACAGTTAAAGGGGTTGTCCACTTTACTATATTTTTTTATTTTATGCAGTTATATAGCGCTACTATGTTCCACAGCACTTTACATACATTAGCATCAAGCTGTCTTCAAGGGGGTTCACAATCTAAGTTCCTTATCAGTATGTCTTTGGACTGTGGGAAGAAAATGGAGAATCCGGAGGAAACCCACACAAAGACGGGGAGAACATACAAACTCCATGCAGGAACCTAGAACCCCAGTGCTGTAACTACAGCTGTAATAGCAGTTAAAGGGGTTGTCCACTTTCCTATATTGATGACCCATCATGTGGATGGGTCATCAATACTGGAAATCCTGGTCTGAAGGTGGGACAAATGGGTGCATGATCATCATTCCTTATGGTGGGTATGAATATGGTGAGGAGCAGTGGTAAAACCTGAAGCATCTGGACCCCAATGCAAAAGCTAGAACAGGGTCTCCCCACCCAACATGTCTCTTGTTTTTTAATACTGGTGTATTCTGGATGAGGAGCCTTTACCAATATAGTATTAAAACATTTCAGTTTACTGTGCTGGTGGCCCATCAGTGACTTTACTATAGAGTCTTTAGAATTCTAGTTGTATCTTTGAGACCACCATTGCTGGTTTTCCGTTGTCTTCATGAGTACCATAGAGTATGCTAAGTTCTACTGCAAAACGGGAATCATCTAGGGCTGCAACGATTAATCGAAGTTCGTTGTCGCCGAATCCAGTTATTGAATAATTGGCCGATTCATTGCTATGCGGGCGGGAGCGGGCGGTCAGGCGCTATGCCTGCGGGTCCAGTAACTTTTACTTGAACTTTAAATCAGCGCATCTTTATTACCTTACAATGAAGCTCCGGTAAAAGGCAGAGCGGGCGGCCGCGTTACGTCACGTACTTACGCAACGGGCCTGCTCCACCGTCTTCATTCATAAAGTGGGCAGAGCAGGCGCGTCACGTGAGTGAGTGACGTTACGCCGCCGCCCGCTCTGCCTGTTACCGGAGCTTCATTGTATTTGTAAGGTAATAAAGATCATAGAGCTGATTTAAAGTTCAAGTAAAAGTTACTGTTAGTTAAGGAATAGTCTGAATACTGATGTGGCCGGTGTATTGGGAGATCTGTGGATGGCAGTGGTACTGTTATGGGGAGCGGGATCTGTGGATGGTACTGTTATGAGGAGGGGGATCTGTGCACTGCTATGGGGAGGTGGATCTGTGGATGGCGCTGTTATGGGGGATCTGTGGATGGCACTGTTATGGGGAGGGGGATCTGTGCACTGTTATGGTGAGGGGGATCTGTGTAGACACTGTCATGGGGGAGATCTGTGGATGGCACATATAGCATAAGATGCTATATAGTGTCATCCACAGATCCCCCTCCCCATAGCAGTGCACAGATTCTCCTCCCCATAACAGTGCCATCCACAGATCCCCCATAACAGCGCCATCCACAGATCCCCCCCATAACAGCGCCATACACAGATCCCCCATAATAGCGCCATCCACAGATCCGCTATAACAGTGCCATTCACAGATCCCCTGTAACAGTGCCATTCACAGATCCGCTATAACAGTGCCATCCACAGATCCCCCCATAACAGCGCCATCCACAGATACCTATAAGAGCGCCATCCGCAAATCCCCTATAACAGCGCCATCCACAGATCCCCTATAAGAGCGCCATCCACAGATCCCCATAACAGTGTCATCCACAGATCCCCCATAACTTGTCTTTTTTACATTGTAATGCAAAATTGTAATAATTATGGAACTCCTAAATTTGTTTTAATATGGCCTTTGAATATAATTTTATAAGTAAAATCATATAAACCCCTTTTTTTTTGTCATTTTGGTGTTTTTTCCAGATTAATCGATGAAATTATCGACAACTAATCATCAGTAGAAAAATGGGACATACAGACACTTAAAATATCAATTATATTTTTTATATTAAAGGCACCCTCTCCACTTTGATTGACCAGGCCCAGTGTGATTACGTTTTCACTGCCTGGACCTGTCAATCAAAGTGCAGAGGGCGCAGCAGTTGCAGAGAGAGCAGAGCCTCTAGGTGTAACTAGAAGCTCATTTGCATATATTGAAACTTCAATTTTCTCTGCAATGCGGGCACATATGAACATGGGACCAACACAGATGTTTTCAGCTTCCAAGTGCACATGTAAGAGGTCAGCCAGTGTCATAGGTACCAATCTTCTGATAGATTCCCTTTAACAAATTGACCTTTAAGGTGCCAGAACATCAGATGTGAATATTCATATGCCATATACTGGAGTAACCAGATATGATGGCCAGGGATACCGTTTAGATTATACCTTTTCTTACAGATATGCTCTAACACCTTTTTAATATTTGATGGAAATAATTGACTGTTAAATATATTTCTTGTCGTCCCTGTTGACATAATATGGTGGAAACTATGAAGGAGACCTAATGAAGGCTGCATAGTTATCATAAATTAAGAAAAAAGATCAAGCATTACAATGTATTCACCCAATGTAGACTATGACCTTTTATAAATTAGACACACCAAGTGTTGGTATTGCATCCTCAGAATATTTTTCATGGTAGATAGAGGCAAGAATAATCTATTGCTGCTTCCTTTGTAAATGTTAAGTACTTCTTCTCTCAGTGCAGTTTATAAAACATATTACCAAGGAGGAAATTACTTCTCATTTCTACATCTGTTTATGTCCTGAGAGCTCTCGAGCAGGTGTGTCTGTGTGTAAAAGATGAAGGCAACATGGGTAAAAGCCCTTAAAATGGACTATAATTAAAGGACCTGCTTAGATGTTAGCTGATATAAAACCGAAGGGTAGAATTCCATATCTGTCGCTATGAAGTTATTGTATCAGGTTGAAATACTGAATTAGCAATAAATTGAAGACCAATGTGGCCAACTGACTTTGCTTGTATAAGTTAGGTACATGCGCAGAATACAAACCTCTCCAACAGACCACCTCTTTGAGAAGATTACTCCCATATCCAGACCAGATTTCTTGCAAGATATTTCCAGTTTCACCATTGCTGACCATGTTTTTTTTTTTTTTAAAAGATCACCTCTCTAGAAGACCATGTGTTTCAATGTAAATGGTCATCTCAAGAGGCTGCATGAATGTGATTGAATGAGGATCTATATACCATTGCCATGTGTATGTACACATCCCAACACAACACAAGTCCCTACAGGTTCATACTGCCGTGGTGAGAGATCCATGTCACTCCTACTTGATGGTACATGCCATCATTTTTTGTTCACAGGTTCTCTTAGAAGGCCATGAGAAGAAGACCTCTTGGGTTCTCTGCGTAAAAAAGAGATTAGGGTTGTCATCCAGAATTTTTTCTTTTTCTCTGGACAACTTATCCCAAATTCATGGACATCCAAAAATGTTTATGGACAAACTGGAAAACCATAATGAATGATAAAGATTATTAGTAATACATGTCTATAGCTCAATATACTGATAACACCTCTTAGCTAGCCTTTAGTGTGAGCTGTAAAATGATAATAACTACCACTCAAATAATCTAGTCAATACCCGCCGGTTTCAAAAAAAATCACGGACATGTCTATTTTTTTCTCACAGAAATAGGAAAAAGTCGCCCAATTTTACAGATTGTCCAGAAATATCTGGGCAGTTGGCAACCCTGACAGTGATCTGTATTGTCCGTGACAGACAACTAGACAGCTAGATATTGCAGATCACAACAACACGGATCTAGAATATGGCCACGTGTCAAGATCGAATGAAAAAAAAATAAAAAATCATATGTACCCTCACCCATTTGATCAAAGAGCCGTCTGCCACTATCTTGATTGTAGATCCAGCGTGAAATCTCACGCAGCCCTTTATGACTTCATCACGTTGGCCAGCGTAGTGACGTCATACGTTACCGCGCACGGGATTTCACGCGGGATCTTCAATCAAGATGGCGGCGACCGGCTCTTCGCACTCAAACGGATGAGGTAAGTATGATTTTTTTTTTTTACTTTTTACGATTCGATTCGCTCATCACTAATAATGACCGATATGCCGTTTCAGTCAGACATGTTTAATTACTCAAATTCCAGCTCCGCACAAGGATTGTTTAAGCTGTATAATACGACTTTGTTTCTTTAATTAAAGTGCTTAATTCTACGTACTCCCCACATATAGAAGGTTTGATACAGTCCTTGCTTAGATCCAGCCCCAATATCCCATTATCCGACTGATATCTCCTCGTGTAATCTTACAATACGTCACCCATGAGTAAACTTTTATGACTCTGTGAGCGGAATAATAAGGCATGAGCTGGGCAAGATTAGTGTCTGCAATAACAAACTGTCTTGTGCCAAGCTCCAAATTCAGATTTATTAAACATGAATGTATCCTGGGGTTGTTCAGATGGTAATAATGAAATACTCTCTTTTGGAGATTAAAGAAAGGAAATAAAATTTTACAGAGCCGTACTGCATCTTGCGTCTTGTAAAAACCGAGCGTGAAACAGAACAAAGGGTGAAAATTATGGCAAAATGGAAAGAAACAAAGGGAAATTCCTGCCATTTATGCGCTTACAAAGACGACACCTAGTAAACGATATTTGCTAAGTGCGAGAACTTATTAGTACAACATGAAAAAAAGTCGTAAAAGGAGAGAGCTTCTCTTTAAACGTCTTTGAAGTCCATTTTTAACTCTCAATATACTTTTTAGAATCCAGATTAGGCCTTTTAAATTCACCTCATAGTATAGCCGCGCACAATCCATGAGTGGTAAAGAAGCTTATTATGGCACCCATAGAAGTTTCCATTATGCATACAAGTGTAAAATAGAACCGTATATCAGAAATCCCATATTATAGCATTGTTATTACTCACAAAAAGGTACAATGTTCTTGCACCTGATTAGGGCCCCTCAACCTCTAGGGCCCACAGCAAATGGTATGGCTCCCATAGCTATAGTTACAAATTTGGTTATGTACCTTCCCTAAAGGCCATTTTTTTAAATCAAATCTAGTCTCAAAGTGGCGGTGAGCCACCAATGTGTGTGTGTCTGTGACTCTTCAAGTCTAAAGCTAGTTTCACACTAGCGTTCAAACCATCTGGCAGGCTGTTCCGGCATAGCCAGATACTGCTTTTTCCGCCGGAGGCCAATGACTATAGTAGGTACAGGTGGAGATCCAGCCTGTTTCCAGCATTAGTGCCAGGATTCAGCCAAACAAAAACCGGTGCAAGCAGCCGAATCCCAGCACTAATGGCAGAAACAGGCCGGATTCCCGCCGGGTCCCATTATAGTCAATGAGGCCTGGCAGTGCTCCAGCCCTTTCTGGCTATGCCAGATACAATGAAAAGCCTACCGGATGGTTTTAATGCTGGTATGAAACTAGCTTATGGGAAACACCAGCTCTTCTATCTTCATAAATTCCACAAACTTCAGAGGAGAGGGGCACTCGCCTATGCGTTTCAGTCTCCAAGAAGCTGGGTATGGGCCCTACCAACCTTAATTTGATCCTGGGGATAGACTCAAATGTTATGACAAACTGAGACTGGACACTAAAATTATTTTGCTGAATCTGAACTATTTTTACACCGGGGATACATAAGCCACAAAACATATTTCACTATATATAGCCTTTCATTTGGTGTTATAAAGTTGAGTTATATGTCTCGTTATTGGAAATGCCACCATTTCAAAGAGTCAACGTCACAGGAAAGCATCAGTTCCCGTGAAATCGCTACTCATGATTTCAGGTAGAATAAGTCTTAAATAGTAGACGGTGGTTATTTGCATACCTACTAAAATGTATGCATTTCACCAGCAGCGCAGCACAATTTCATGATAGACTAGCGTTGTGTGACAAGACTTAGCTCACCTCTGCCAATTCGGAGGATTTAATTAGGAAACATTTTCTACAGTTTAGTCATTGGAGCCATGAAAGTGTTTGAATATTTTTGCAACAAATCATTATGAAAGACACTGACAGAATTCATATGTGGGAAAACCCATTAATATGTGCATATAGCTGAAATTTTTAAATGGAAAACCCATCTTCATGTAACCCAGACAAAAGTATATACATTTAATAAACACATTATGTCTCTTTAATCTAAATTGTTCACCAGTTAAGCTGTATCCGTCAAAGTACTAAATACACCAAAAATGTGTTTAGTACATTGAATTGTTTGGGCTGCTCTCAGCACTATACATTCATTATAACCCGGTGATCAAATCTAGTGGGTATTGTATCCCTCAAAGGACAATATTGGAGGTGTGAAAACTTCTCCTTGCACCTGAAACTAGTAACATTGGCTAACAACATACCATCAAAACTGTCTACACAGTTGCTATGGACCCTTGAGAAGAGGGATCTCAAAACAATCTAGCCATATATCCATTTCCAATAACTTCTCTCCAAAAATACACCAATGTTCAAATAACATTGGTGAGAAAACAGTCTGAGGTTCATGCCATCCTTCTTTTCTAAAAGGAACGGTGAGGGAACAAGTTCTGAACATCAAGTGTGTGATTCTATGACACATCAAGCTCTAAACATCATGTATGCCTTGGGTCTCAAACCTAAGAAGTCAACAACATAGAAACAGATATTTAAAGAGTTGCCCAGCTAGTATTTTAAAAAAGGCTCTAAAAAGGCTTCAAAAATATTTCTTCCTTCTGATACGTCTAGGGTCCTCTTCCAGTCTCTGCCCTTACTGTTCCTTCTTGACATGGAAATGAGATGACCCAGCCAATCACTGGCTGTAGTAGGTAACTGCTTAGGCCAGGGCTTGGATGAGCAGTTACATTTCCTGTGTGTTGAGATGGACCAGGAAAGAGACAGTGGAGGACTGAGGATGTCTCATGACTGGAGGAGTGGAGGACTGATAAAGTATCACTTTTTGTTGCGTCAATTATAGAAAAAAAAACTCTCTATAAAGTGTATTAAGGTATTCACAAAAAGTGGGGTCTTCAAAAATTATTAATGTAATCCGTATTACAAAGCCCTGGTGCTATGGTGGCAAATGTCACTGTGATGGTTTGCCATTGCATTTGTCACAGAAATGTGCTACTGGTCCTTGTAATTTCCCTAGTGACCCCAAAAGCTTATAACCATGGGTTTTTGCGGGTCTACTGCAAAATGATTATAGTCTTCTCTATAGCCTATGCCTACAATGAGTTGGTTGCTGATAATAAATTTTGGTCCAACGCAATGATCACATAAAGCTTATACACCAATTATATAGAATTTTTTTATTTTTTAAATGCAGGGTAATATACTTAGCAAACTGTGAGATAGGAGGACTTGAAGCTCACAGCTCAGTGGTCAACCTACAGAATGCAAATGGTCACTTAAAGAAACAACAAAAGGAAGGGCCTACAGGGAGATCATGAAATAAAACCTAATGTGGGGCCGTATGTCATGACTATCAAACCTTCAGCTTGTACAGTCTGAATCTAATTCATACAATAGAAATCAGTTTACGAAAAATGGGCTGCACACTTGCCCCTAGCAGACCCCTGTAAGCATTCATCGCCATCCTCGGGGAAATCTAGGTTAATATTATATTTGTGCAACAGATTCTACATTTTTTATTTATTGGAAGGCATTCTACCATGACAGAGCGAAGGCTCGGTCTTAGAATTACTGAAGCACAAGAGAGATACAGTCCAAGTCACTTGGGAAGAATCACTTAATGTAGTTCAGTCCTCTGATTAGACCATCCATTTATGAGTCAAAGTAATTATTTCACGTGGATAGCTCCCAAATCGAACCTTACACCGTCGACCTAGTATTAAGCACAGTTAAAAACAGGTTTTTCTCTTCATGTAGGAGTTCTGATAAATACAAATGTTCATAAAGGGATTTGGAAGAAAAACAAACACAGTGGTTGCATCTACGGTACAAATGGCCCGTTCTGGTCATTTACATGGTGTGTAGAGTTTTCTAAAGGTCACTCTCAGCCGTGGGATGCAAAACCACAACAAGTTAATTTTTAAGTAGGCAATTTAAAGGTTTGCTTCATCCAGAATTCATTATTCCCTTATAACTTTCTTAAGTTATGTATTTAACCACTTAAGGTAGAGTATTTTAAATATTCAGCTCCTGAACTATTAATAAGAACCAACGTGGTCAGACACTGATATACTACTGGTTCTCTCAACAGTCAATGAAGGTATTGTGGTTACAGACACACCTCAGCTTCTGCAACCACTAAAGATCTGTCTTCAAAGTATCAACTTTATCTAATGTATTACAATGTATAGAACACAATTTATTTTCTCAAAAGATATGAACTAATGTCTTTGTCAAACCAAAATATATCAGCCCTACCCATCTTTCCACTGATATCTGATGTTAAGGGAGACCCGGGCTACACCCATACACATTTGATCAGACCAACCAATATGGCCAACAAACCAGTCTTCATCATCTTCATAATCACTGTGGAAAGTCATAAAAGTGCCTGAAGTGGAAATTGGGTGCTATAAAGGATTGCCCCAGATAAAGCATTGGTGGCATATTGCAGATGAAGTCTAACATGCCCAACCCATCTTTCCCTGATATCTGATGTAAAGGGAGAACCGGGCTACAACCATTGATGATAAGACCAACCAATATGGCCAACATACCAGACTTCATCATCTTCATAATCACTGTGGAAAGTCATAAAAGTGCCTGAGGTGGAAATCGGGTGCTATAAAGGATTGCTCCAGAAAAGACATTGGTGGCATATTGCAGATGAAATCTAACATGCCCAACATTTCCCGACATCTGCTGTAAAGGCAGAACCAAGCCACGAGAATATACATTAAATTGTTGACATTTATATTTTATGTATGGCCACCTTCAGTGAGCAAAGATAAACGTATGTACCAGTATATTATATGCAGTTTCTCCTTACACAAATCTTCATGGAGGACCAAACTAAATGGGCAACAACTGATAGTCGGCAATCGCCTCAGACCAACCAATATCGCAAACAAGCCACACTTCATCTTTATATCTCTGTGGAAGGTAACAAAAGTTCCTGAGATGAAAACCAAGGGCTATAAGGGGTTGCCTCAGAAGAGACATTGGTGGCGTATCGAAGATGAAAACAAGCTAGACGGCTAAATCAATGGATCTGGTAAAAGCAACAGGAGAACATGTACATTGGAATTCAATAAATTAAAGTCATCTGAAGGTAGACAACCTCTTTATTGTCCAATTATGTTTCTATTCTTGGATGAGTGTTCTGTGTGATATTTTTTATGTTGACAGCAACACTACTTTTGTCCTATTTTAATAGTCTAGTCAATTTATGTGCAGACATCTGGCGTACAATGCACTTAAGATTCCCAATTCCATAGAGCATATACTTCCTTTTTAAATATGCATGAACTATTGTTTAGCAAATCTACTTTACCATGTCAAAATAGTATTAAGTGTAATGCATTGATGATCCACAGTGGGATGGAAATGAGAGAAGGGCTAGATCCTGGGCATTTAACTCTAAAATGGATATTTTGCACTCTTTCAGAGATTTGTATAATGTAGGGATAAGTGTGCGAAATGGGAAATAGAAAGTGTCATCCCAATCTCCTTTCACATAATCCACCCGTGATTGCATTTTAAGGATGTTGGGCTTTGCCATGTTAAGTGGACAGAACGACACGGGCTGTTTGAATCTAGGATTTCTGTGGTTTTAGGATTTACTCAAGTTGATAGCCCTTCATGAGATTTATTTCAAGGATCTGTTGGTAATAAAATGTGATATATTCTATCGTTTACATGGACCCAATACTGTAGACCACCTAGTCCACAGAATATTTAGAGGAGACGGTGCCCGCCTGAGTGGAAACTATCAGTACATGAACATGGTCTTTACTCCAGACTCTCATTATAATCTACATGCTTTCTTATGGCAGATAAGACTTTATGGTGACAACCACTCTTGGAAATTACTTTTAGAGTTCCTTCTGACTTCTGACTCCCTCTCATTTTTTCTACTAAGCTTATGCATGATGTATATGGTCGAAAGAATGACATCCGATCCTTCGTCTCCTGCTATTATTTTTTAGGTTAAAGGGGTTGTCTCAAACCCTCTGTCCAAATGCCCTTTTACAAGTGAATAGGCTAAAGTGGCATGCAGGTGCAAAAGAGGAAAAGTTAGTTTGAAATAATGACTAGTGATGAGAGAAGTTTACAAAAGTTCGATTCAGCAGCTTCAGTGAATTTCACAAAGAAATTCTCTTTGTGACGAATTACTTCATCATGAAGCACATTTCTTTGTAAGTAGTGGGTGCAATGACAGGGAACAACGATTGATCTGCCCTTGTCATTGTACCCCTCAGAAGCCGCATTCATCACTGATCATCAGCATCTGAGATTAAAAATGAGGGGTTAATCAGTTGAAAAAATATATATAATAATATTCCCCTTATCCATTTAAACGCAAATAGGCCGCCACAGCCATCTTGATTGAGGAACCCATGCGAAATCTTGGGCAGTGCGTGATGACATCAAGATGGCTCAAATGGATGAGGTGAAAATGATTTTTTTTTACCTACATTTTAGGGAAAATTGATTCGTTCACTCTGCGAAACTCTAAGGGGAGCTCAGTGCAAAAAGATTATTACAGCTTCTAATTCAGTCAATGTTGTTATGCACTGAGCTCCCCCTAGTGGCAGCCAGCTTTGTAATAATTGAGAAGCAAGGTATCAGTGTATTTATGCCAGTTGTCTAGTGTAAATGCATTGAGAAATATGGTGTTCAGAAATAGTGCATTATTTATGAAGTCCCTGTTCAACTTTACTGACATAGACGTCAGATAAAGTGGGTGAGGACAGGTGTGACTTTTTCGTAGCAATTTTTTTTAAAATTAAATTTCTTCTACTTTAGGGTACTTTTACACTAGCGTTTTTCTTTTCCGGCATAGAGTTCCGTCACAGAACCGGAAAAGAACTGATAAGGCATTTCCCCATGCATTCTGAATGAAGAGTAATCCGTTCAGGATGCATCAGGATGTCTTCAGTTCAGTCATTTTGACTGATCAGGCAAAAGAGAAAACCGTAGCAAAAAACTGAAGACTTACCTCAATACCGGAATGCCGGATCCGTCTGTCAGCATGACAAGCAGAGAGACGGATCCGTTCTTGCAATGCATTTGTGAGACGGATCCGCATCCGGATGCGTCTCACAAATGCCTTCAGTCACATCCAGATTGGCGGATCCGGCGGGCAGTTCCGACGACAGAACTGCCCGCCGGATCACACTGCCGCAAGTGTGAAAGTAGCCTAATTAAAAGCAAAAATTAAATCTAGGGTGTTGCACTTTCCATTCTGCATTGCCAGGGATTGATTGACACACACATACTGGGAAATCGGGAGGGACGGGAGACCTATATTAAGTCTGTGTAGGCCGCTGGCCACTAATGTTTGGATAGTTGGTTTCTAAAAGGTATATTTTATAGATAGATAGATAGATATTAGATAGATAGATATTAGATAGATACATAGATATTAGATAGATAGATAGATAGACAGACAGACAGACAGACAGATAGATAGATAGATAGATAGATAGATAGATAGATAGATAGATAGAGACAGATGATAGATAGATAGATAGATAGATACATAGATATTAGATAGATAGATTGATAGATAGATAGATAGATAGATAGATAGATAGATAGACATTAGATAGATACAGTAATGGATAGATAGACATGGTTACCATTTTAATGCCAGTAGCAAAGGGCATTTTACAAGCTTCATATAGCTGTCACAGTCCAGAGGACTATGAGGTTATTCTATAACTTCGGGTCCATTATAGGCCATTAAAATGGGAAAAAGACATTTTAGGTTGTATAGGGAATGAGGTTTAGGAAAAGATGGGCATCTACTTTAACAGTGCAATTAACACCCCAATGACTAATAGGTTTTTTTGAACATCTGAGACACTGAGATGGCTATCATGGGAATACTCCACCACAGCAGCGCGGTCCTCATACCTAGTGAAGCTTACAATGCAATTTTTTGGTGCCGGGGGCACAGGGATATAAAGCGATTTGCCCAAGGTCAAAAATGGCTGACACTAACTCCATGCACCAGGAATTGTAGGATTCAATTTTATTTAGCTTTTTTCCTCAAACTCTTTGATTCAAGTCTTGCATTTTTAAAAAAAGTGTCTCCAGTAAGGTCAGCTGTCTCTTCAGCTGACAGCTCGAGCAATAACACCACTGCCGAAAGAAAAGAACAAAACACTCAATGCTTCAACCATCCGCTCTCACTTTTTGCTCTTTAATAACCTTTTCGCAATCCGGCGCCCTTATGTTACCAACAAAGAAATACTACTATTATACTTTCACAAAAAATGATACCTTTCGCCGTAGCAACGGCTGCATTAGCATAGCGTCTAATCTAACGCTGCTTATTCATCGACCAGCGTGTAGGGGAATGATAGAGGGTTATTATTTTGTGTATTTCTAGTGAACTGAGATTTTAAAAAGTCTTTCTACTAAAACCCTAAGAATATTAGCTGGTAAATGGCATTTGAAATAGATCAGGCAGTCTTTTCAGTAGAGGCATGAAATAAAACTACTTTTTAAAATAATCACCATGCAAAACTATAGGAAACAAGCGTTCAGCGTATGATTTTAACCGACTTCAATAATCAAAAAGTTGGATCCAGAAGTTATATATAGATTGCAGTCATCAGCATTTATCGAGGACTGTATGGAGTCTGTATATCCTCCCCATGTTTGTAGGTTTTTCTAAGTACCGGGTTTCTTCCCACATTCCAAAAATATACTGGTAAAATTGGCATTTAGATTGTGAGCCCCAATGAGTACAGACCAATGTGAGTGACAACATGGCTGTTCATGGTGGTAAAAAAATAATCAACTGTCCACAGGATAGAGAATGAATGTCATTTCAGTTGGAGTCTTAACAATGGGACCCCCATCATTGGTTAGAATTCCACTCTCCAGCACTTTTCTGGAGTGACCACTCATTAAAGGGGGATCAAGAAAATTATATTGATGACCTATCCACAGGAAAGGTCATCAATATCACATCAGTGGGGGTCGGAGTCCCGGCACCCGTGGCAATCAACTGTTTCGGAGAGCTGCACCATTCACTGGAGATCTGGTGAGCGTGGTGGCCTCCTGGCCGCTCGTCAAGCAGAGCGCCGTACATCATATAGCGGCAGCGCTTGGTATTCCAGCTCATCCTCATTGACTAGAATGGAGCTGAGCTGCAACTAGGCCATGTGACCGATGTACAGTGATGTCACATGGTCTAGGTGTCGGAACCCCACCGATCTGATATTGGTAACCTATCCTTGCTCTGTTCCTCTTTGATCTGTGCCTTGCATAGCTTTTAAACTGAATTGACTTGTTAGAGTTTTAACATGAACTTTCCTATATGCCGGGGCCATACAAAACGTTATCTGCTACTTACATTTCACAAATTATATGGCTGCTAACCAAGAGGTGATAAGTGAAGTGCAACAAGGGCTGCTGAGGTCTAGAGGAGGTGTTGCTGTTGGTGATCTCCAGAACCTTAAAGGGGGTTATCCCATGAGTAATGTAAAAATGAAAATCAGACATCATATCGTACTCAACAATATCTTTCTAACAAAGCTAGAACCAGCCCTGAACCTCACATGGTTTCAGAGATCTCCCCAGTCATTGTTCAGCTATTTGGTGGCAGTTGAAGGACGGAACAGAGCATTTATGTCAACCTCATTGAGCTGGGCAGAAAATTTAGAAAAAGATGAAACAGCAGGTGGCGCTATACAGATAGATTTCAGTGAATAACTGAGTATCTATAATACATTTTTACTTACATAGAAATACAAAAGTACTACCCTAGCTACATACCGTACAGTGCTCTCACACATTGTCCCATCATCATGAAATTACATAGTCTATCACATATACAGGTGAAACTCAAAAATTAGAATATCGTGCAAAAGTCCATTTATTTCAGTAATGCAACTTAAAAGGAATTGCATTAATGCAGCTTAAAATTAGAATTTAGCGAAAAGGTTTAATATTCTAGGCTCAAAGTGTCACACTCTAGTCAGCTAATTAATCCATACCCCCTGAGCAAAGGGGACCTGAGATTGTTACTTTGGGGTTTCATAAGCTGTAAGCCATAATCATCCAAATTATAACAAATAAAGGCTTGAAATATCTCACTTTGCATGTAATGAGTCTATCTCATATGTTAGTTTCACCTTTTTAGTTGCATTACTGAAATAAATTAACTTTGCACAATATTCAAATTTTTCGAGTTTCACCTGTTTGTATATATATATATAGCAGCAGATTACAGCAGCCGCCCTGAAGACCTTGTCATCAGTCAGAATCTGTCTGCTCAGCTGGTGACACAGGTACACAGTGGGTTAAGGGTTTGCCCCCTCTACGGTATTATGAACTGAAATAATGGCGTAGGCGCACTTTGTGATAAAAATATGCTGGACAATCCATATCTCCACACAAAGAGCAGAGGTCAGTGGTCTGTTACATTGTCTCCGAGAGTGTGGAGGTGTGAACAGATAAGGAAAAATCTGCAGCTTGCTGGAAGATGAGTCGTTTGCAATACAGAGAATATTTTCCAATGCAAAATATAGATTTCTGGATAGTCGAACATTTAAAAAAAAAAAACTATCTATCTATTTATATATCTATAGATACAGATATATAGCCCCAAATTCAATTTTAATCTGAAGTAATAAAAATAAAGTAAAAAGTCAGGCAGTTCTCTTCACCCCTGGGGGCAGACCCTCCCAACTTGACTGAACCTACAGAAGAATTGGTAAGTACTGAATCTCCACCGGTGGGTTCTGGCTCCTTTGCTCCCCTCCGTCGCTGCAGATCACTGGTTTCCTTTATCAACATCCGGTGAATGACTGGCCGCGCCAGTGACATGTTCCCCATGCATCAAGTAAACTCTGAGCTGAGCATATATGTTTATAGATGAGTCAGGAATAATACCTAATGAAGGTGTATGGGCAGCTTAAAGGAGTATTCCAGTTGTATCACGTTATCCCCTATCCTCAGGATGTGGGGATAAGTATTAGAATGATAGGGTCCAACTAGTGTTGATCGCGAATATTCTAATCGCTAATTTTTATCGCGAATATCGGTACGTCGAGAATTCACTAAGATGTAGAATATAGTGCTATATCTTCGTAATCGCGAACATTCTAGATTATTTTTTTTCCATCAGTAACCTCCCTTCTTGCTTGTGGGCCAATGAGAAGGCTGCAATGTCTTTGTCAGAGTCTAGCAACATCCCTAGCAACCAATAGGAAAGTTGCCTACCCCATACTATTTAGGAAACTCCCCAGCAGCCATTTTCTGCTGTTTTTTTGCAGTTCTGAGAGAGAGAGCAGTGACATTGTCTGTGCTTTGCTGAGTCATCTGGATCCTTATTCAATTACATTAGATAGTTAGCTCATATATATAATACAGATAGTTAGTGGCAGACAGTCAGTGTAGGTTAGATAGTGATATAGTGTTAGCTGATAGGTTCCAGTGCAGGGTGTTAGGTAGTGTGATAGGAATTACTGTGCTGTGATAGGGATTAGTGTCTTTCTCTTTGTCTTTGAAAAAAAAAAGTCATTTGCTGTCCGTTTTTCTGTGCTGTGATAGGAATTACTGGGCTGTGATAGGGATTAGTGTATTTGTCTTTCGCGCAAATTACATTGCCGATTTTTGCAATCAATTAAATAATGACTGGAGATCACGAATTCTAGAATTTGCAAATTTAAAGCGAATATTAGGCCAATTTTTTTTTAAATATCGTGAAAAAGAATATTGCCTATGCTGCTCATCACTAGATCCAACTGCTGGGAATTCCACCGATCATAAGAATGGGGGGTCCATACCCTGTGAGGCCCTCTGAAATGGAGTGGTGGGCCAATCATGTGCACTGCCACTCCATTCATCTCAATGAGACTGGTGAAGTCTGCAGAAGTCCCAAAAAGAGTGAATGGAGTGGCACGATGCATGCTTGACCTGCTGCTCCATTCAGTCCTGGGTATGGGACCCCATTCTTACGATCTGCCCACTGGTCTAATATGTATTCCCTATCCTGTAATTAGGGGAACACTTAAATGGGTTATCCCATGTAAAAAGAAAATCTGATAATACATAGCACATGACAATCTCTTTCTAATAAAGCTAGAACCAGCCCTGTACCTCATGTGGATCAAGAGATCTCCCCATTCATTTCTCTAGTTTCTCTGCTAGATTTTTTTCAAAATGGCAGTTCAAGGTGTCTTTTCTCAAGGGGGTGTGTCCTTTCTGCTGTAGCTGGTGGCAGTTGAAGGATGGAGCTGAGCATGTGCATCCACCTTAGTCAGCAGGACAGAGAAATTAAAAAAAGCCAATAGCAGGTGGCGCTATACAGATAGATTTCAATGAATAACTGAACTGCTACACCAAATGTTTAATTACATGCAATTCCAAAAGTATTCATATCCAGGTGCTGGTTTCAAAAATGTTGAATATTTTTCATAGGACAACCCCTTTAATATAGCTGAAATATCCTTTAAGTCAGGGATCAGCAACCTTCGGCACTACAACTTACAACATGCACACTTACTTGGCTGTGCTTGTAACTCCCATAGAAGTGAAAGGAGGATTCTGGGAGTTGTAGTTTCAGAACAGCTGGAGTATCGGAGGTTGCTGATCCCTGCTTTAACTGATAGGAAATGTTAAGTAGCTGTGAGCAAAATGGATATACTATGTGTGCCCAGAGCAGGGCCTACATCACACATAGGAGATCTCCAATTTGGTGTCCTCTAAACTCCTGGGTCATGCTCCACCACCTTTGATATAGGCATAATGAGGCATACAGCTTTTGCCTGGAGTATTCCTTTAAAACTAATAGAGACTGGCAACTGGAGGTGACCTATAGAGGACTTCCATAAAGTCCACTGATCTTGGATTCTGCTGGCTGTGAGGATCTCAGAGCAATGGACCATACCACCTTGAAATTCCCCCTTGACTTTAAAGAAAGGGACAGTTTTACTTCAATGCCTGGCACCGTCCCGTGTTCTAGAACAGCGAGCGGCTAATGATCTGCTCCCGATTGTGTAATGTTGTTTTAAGTTGAAGCATTTTTTACACCAAAGAAAATTGATTTCATCTCACTTTTACATTCCAAAAGCAAGCAGAATGGTCCGTACAATAAGTTATTTCATACATGGGTTGCTCCAAGCTTTTTTTTAGCTAAATTTGTTAAATGTAATCTCTGTGCCGGTTAAATGCACACAATGTGAATTGTATATGTACATTAGAATAATAAGGTGCAATTATGCTGCATTCGCTGATGGAGGCAGAAATGAAATTAGGAAATCGTTGATGAAATTTTCTGTAGGAAGCACAAAAGGATGGTTTGGAAATACAATTTCAATTACCTTACAATATAAATTCAAGTGTGATAGTCGTACCTATTTACAGCGGGTTCCTAAAACTAGACGGCAAAGTAAGACTTAAAGACACCCACAAGACTCAAGACTACAAACTTTTTTCTACACTTTTGACTGATATTTGCTACAGATGTAGTAGAGTTAACACTCATGCTTTATGAGACGTGTTATCTAAACTAAATGCGTTAAGCAAACACCTTCAATTGCTTTTCAATGGCTCTTGTTTCAAGATAACGCAATGAGTTAAGAAATTTAAATTAAAAGTTTGTGTGTTAACCCTGCTACATCTGTAATATGAGAAATCTATCTTGAGCTGTAATAGACAACCTTTGGCATTGTTGCTCTAAGTCAATGTACAGGTTTAGAAGCAAAGAAATAGCAGTATAGTATGGGGGCATGCCATATTGAGTACCTCTCAATCATTCTCAGGATAGGCCATCAGTATCTGATTGGTGGGGGTCCGACACCTGGGATGCCCACCGATCAGCTATTTGAGAAGGTTAGACTAAACCATTTGATGTCACGTTCATCGGTCACATCAGTAGGCTCAGCTCAGCCCCAGTTAAATTCACGGCCGCTACACAATGGCTCTGCACTTGGTAAGCAGAGAGAAGGCCATGGAGCTACTATGAGCACTGGTGCCTTCTCATACAGCTGATCGGTGGGGGTCCTATTCAGAGGATAGATCATCAGAATAAAAGTCTTGGAAACCCACTTTAATGTACTAAATCATCTCCAAAACAAAACAAAAAAATACAACAGTTTCTACTAATTTTCAAAGACTCAGGTAGCGTAGTTGTCACGACCGCTATCCCACCAGCAGTCGTGTCGGACCAGACGGAGGGGAAGGGGGACCCTCATCTATGGATGGGAAATAGAATTGCCACCCCTGACTAACCCTAAGCTGGCACCTGTCTGCCCTGATACCCTAGACGGGGTGTGAACCCGTGCGGCGAGCAGGATGCCTAAACCCTCAGTCGCCCAAACAAGACTAGACATGGGAAAGGCCGATGGGAGCGCTAGTCACCATCACTCACGTCTAGGAAAACAACAGGGGAAGACAGCAACAAACAAACAAGATAGACTTATCCAGTCACGAGCAGAGAAGGCGATCCCAAACACGACAGTCCACGCCGGACAAGAGCTCCACAGCAACACCATCAAACGATCTCCTTCCAAGGTCAGAGTAGCACTGGAAGTAAGGACTATATCTGGCAATGACTGCAAGTGAAAGTGAAACTAATATAGTAGCTGGGAGTGGCAGACAGGACTCACCTGAGAAGGATGCCTACAAACTCCCAGTCAGGACAATAAAGTTCACAAGGCAAAACCCAGATGACATACCCTGAACCACGGAGCAAACTCACAAGCTATCGCGAGTAGCAAGTCGCTGCGACCTTCTCCTCCCAGACCTGTCTGGATCAGTCACAGTCGTGACAGTAGTGTTGCAGGAAGAGTAGGAGAAATGTCTAGGGAGGACATAAGAATTTGTGGTCACCTATTTGAAAAGATGTTCATGTTCCATATATAGAGAACATTCTCCTATATTCTATTCGCTGTACGGTTCCATGAATTCTACCCACCTGGCATCAATAGCTGAGGGTTGGATGATGACCCATGCGTAGCGTGACATGGTGGAACACCTCTTGATCAGATATTGCCCTCACAACTGCATTATTACCTAGATTCTAAATTATCAAAAGAAAACTCAAAGCCTCAGGATTTCCTCCAGATCTAATATCACTTCCAAGGCAAAAACACATAGCGCCCCCTATCATCAGAGTTTTTAGAAGGTTTAAGAATATTAACAGAAGCAAACCACTTTCGTGAATGAAGCTACCTTGAGCCGCCATGTTAGTTCCTATCACAATATTGTAGTGTCTATAATACCACTTATAGGATCAGGAACCAACAATTAATTAGTATGTTTAATAAACTAAACACTTCCTGCTTAAAGAGAGTCTGTCACCAGGAAATTAAACCAGGCACAATACCTTGCAGGTTGTAATCACAAGTGATCCGTCAGCATATCTGTCACTACTCGGAGAAGGCATCATAAGGTCTAGTCACGTTCCCTTTAAAGGGGTTGTCATAGATTGCTTCATTCTGGAGAAAAAGTACTTTTGATTCATATGCAAATAATAAGTGCAGGGGGGACTAAACTACTCTGTGCACCCTTGCCCTTCCTGCTTCCACTACCAGCCCCTCCCTCTCTTGATTAACAGGGCCAGGTTCCTGTATAGTCATCTATCCTGGCCCTGTCAATCAAGAAGGAGAGGGACAGAAGAAGTAGGAGGAGCACAGAGAGGCTTCACCCCGCCCCCAGTGCACTTAATTCCTTTTTTGCATATGGATTAAAAGTACTTTTTCTGAGCCTGCTTGAACAGTGAAATTTTTATGTTAACATGCAAATTAGAGTTAATTTTGGTGTGGCCTCCACCAAGATCTTTCATTTGACTGAGTTGCGGAATATGATTTTGATGCATCCTTAGACAACATATTATAACACATTATTGCAGATGATTATAGATGTTCATTAAAAATGTTCACTTGCCTTTGGGCTAAGCCAAGTATATTCAGAAACTCATTAATGTGTTGTCTAAAGAGAGATGGAGATAATTATGGACACTGAATAAATAATGGGGGGAATTTTGCTGAGTAATTGTTTTACATTTTGATACATTGTATTTGTTCTTTGAAGTATAATAAATTGTGTCTCATAACATGGAGATGCCTTCCGAGGTATATTGATTGGAAAAACCATTGTGCAATGGATAACTAAAGGGGGGCAGGGGGTGTACACAATGCAAGAAGCTCCCTTTGGTGACATCACCCTGTAACTGATGTTGTACTTTTTTTTTTCTTAGAAATAATTTTATCTGTTTTTGGCTATTTTATACACAACAAATGTTCCTACTTCTTCTTGGTTTGGGGTAAATACATGCATTTGGCTTTAGACCTCCGTTGTCAATGAGCTATATAAATCTATTAATGGCGAATGATACCCCCTAGTCGGAATCAATGTAACTGGACCATCTTTTAATGGAGTGGAGTAATGATGAAAAATATCTCGTCACACTGAATGATTTTTCACATTTATCACCCAGCAGGTCTTCTGAACAAAGAGATGCCCCTGACTTCTCAGACCGATGCCTCTATCTATTTCAATCTCAGTTAAAATTTGGGATGAAAAATGCCTTTATGTTAATGAAGTGCTATAACCAGCAATTCGCACAACAGAGCTTTCTAGAAACATGGAAAACATATGGATATAGCTGCATTTCACAATTGGTCTTATCTCCTCCAGTATCTTTTGTCCTCCGGGCATTTGGTCTAATTGGGGCATGGTGCTCCCTTGCTCCCCCAATGCCACCACCTCCAGTTCACTGTTGCGATCTGTGGGTCTTCCACCTGGGTCCCGACCAGATGTGGCCGCTTCTTTTCCTGCCGCTTCTTCTACTGTTAGGCTACATTGACAAAGCGAGACCCAGGCGGAACAGCTCACAGAGCATGACAGTGCAGCATTGGGGGAGTGTAAGTCCTATGTAAAAAAGCTTCTCTCCACAAGTTAACCCCTTGCCATGATTGGACCAAATGCCCGGACAACCTCTTCATAGGGCTTAACCTCCCCCTCCCTCTATCCATGAATGTCAGGTTTCATTCAGCAGCTGGAGGGAAGAGGAAGGTGGGGTTAAGCCCAGATATCATGAATACATAAGCTGTCAACAGATGGGTCTAGCATCCTCTTTCCATTGAGAACACATGCATGCTCAGCCAAATCGAGCATGCATGTGTATGGGGGTGTGAGGTGGCATGGGTATATGGGAACCTTTGCCTATATCCACTGACAGGATGGGTCAGGCTGGGTTCACATCACTGTTTCATTTTCCGTTCTTCTGATACGTCAGAAGAGCAGAAATATATAAACAAAAAACAAATCCAGTAAAAAATCCAATCCTGGGCATCCGTTTTAGCCATTTCCATCTGAGATCCGTTTTTTTTAGACAAAAAAATACAGGACTTTTTTTCTGTCTAACATAACGGATTTCAGATGGAAATGGTTAAAACGGATGCCTAAAATGCAGTGTCCGTTTTTTTGTTTTTGTTTTTCTTCTCTTCTGACAGATCAGTAGAATGGAAAATGAAGTGGTGATGTGAACCCCGACCTAAATTACATTTTGGATAGTGTCAGACTCAAAAACACAGTGAGGCCCCGTCCTTGACAGTAAGTTGGTAAACCACATCAATCGCAGACTACGCAGAGGTACCATAAAGGTGTTGAGAGTGAGCAAGCCGCAACTATAAGTGTAGAAATCCAGAGGGTTTGGGCTCCGTCATACACAGTACATCTGCTCCAACCCTAAGCTGAACAAACAGAAAGCATCACAATGAAATACATCTCAGACAAAGAAGAAAATAACATTCCCTTTGTTCTCCGCTGAATGACAGAATCCATCTCTACAGTTTTGCTTTTGTCATAATAAACTGACAAACAAGCAGTACACGGGATAATTTGGCCTTGACTGGCAGAACCACTAGCAAAAAATTAGAAAACATCTAAAGGGAATAAAAATGTGCAGAGTGAATGAGTCTGCAACATATGCAAAAAAAAATATTGTATAAGGTGAACCCAAATATAAGAGCAGAACTTAATATACAAGAACTGGGCCGACCTGAGGTTACTGGGGCAGATCCAGAAATGTCGGTGAGTGACAGGAATCCATGTATTGGAGATGATGCACTGAATGTAAGGTTATGATCTCAAGACAATAAGGGGGGTAAGAAAAGAGGGAATTTCAATAGAATAGACTGTATTCTGTACAGGTCCTTTTTTTTTAAACAGTCCCCCTAAAAATAGCCTTTTGCTAGAACAACTTATTGTTATATATGGGGGAAAATGGAAGCTATTATCCTGCAGCGCCTCCGTAGGGAAAATTAAGAATTACATGAGAACTATTGAAATCAGCCTGTATGGTCCTCCAGAGGTAGGTATTCTTTGGAGCAATTTTTTTATTTTTTTGCCCCAGCTCATTGTAACATCTGAATGCCTTTAAGGATTTTTACTCTGATGTCACATCATAGGATAGAGGTGTTTCCAAAAATCAGCAAACTTAAAGATGTCCTTCATGGAGAGTGAAAAGCTTGGACTTCCTATGATCTTTCTCTTTGATCTTGATCACTGAACTTGACTTTACCAACAATACTAATTGGAGATGCCAGTGGCACATGCTGCATAATTTATAGCGTTCTGCTAGGGATATTGGTAGTCAACCAACTCCTGACTCACCTTTAGACAACATGATTCCAGTTAAAGGTATGGTGTTCAGTAATGGCTAGTTCGCCGTGTTCGCCCGCGAACACATGTAGGCTGCCATCTTAAATCACAAGTCCGGCAATGCACAGGTAAGTCCTTAGTTCCGAGAACAGCCGCCGTGGTGTTCTCGGAACTGCCTGCTCCCGGTGACCGCATTTGTTTCAGACCGGCTCGTGGCGCAGACACAGATAAGGACTTACCTGTGCATCGCCGGACTTGTGATCTAAGATGGCAACTCGCATGTGTTCGCGGGCGAACACGGAGAACTGGCCTACACCGATGGTGTTTGATATACTTTGTGTGGTGTGGGCTGTGGTATAAGTACAACTAAATTGAGCGTCTACTCATGAGTCTTAGGTTATGTTATACTGTAGGTGCAATTGAGTTGAAGGTCTACTCGGATTATGTTACTGGTACAATTAAGGCTACTTTCACACTGGCGTTTTGGCTTTCCATTTGTGAGATCCGTTCAGGGCTCTCACAAGCGTCCAAAACGGATCAGTTTTGCCCTAATGCATTCTGAATGGAAAAGGATCCGCTCAGAATGCATCAGTTTGCCTCCGATCAGTCTCCATTCCGCATTGGAGGCGGACACCAAAACGCTGCTTGAAACTGAGCCAAACGGATCCGTTCTGACACACAATGTAAGTCAATGGGGACGGATCCGTTTTCTATTACACAATCTGGCACAATAGAAAACGGATCCGTCCCCCATTGACTTTCAATGGTGTTCAAGACGGATCCGTCTTGGCTATGTTAAAGATAATACAAACGGATATGTTCTGAACGGATGCAGACGGTTATATTATCTGAACGGATTCGTCTGTGCAGATCCATGATGGATCCGTACCAAACGCGAGTGTGAAAAAAAGCCTAAGTTGAAGGTCTTCTCAAGAGTCTTGGGTTATGTTACAGATGTAATTGAGTTGAAGGTCTTCTCAAGAGTCGGGTTATGTTATACTGTAGGTCCAATTGAGTTGAAGGTCTACTCATGAGTCTTGGGTTATGTTACAGGTACAATTGAGTTGAGGGTCTTCTCATGAGTCTTTCAAACCTCTAGGTTTGCTTGTACTGTAGCTACTAGCTACATTAAATTTGGAGATTTATTAGTATAGTTACTAAAATATGTCTCTTGTCCGTATTCCCATTCTACAGTTGTGTACAATCTGTCCTCCATATGTGGAATGGCAAAAGGAGTCTTACAAGCTATGTGTGACAATTTCCATAAATATCCAGTTTAAGAGGAAATATCTACAACTTCAATGACAACTAAGAACCTTATGGTTTGGATAATTCTTTGTGTAATTTCTGCGCTGTTGTAAATAAGTGCCAGCATTGCATTGTACAGATGAATATTTGAGAACGAGGCTAACAATGTGTGAAAATGCATTACCAGATTCAATTGGTTTATAAAAGTAAGAAGAAAGAAGCCAATTATAAATAGCCCATTACTTTCATGTTCTGCAGTACCCTAAGGAAAGAAAAATAAAAGCATATGTTCCCAGTAAGTTCTCAGGGAAACTGCCAGTACTGTAACATTCTGTCCTAAATACAGCAGAATGCTAAAATGAGCGCCAGAAGTTTTATATTATTATTTTAGCTACTTCAGATTTTAGTGGTAGTTGTGGCAGATATTATTTTTATCAATTTGGTAAATAATATGAACCCCACTCAACCAGAATTTAAAAACATGTATTCATGTGAGTAGTTCTGGAACCAAACACTGAATAAAACAGAGTTCTCCACCTCGCTCGCAGCGGGAAATTCAGTCTAAAAACAAATTCCAATCCTCAGCTGAATAAGAGCCATCTAAGCTTTAACACCCCGTCTTAAAATTTTTGGAGGCTACCTTATTGTCACTCATAACCTCTCCCATGCCAAACAAGTTCTTTTTTTTGTTGAAAATTGAAGGTGTGGCTTCAGCTGTCAGGGACAGGATGACCAATAATGAACCAAAAATGGGGTTTTCCAGGATTTTGATATTGGTGGTCTATATGATAGGTCATCAATATAATCAATATGATATTGATGGAGGTCTGACTACCAGCACCCCCACCAATCAGCTGTTTGAGGAAGCCATGGCACTCACCGGAGAGCCAGTGAGAACCATGGCCTCGTTGCAGCTTACCAAGCACAGTGTCATCTACTGGATAGCGGCTGTGCTTGGCATTGCAGCTCGGCTCTTTTCACTTGAAGGGGACTGAGATGCACCTAGGCCATGTGACTGGTGAACGTGACATCAATGGCCTAGGAAGAGGCCTAATGACTGCCGAGGTCTCTTCACACAGCTGATCGGCAAGGGTGCTAGGAGTCAGACGCCGCCGATCTGATATTGATGACTTAACCTGAGGATAGGCCATCTATATCAAAATCCCTTGGAAGCCCTTTAATATTTTTACCTTCATGGACTAAGAATAAATGTAAAATGTTAGCAGTGGGCTAATAGAACAAAGCATGTTGTATGAATATCTTAGCAAAGTGTAAAATAAATGTGTGTTTTATGATCAAGAGCTGTTTATATGAAAAATGAATCTCCGGGAATAGAAATCTGTGGGTATAGCAGGTGAATAATGACCTGAGAGGTATTTGTAGCACTGGACAATATACCTGCATCTGCTGAGTTTGCCTTTACTAATTGAGAAGTGAATTCCCAGCACAGCTTGGAACTGCTTACTGTACAAGTCTGAGAGAAGACATTGCACAGTGTTTTAGCAGAGGGGATTTAGAGACTGAACACATGTTTCTGGGTCCCTTCTAGCCTATTCCATACCTGGCAAAGAAGGAGGCAGAAGAAAAGTTTGTTCAATTATATACACTTTTGCTGTATAGTCAGGCTCATGGTGACCAGATTCAGCTCACCTTTGGTGGATGGTTGAGATAATGATTAGAGATCAGCCAATTTATGAAAAGTTTGATTCGGCTGATTCGCCGAATTTTACCCAAAAATTTGCTTTGTGACAAATAACTTCACGAAGCACTTTTTTTGTAAGTAGCAGGTGCAATGACAGGGAGCGGCGATAGCATCGCAAATGCTCCCACCCCCGTGACTGTACCCTTCAGATGCAGCATTTATATATGATTACAGCATCTGAGTGTAAAAACAGTGTAAAATTAACATAATTTTTAAAAAAAATCTAACTTACTGCCCCCATTTTCTCGCGAAGAGCCGTCCGCCGCTATCTTGCTTGAATATCTGGAGCAAAATCTCGCGCGGCGCCAGATTGCGTCTCACCACTCACGGGATTTCCGCCGAGATCTTCAATCAAGATGGAGGCTAGCAGCCCGTCGCAAGCAAATGGAGGAGGTAAGTATGATTTTTTTGTTTTTTACACTAATTCAGGTTAAATCGATTCACTGACACGAAGCACGAGGAAATTCGGCTTCGAGGCAAATCAAATTTATCCTGAAATTCGGATTGAATTCCACTTTGTGAGATTCGATTTGCTCATCTCTAATAATGATAGCCTAATCAGGCAGGATAGCAACACAGTCAAGCTGGCCACGTACATTAAATCTACATTTGCCCAAACCACAGATTTTGGCTGAAACGACCAACCACCTATTGTATATGAGGTCCCCCAGAATCTCGCCCTATGCTAATGTTGGTTAGCTAAGTCATGTTGGCTTTCAACTGCCTAATCCTTTTGTTCTCAAAAAGATAAGCAGTGGCTTTCAGATTTCTTCCCACTAACTATGGCCATGTATATGTATGTGAGGATAAAGGTTCTATATGTTTCTCCTCTGATCTCTGGGGAGGGGGGAAGTGGTTATGCTCCATCACTCTGGCTGTAATAATTTATGACACTTCTATTCAGGGGCATAGCTACAGGCTCATGGGCTCTGGTGCAAGAGTTCAACTTGGACCCCCTTCCCTCAGTGCTTTGTGGCCAGGGGTAGGGAAGCTCATAGCCTTCATGCTGCCTGAGGCAAAAACTGAAATGGCATCCCTCCACATGCCAAATTCTTGACCTAACCCCTTCCCTCCAGCCAGAGGTGTAACTTGACCAGCATGCACTTTCTAAAACACTTGTGTCTTCTTATGAGGCACAAGGGTCTTTGGGCCCCCTCAGGATCCTGGGCCTGGTAGCAACTGCTACCTCTGCACCCCCTATTTCTATGCTCCTGCTTCTATATGTGTTGTGTCCTATTCACTTCAACTTGTAACCTAAAGCACATACACCTGTCTCACTTTCACACAAAACACCAGAAGGAAGTGTGTGTGTCTACAATATGGCCGCCCAAGGAAAGGTCCTATGACTCAAAAATAAATTCCTTCAACTTTTTTAAGACTTACGAAACATATTACATATCATCTATATACCTAAATTTAAACCATAAAAGAAAGATGAAATATACATTGAGTCCAGGGAGCTTATTAAAATACAAATTTGGGAAAATTAGGGCTCCTACAATCATGAGTAGAGTAAGCAAAGGCTGAGTTACTGAGCTTTAAATACATGTCAACAAGGCCATAATGCTAACCACCGAGCCACCAGAACAGAAAGCTTGTGAGATATAAGGGGGGACAATCAATGGTGGATTTCATGGGGTATCATAGAGGGTCAGTTAAGCAGCAGTTCTCAAAAATGATCTACAGGTCATTGATTTCCTTAGAGATTCTTGGAGCTTTTTCTATTAAGGTTTTCACTTCTAGGAAAAGACCCTCAAAGGTTGCAAAGCCATTTGACACCACCACCATGGTAGAAGCATCTTAAACCCCAATGAACTAGAAGATCCCCCAAAAATACTCAGTTGAATTTTTTACTTTGCGATCAACAAGCTTCATCTTCATGACCGTTAATTTACCATGCTACAGGTGATTAATGAACTCATTGGTGGGTAGCCCAATCCTCGCTAAAGAGGTCAACCACTGCTCTGACCTATAAATCACTTCTCTCCGTTTCTAATAGCTAAATGTTGTTTTGTTCTATGAATAGTTACATCCAATAAAGAAAATTATGCTGAAGAAGTGCAGAAGTGCTGAACATAACATTGAATTTGGGCCAGTGGTGATTTAAATAAGGCACTATTCCTTCCACTAATCACCTCTTCCAGCACTTCTCAGTTCAATTATCATTTATCATTTTACATTAGCAAATGCATTATCGTGGAGCTTTCATAGACCTCTACAATGTCATCTACTGTTAGCACATTCATCTGCAATAGATTTACATTGATTGAGATGGGGAAACAGAGCAGCGTGAATGTTACGCAAGCAATATTCCCTGTAACAGCAGGGTCGCTGTATAAGAGGGATGGGGGCAAAGTTGTAACTTTATTATGGTATGATATTTCATGTTGTTTCTTAAGACTGATCCTACATATTTAATGTCATCCTTGAGATATACTGGAAAAAAAAAAAAAAGATTAAATTATAACTGTAATAAAACCTTATCACTAGCCTTACCTGCATATGTGCTGAATCAAAGGAAGGATTAACCAAGCTAAAGGTGTAAGAATTGTGGCTTAATTTGCACCACAAAATTTGAGCGAGCATGTCTTGCGCCATGTGTTTTAGACAGTTTTTACACTCCACTAGATAATGGTTAGAAAAGGGGCATACTGTAAGAAAGAGAAAGGATTGTGTGACCTACAGGAAAGGGGCGTGCTTTAAAGACACCAACAAAAATCTAAATTTGCCAAAACTTTAGCACAAAATATTGGCAAAAAGTCAACCAAGAGAAGGCATAAGCAAGAACAAAGGGGCACATTTATTTAGACCGACGTTTTAGACGCCGGTCTCAATAAATCCCTAGGCTGGCGGTGGATGTGCCGAAGTCATGAAGAGACTCCAGCCTCTCCATAACTTCCAGTGTTAGTTCTAAATGTAAGGCAGCTTCCAAGCTGTCCTATATTTAGACCTTTTTTTACACCTGAAACAAGCATAGAAAATGGAAAATGAGACGGGTCTACCGACCCATCCCCTTCCCCACCTATTCCACACCCACAATTTAGACCTGGCGCGAGTGGGGCGAAGTTGCAGATAGGGACACAACTAACCGTCTATTAAAGTTGCATCAAATGTATCATACACGACAACAAATTTGGTGCATCTTTTCCCTACCTGGTCGAGTTTTAAGCGGTCTAAATTTAAAGGGAATCTGTCACCACGACCATGAGTAGTACTGCAGATAAGGGGTCCAGATGAGTATTTTTTAGTTTCCTACTATCCTCATCCCGCCACTGTCAGCATTTAAAGCTGCATTGAAATATATTGTCAGGAATACTGCGCATGTGCAGTCCTTTCCATTATGTTGGCCCAGCAAAGCAGTCGGCACTGGGTATTTTAGTACAACTTTGATTGCTGACAAAAGGGGAACAGGGGGCAGTGGGAAAATATAAAATGGTTATATGGACTCTTCGTATGTAGTACTACTCATGTATTACTGGAGATAACAGTCCAGAATCATGGTGATAGGTTCCCTTTAAGGTAACATTAATACTGTAAATCTACCCCAATGTTTCAGCACCCCATATAGGAAAATGGTTTTGAACATTGGATGGACTTATCACAGAGGGAGTTAAAGAAGCTGCTGTGGAGTAAGGAGAAGACAATCTGTCTACAAAAGCTCTTCGTAAAACCATTTTTGTAGCCTATGGTTTAAAGAAACCATTTTGAAAGGGAGTATCATATAAACTGAGAGGAACCTCTCATTACAGACTACCATCAATAATCAGGAGTGAAGATCAACCACAAAGAGTATCCATCTTTGGAAGACCCAACACCGAGGACCCATTGGTTTTAATTGGAACAATGTAATTCTTCACGTCTCCTGTAGAGGCACCGCAGGAGACTTGAACAATTGCAGCCAGATTTCCCTGTGGGTTACAGTTGGACAGTCGGATATCCTACCATCAGGTTATTTTCATGGAACCCTTTAAACAAAAATGAATGGTCCAAGGTGGACAATTCCTTAGGTGGACAATTCCTTTGACATCAATTGTGTTGGGAGCAGAGAAACCCTAAATGAAACTAGATTGTGAGCTCCACTGGAGAGATGTAATATGTGATTATAATAAGGTTCTTTGGTTACAGTATTTCATAGTCCATCAACTTTCTGTGGCTTTGTGACAGACAGAAAAATATGGTTGATGTAGACCGATAAAAGAACTGGAGTCAATGGGGCTTGTTAGAATCCATTAGAAAATGACCACCATATCCATCATGGATGCTGTAAAAGTGTTCTAATGACACCAGCATCAACCGAACCTGAATATAACATATTGCATATATTTAATGATATGTATCACAATATTGTATTATGTTTATAAAGGGTGGGCCATTTATATGGATACACCTTAATAAAATGGGAATGGTTGGTGATATTAACTTCCTCTTTGTGGCCATTAGTATATGTGAGGGGGGAAACTTTTCAAGATGGGTGGTGACCATGGCGGCCATTTTGAATTTGGCCATTTTGAATCCAACTTTTGTTTTTTCAATAGGAAGAGGGTCATTTGACACATCAAACTTATTGGGAATTTCACAGGAAAAACAATGGTGTGCTTGGTTTTAACATAACTATATTCTTTCATGAGTTATTTACAAGTTTCTGACCACTTCCAAAATGTGTTCAATGTGCTGCCCATTGTGTTGGATTGTCAATGCAACCCTTTTATCTCACTCTTCACACACTGATAGCAACACCGCAGGAGAAATGCTAGCACAGGCTTCCAGTATCCGTAGTTTCAGGTGCTGCACATCTCGTATCATCTGAAGGCAATCGTCTATGCTGTGAAAATACGAGATGTGCAGCACCTGAAACTATGGATACTGGACGCCTGTGCTAGCATTTATCCTGCGGTGTTGCTATCAGTGTGTGAAGAGTTGGAGAAGAGGGTTGCATTGACAATCCAACACAATGGGCAGCACATTGAACACATTTTAAGTGGTCAGAAGTTTGTAAATAACTCATGAAAGAATGAAGTTACGTTAAAACCAAGCACACCATTGTTTTTCTTGTGAAATTCCCAATAATTTTGATGTGTCACATGACCCTCTTCCTATTGAAAGAACAAAAGTTGGATTCAAAATAGCCGACTTCAAAATGGCCGCCATGGTCACCACCCATCTTGAAAAGTTTCCCCCCTCACATATACTAATGTGCCACAAACAGGAAGTTAATATCACCAACCATTCCCATTTTATTAAGGTGTATCCATATAAATGGCCCACCCTGTATAGACAGTAGTATTGGGTGAGAATGCTCGGCCGAACACGAGTATGGCTCGAGCATCGCTATGCTCGGTTGAATATCGCGTGTGCTCGAGCGCAATGCTCAAGTCAGTGTATTTAAATCTAATTTAACCTCTATTTCTGAAAAGATTTTGGCGAGATTCGAACTCACAACCTTCGACATTACAGCCAAGAATGTTAACCACTACACTATAGAGCTGCATGGCCAGTCACAAAAAAAATAAAAATATGAGACTTCTGCTGTATAAATATATGAGACTTCAGCAGATGTCTCATTTTATTTATTTATTTTAACTGGCCATGCAGCTCTATAGTGTAGTGGTTAAAATTCTGGGCTATAATGTAGAAGGTTGTGAGTTCAAATCCTGTCAGAAACTTTTCAGAAAAAGAGGCTAAATAAGATAAAATACAATATAATGTCCATAAGCACTCACTCCATAAATGCACAAAGCTATATATGGAGTCAGAGCTGGGACTCTTAAGCCGAACTAGAGTCCCGACACCCTCCCCTCTTCAGAGCAGGGGGTTCCTGGTTTAATGCTCGGGTTCTCTGTAGAGCACCCGAGCATCGGGAAGTGTTCTACACGAGCACTTTGGTGCTCGACCAACACTAATAGACAGTATAGCCCCGAATATTATATTTTCCCTTATTACCTTTGGGGTTATGTCTTTTAGGCAATGTTCATACTGTACACCAGAGCACAGAGTATTAGCAGCACTTGAATGGCTGCTCATCTCACTAAAAATCTCTCCCTTAATGTAAATCTTCCCCAATTATTTCCAAAAATAGTCTCTTTGTCTTTTTGGTATGCATTCATTTTGTTCTCCTGCTCCCAGTGTCTGTTTTCTACTTCTGACTCATTTAACACTGTGTTCCCAGGAGATATCTATTCCTTCAGGAAGTCTCCGAGCAATCACTGCTGATTTGCTACACTGACTGAGGAGAGGAATATGTATATGGAGTAATGGGATGGCAGATGTAAAGCTGGATCTTATAAATGTAACAAACACATGTAACCATCGTATTATATGGAAAGGTCCAGAACAGCGCTGATCCAGAATCCGACTTCACTGACTGAAGAAATTTCACGGCTGCAGTTTATATTCCAATGTAGATTCATTACTTGTTACTAATGTTTTACAGTATCTATCTATCTATCTATCTATCTATCTATCTATCCCATATCTATCTATCTATCTATCTATCTAATCTTGTCTTTACCCGTTGTGCAATGAGACTTCTGCATGTCATTAGTGCTGAAATCCCTAAGTGTAGGTGCTGGGACCATTTGACTGGTGCTGGAGGAGACTGGGTGGTAAAGGCCTCTGGACTATTGGCTCATCTGCCCTCTCATTTTCTATCTATCTATCTATCTATCTATCTATCTCCTATCTATCTATCTATCTATCTATCTATCTATCTATTATCTATCTATCTATCTATCTATCTATCTATCTATCTATCTATCTTCTATCTATATATATATTATCTATCTATCCATCTCATATCTATTATCTATCTATCGATCTACACTGAACAAAAATATAAATGCAACACTTTTGGTTTTGCTCCCATTTTGCATGAGCTAAACTCAAAGATCCAAAACGTTTTCTACATACACAATAGACTCATTACTCTCAAATATTGTTCACAAATCTGTCTAAATCTGTGTTAGTGAGCACTTCTCCTTTGCCGAGATAATCCATCCTACCTCACAGGTGTGGCATATCAAGGTGCTGATTAGACAGCATGAATATTGCACAGGTGTGCCTTAGACTGCCCACAATAAAAGGCCACTCTGAAATGTGCAGTTTGATCACACAGCACAATGCCACAGATGTCGCAATGTTTGAGGGAGTGTGCAATTGGCATGCAGACTGCAGGAATGTCTACCAGAGCTGTTGAATGTTCATTTCTCTACCATAAGCCATCTCCAAAGGCGTTTCAGAGAATTTGGCAGTACATCCAACCGGCCTCACAACCGCAGACCACGTGTAACCACACCAGCCCAGGACCTCCACATCCAGCATGTTCACCTCCATGATCGTCTGAGACCAGCCACCCGGATAGCTTCAGCAACAATCGGTTTGCATAACCAAAGAATTTCTGCACAAACTGTCAGAAACTGTCTCAGGGAAGCTCATCTGCATGCTCGTCGTCCTCATCGGGGTCTGGACCTGACTGCAGTTTGTCGTCGTAACCGACTTAAGTGGGCAAATGCTCACATTCGATGGTGTCTGGCAAGTTGGAGAGGCATTCTGTTCATGGTTGAGTCCCAGTTTTCACTGTTCAGGGCAGATGGCAGACATCGTGTGTGGCGTCGTGTGGGTGAGCGGTTTGTGGACGTCAACGTTGTGGATCGAGTGGCCCATGGTGGCGGTGGGGTTATGGAATGGGCAGGCGTATGTTATGGACAATGAATACAGGTGCATTTTATTGATGGCATTTTTAATGCACAGAGATACCGTGACGAGATCCTGAGGCCCATTGTGCCATTCATCCACGACCATCACCTCATGTTGCAGTATGATAATGCACGGCCCCATATTGCGAGGATCTGTACACAATTCCTGGAAGCTGAAAACATCCCAGTTCTTGCATGGCCAGCATACTCACCGGACATGTCACCCATTGAGCATGTTTGGGATGCTCTGGATCGGAGTATACGACAACGTGTTTCAGTTACTGCCAATATTCTGCAACTTCGCACAGCTATTGAAGAGGAGTGGACCAACAATCCACAGGCCACAATCAACAACCTGATCAACTCTATGTGACGGAGATGTGTTGCACTGCGTGAGGCAAATGGTGGCCACACCAGATACTGACTGGTTTTCTGACACCCCCTGCAGTAAAGCAAAACTGTGCACATTTCAGAGTGGACTTTGATTGTGGGCAGTCTAAGGCACACCTGTGCAATATTCATGCTGTCTAAACAGCACCTTGATATGCCACACCTGTGAGGTGGGATGGATTATCTCGGCAAAGGAGAAGTGCTCACTAACACAGATTTAGACAGATTTGTGAACAATATTTGAGAGTAATGGGTCTTTTGTGTATGTACTGTAGAAAATGTTTCAGATCTTTGAGTTCAGCTAATGCAAAATGGGAGCAAAACCAAAACTGTTGCATTTATATTTTTGTTCAGTGTATCTATCTATTTATCTTTCTCTTTCATATCTATCTGATTATGCTGTAGAATGAAAAAAAAATATAAAAATCACATATCCGCTCATTCCCCAATACTAAGTAGACATATTAAGACTTCCACTCTCTATTATAATGCCTGATGGTAACATATGCGATTTTAACCTACCTGCTAGTAATGTTTTTGGAGTTTGCTCTTTGGCACCTGCTTTATATAGGACTGAGGTTAAATCTATTACATTATCTTAGCTCAACAAGTTATCACAATGTACAAAATACATAAATGATAAATTCAGCTCTAACCCTTAGCATAAGATAGCCCTCAAATACTAAAGCGAAAATTTATAATCACTGAGCATCCCCAAATTTATTTGCATTTAAAGTTGAATTGGAGAAGACGATCATAGGAGGAACAGATTAGCCATAAATAAGACATTACCCACTTTTTACCAGGAGATTAACCAAGCTTTCCACAGAGACCACCCAGAATAATGAAGTTCTCCCATGGCTGGCAAACTTCTATAATCCACTTAATAAACTGCTGTATATTCAGTAAATAATTTGGTATTTAGAGATTAAGTGTGAGAAAGAAAAAAAAAAAGGATAATGCAAGCAGTGGGGGAAACGAGAACGGCAGCTAAATAAATCAAATTAATCAAATAAAAACAATGCGCCCGCTTATCCTCTTTGAGAAAATGTAGTCCAACTGCGATATCTTTATTAGCAGAAAACCTGTTCACACACCATTTGCCAAAGTCTTAAACAATACAGTTTTAAGTTCTCAGAGCAATAATTAGCATTTCCCAGACTAAAATCAGTCTTTGTTCAACACGTCCCTGATTAGAGCGGTGTGAGGTCAGAATGTTAATTGATCCATATGTCATCAGCAAAATAACGTCCAGTGAAAAACCATTCCTGCTGGAAAGCTATTACTGGCACACTACCTAGGACTATCTCCACGCACAGTAAACCCTCCAGAACTAAATGGCCACCCCTCAGTGAACTACAGATGTGCCCTTCCTTACCTTAAATTTGGGCTTGAGATAACTTAAAGGGGATGTCTGACATTTTTATATTGATAGCCTATCATTTACCCTGAAAGCTAGATATGGAATTAGAGATGGGGTATATGAGTATTCAAGGTGAAGGATGGTCATAGAAGAAATCTTCATATTTTTGGGTTGGTTGGAGGCTTTTCATGTTTTCATTAAATTTCGTCTTGCTTCTTAGTATTTTTAGTGTTCCTTGGATGAAAAGTTTCATAGGTCATAGGGCTGTATCTGGGGCAATATACTGTACTATAGAGGCAAACCAAAGAGCTTCTGATGACCATGGACAAAGGTTCCAGGTTATGCTTGACACCCCCTGTGGCCTTTGCAGTGTTAGGAAATGAAGTAAAATAGCTAGAAATCCATGCTGTCCTTTATCCTAGAAGGGATTGGATTGGGACAAATAAGCATTGGGTCCTTCATTCTTATGGTATGGCTGGTAGGTTGAACCACCTTCAACATGAAGCTCCACTGAGATGTCAGCTATGGGGTTTTATCTTCAGGATAGGTCATTAATTTCTGGTCGGCAGGGTTCAGAGTCCTGGGACCCCCATCAATAAGCTGTTTGAAAAGGCTGTGTTGCTCCAGTAAGTGCTGTAGCCTCCTCGTAGCTTACCAAGCAAAGCGCCATAAATTGTATAATGGCTGTATTTGATATTGCAACTCAGGTCCATTCACTTGAAATAGGTTAGTAAAAATAGGCTACTTCATACAGCTGATTGGCAAGGGTGCTTAGAGCCAGACACCCCCGATTATATATTAATTACATTAATATTAAAATCTCATAAAGGGTGGTGTTAGATGACCACCTTCTGACTACCTAGTGATTATCAAAAATGTTTTGTTTTTTTTATTGGGGTCCAATCAGAGTTAAACAGTAAGAATGATGATCCACACTGTGCTATTTTTGCCATCAAAAATCAAGAAAAGCCCAATGTTAAGCCAGACAGGATTCACATAGTGTGAGCAAATTCTTACAATGGTTACACAGCATAGGAGCTAGCCTAGATGGCCACCATTAATTGCATCCACAGATGAAATCCTACATCAATTTCAACCTTCCAATTGGGATGGGGGTCCAATTGTTTCAAGCTATCCATGTCTAGACAGAACAATTGCAATGTTCATTGTTTCCTTTGTTGCTCATAAACAGGAAGTAAAAACACATAGAACCATCATAGGACGGACACCGAACAGTAGAAATGTAATGGGGTTGAGGTGGGAACTCTATACATCAATGTAGACTTGGTGAACCCATAAAAGAAATGTCAAGGTAAAAATGAATGGCTTTTAGCAAGCAATAGTTAGTTAGCACCTAAAGTTAACTCAATCAAGAGAAGGAAATAGAAATCATGTAGATGAAGGTGAGTGTCCACATCTTTATGGTCCACTAAATATATAGTAGTACAGGTTTTAACTATAGGGTCTTCATCATTTTTTTTTTGTTAGATTGATTTCTTCAAGATGCCCTATGGACCTACAGGATGGTTTCAGATGCTACCAATGTGACGCAATACCAAAAAGTTCTACTTTGGTCTCATCTGACCACATGACTTTCTCCCATGCCTCCTCTGGATCATCCAGATGGTCATTGGCAAACTTCAGACGGGCCTGGACATGTGATGACTTCAGCAGGGGAACCTTCCATGCAATGCATGATTTGAAACCATGACTGCATAGTGTTCTACCGACAGTGACCTTTGAAACTGTGGTCCCAGCTCTCTTCATGTCATTGACCAGCTCCTCCCTTGTAGTTCTGGGCTGATTCCTCACCTTTCTTATCATCAGTGATACCCCACGAGGTGAGATCTTGCATGGAGCCCCAGTCTGAGGGAGACTGACAGTCATCTTTAGCCTCTTCCATTTTCTAACAATTGCTCCAACAGTTGATCTATTTTCACCAAGCTGCTTTGCAATTGCCCCGTAGCCCTTTGCAGCCTTGTGGAGGTCCACAATTTTGTCTCTGGTGTCTTTTGACAGCTCTTTGGTCTGTCCCATGGTAGTAGTTGGCGTCTGACTGACTGTGGGGTGGACAGGTGTCTTTAAAGAGCTCAGACAGGTGCTACTGAGTTAGATTAATAAGTGGAGTAGAGGTGGACTTTTTAAAGGCAAAGTAACAGGTCTTTGAGAGCTAGAATTCTTGCTGTTTCTCAGGTGTTCAAATACTTATGTTCAGCAGTGCAAGACAAATAAATTCTTTAAAAATCATACAATGTGATTTCCTGATTTTTAAAAAAAATTTTATTCTGTCTTTCAGAGTGGGAATGCACCTACAATGTGAATTTCAGACCCCTCCATGATGTCTAAGCGGGAGAACTTACAAAATCGCAGGGTGTTCAAATACTTCTGTTCCTCACTGTATATACAGTATTTTCAGGCATTTTTTCCATCATTTGGAAATGCTATATACAGTATGTGTTATTGTGAGCAAATGTTCTAAAATTGTACTGGAAAAAAATACACACACATATTAAATTATATGGACTTTGATTATGAGCAGGGTCAGACAAGACAGTTATTCAGGGCAATGCAAAATGTTAACTAACGCCAGGTCAGTGGTGGGCATGGCAATAAACAAAGCATGGGTTTGTGACTCTAATAACTGATTAATCGATTGATTCAATCCTGTCATTTTTAATTATCTTCATTTATCAAAGTTATGTTCAACGTTCACTGGTCAAATACTCTTGGATCAAATTGGTATAATGCTGCAGTCAGGAGGGCCTTTCATACTGAATGTGTTGGTGAACTGGCTTACTCTATGGTATGCCAGTGACTATGTAAACACTCATTGCACTGATATTCAGATGAAGTGAAGAAATAAATTCTGGTAGGAAGAGAAAAATGTCCTCATTTTGAAAGTTAGATAAGGAATTAGAAAAGGGGCAAATGAGTATTCTCAAGGGGAAGGATGGTCAAAGGAGAGCTCTTGTGGGGTTGGTTGGAAGCGTTTAATGTTTTCATTAAATTTCACATTGCTTCTTAGTATTTTCAGTGTTTCTTCAGACATTTCATAGGTTACAGGACTGTATCTGGGGGGATATACTGTACTATAGAGGCAAATCAAAGAACTTCTGATGATCATGGACAAAGGTTCCAGGTTATGCTTGACACCACCTGAGGTCTCGGTAGGCATGGAAATGTTAGGATATGAAGTAAAATAACTAGAGAGCCATGCTGTCCTTTATCCTAGAAGGGATTCGATTGGGTCCTTCATTCTTAGGGTATGGCTAGTGGGTAGAACCACCTTCAACATGAAGCTCCACTGAGATGTCAGCTATGATTTTTTTTAAATTTAATGTGCACCTGTACGTTCCATAGGTAGCCTACCTAGTTAATAACCATGGAAAATGAAAAGAAGTATGCTGTATTGGTTTGTCCTATGTATACATTTTTATTATTTCTGAGGCAATTAGTAGGCCTTTGTAGGCCTTAGTAGTCCTTCACTTCGTATAAGAGTAAAGTTCACTAATTTCAGTAAGACCAGGCAACCCTGTTATATATGGGAAGATGTACTGACTCTCCCCTGATAGTTGATATTGGGGGAAAGTAGTATTGGGCAAGATGAATACACCCGAACCGTTTGTTCAGGGGGATTGGGGGAGTCCCCTCTCCATAAGGAGAACACATGCATGCTCAACCAAGAGTGGGAGAGTCCAGAAAAACAACTATTGAAGGACTATGGGCACCTTAAGTTCTTCTAGTAGCGTACTGGGTACATTTGTTCACCTTGAATGAACATTTAAAGGATGAAGCATCGGTTACTAGCACATAAAAGACAGCATTTCTAAATCTTTGAAAGACTAAGATGTATCTGCTATAAACTGGACGTAACTTCCTGCAAAAAGCACTTTGGGGAAAATGTTGTCCTGCAGAGATACAGCTATCTGTCTGACAAGACTGGCTGTCTCCAAGCTGAATGACGCTAATGAACGACATCACTTGTTATTCTCTTCTTTGAAAACACAAAAATGACTATTTTGGGCTAAATTATTTTCCTTGCATTGTGATAAAAGCCTGTTTGTGTCCATTTCTCAGCATCATGTGACGACAGAAGAATGTCTAGTCGAGTGGATAATGGACAAGACCTCTTATGATATTATGAAAATGCCAAAGAAAAGTAATTATTAATTTCCTCTTCCAGGCCACTGACTAATTGATTTTGCACAGACCTCATTAAAAATAGATATTTTCCTCCTTTCAGGGGGTTGTTTTAGGAGCTTAAAGGCAGCAGGCAGGGTGTCCTGAGGGAGATCAACTACTGACCACTGTAGCAGAAGCAGGAATATGTCCTTCAGGCTTGTCAGGGCTGAATTCTTTCCATCACCCTGCAGAGATTAAAACTTGCAAGGGAAATACCATCGTGGATGAGCAATTATTACAGAATATAGTTTGATGAAGTCATACTAGTTGGGAGATGTCACGTGTAGGGCTACATTACCCAGGTTATGTAATCAGAAGCCTTCAGAAGACCATTTCTCATAATGCATCTAGTTCTCCAGAAACAGAACAATCATCTCTGAGCTCAGATGATCAGTTTTCTGCTTTGAGCATGACCAGTATTTTGGGACCTGTCAGTATAGGTTGGGGGCAGGGGTGAACCACCAATGAGCCCAGGTGATCGCCTCAGGCAGCACCAGGTAGGGGCAAGAGGGGGGGCAGTGGAAGGGCCATGGGCAAAGGGGTTAAGTTAAGAAATTGGCATTGGGGGGGCACCGTTTCAGTTTTTGCCTCAGGCAGCAGAAAGGCTAGGTGCACCCCTGGTTGGGGGCTTTACTGGTGTGTAAATGCAATCTTAACAACCATCATGTAATGCCTTCATTTCCCTCTGGGGGCACTGCTGTAGAATTGAGCACATGCTGAAATAGTCCTCCACAGCTAGGTGTTCTAGAACCATAACTTCAGGTGATGAGGTTATTATATAAGGTCACAGCTAATTAAAATATATTGCTCAAAGTAGACAACCCCTCTAAACAGTAATGTGGGCACCACAATAACATAACTGAGTATAAGAATAGCAAAATGGGACTTTAATATTGTACTAAGATAATACGGTTTGCTGACATTGAGTCTACTACATTATTAAACTGTTTTCACAGCTAATACGTTGCTCGAAAGGTGGCTAAAAATTTATGTATTAAACAAAGCAAAAGCATTTGACTACGGCATTGTCCACAAGTGACAACATTGACAGCGCCTGCACAGTACGTCCTTTGCATTTGGATCTAAATGCCTAAATCCACCACGACGTTCTTTATTTGCTCCTAACAGCCTGACTTCTAAATGATACCACTGTCAAGCATTTACTGAAGCCATTTCCCAGACAGCAAAAGCGCTCGTTGTAAAACAGTTGGCTAATGACGACTCGCTTAACGAAAAAGCTGTAAAACTGAAGTTTATGATTCCATAGACTTCCTATTCCCTGTAAGTTGGAAGGCTGCATAAACCCGACCTATTTTCCAATTACTGTATCCCATTTGAAGGGATGTGATAACAATGCAGGCCTTCCGGACGTGTAATTGTACTGGATTTGATTACAAGCAAAATGCACAGTTGTCCCGACACGGTTATTCTTCCTCTGCTCGAATGTTCTTCCCTATTGATATGATGTTATCTACGTAGGGCTTTACAAAGGGCTAGATTATAGGAAGGGCAAAAGGGGCAAATATTGTAGGGCTTCCATCATGTAGGGACAACTACAGTACAAGTCTCCGATGCTTGTAAACTTGGAATCTGAGCACTATTCATTAGGCAGAGTATAACGGTATTATTACAGTACTATGTGGCATTTTTTATTCATCCGCTACTTAGCTTGGTTCTCATCTTCGTTTAGCCAAATGTTCAACATATGTGCCGGTTTATGCACTGAAAATATCCATAACCCAGTGCATTCCAAAAGACAGTCCTCCTGGCATGGGCTGGACTGGTATGCAATATGGAATAGTGTAGCAGACTGTGCTATTCTATGCAAGGGTTCACAAAGTTTACCGTATGGTATACGTTCCTACAATCGCAACTTATTTGGAATGCATCCCACTATGTGCCCATACAAATAAATACCTTGTAGCCTTCCATAGGAGATCTGAAATGGTATGGATAAAGTCTGTTTAATGTGGTGGGATTATTTTGTGCAATGGAGGTGGTATTAGTTGGACACTGAAGCAAATTTTTGGCCTAGGAGGGTTCACAGACCTTAATCCAAACCTGGTCAGTAGACCCACTCAATAGTTGAGCTCTAGGAAGGTAGGAAAATACTGACCTGCCCCCAGATGTGTTCATAAGGCCGTAATCAAACGACCGTGGTTCTGTCGTGCCTGTGTTACAGAGCACATGGCATTGCGGACCCATCGCCATAAATGGGTGCACAATCCGTAATATGCTGCGAAAGTCACTATGTTTTGAGGTGTGGAGGCACGGATCTGAAAGCCCACAGGCTTTTTGATCTGTCCTATCTTTTGCCACATCTTGCAGATCGCAGATTCATTGAAGGCAATGGGTCCGCAACTCCATGCGGTCTGCAACACGGGCATGATGACACCACGGTCGTGTGGATGTGGCCATATAAACATGTCTGGGGGCAAGTCAGTATTTTCCTACCCTCCTGGAGCTCAACTATAGAGTGGGTCTACTGACTAGGGTTGGATTAAGGTCTGTGCAGCCTCCTAGGCGAAAAAATTTGCCTCAGTCCATATTGCGATGCCTGTGTTTTGCAGGCACCTGGTTTGCGATCCCCAACATGGGCATGGAGGCACCATGATAGTGTGAATGTAGCCTAAAGCAGAAGAGCCTACCTTCCGCCTTGCCCGGTCCTTCTTTCCGTTAAGACACTCCCATACCCATTGGACAGTTAGCCAGTCCCACTGAAATAGGGGAGTTTGGTCCACATCCATCTGATGTGTACGGCTACCTTATGTCTGACGTATGTTCATTGTTTTTCAGTTTACCACCATGTACCTGCTCTGTGCGCAGTAAACGGCACTGAAATTTAACATGCTCCCGCACACGTAATCTGGTATCACATAATGGTTGGACTTTTTGTGCCGCCTGCATGATTTACATATGCATTTCTTAACATTTTGATGCCGTGTTATACAAAAGCTGGCGACATGTCTCAAGACACGAGAGATCCTCACTACACTGTAAAATGTCAGGAATGGAGACAGAACAATGTGCCCTTTCATTCATATTATACACATAATGTAACCGCCTTTGACAACTGCTGATTATGTCTTTTTGATGCGGTGACGCATTTTTTTTGTTTGCCAGTTATCCTCTGGTGCATAGAGCAATACAGGCACAGTCTCTTCTCTGCTCCATTCACTCAGCTGTCTGTCAGGCCGAGGAGGAAAGAGGTGGCAGTCTTGACATCCCCCCATGTCATCCTTTGGAAAATTGATGCTGCCCTGCCCTATAAACAATGGCCCAGGAATCCAGAAGTCTCACACATGCATCCCTGAACAATCATCTTTCATTTAGGGCAGAAACTGAACAATTATCCTTCAGCTCTCCAAATCAATAGCGTATTTTAGTTCTTGCACCATTTACCAAGTTTAGGATTTCAGCGACAGTGTCTTCCTGGGAAGCAAGCACTGAATTTAGAAAAAAAAAAAAAAAGAGGAAATAAAATACAAATTGAAGTTAAAAAAATAGCAAAAAAATGCTGGTAATTGGGAAATAGAAATATCTGCTTGCCCTGCTTTATGTAACAATCCGAGTGACCCACACAATGAGGTAGGATTACGTTGCATTCATTTACCCATGGGTGCAATATAATGTTTGGGCCGCAGACCCAATATAAGCATCACCCCCCAATGAGCAACTGATAGCTGCCTCCAGGTACCTAAAGGGCATTAACTTAAAAAAATGGGGTCCACAATGGGGGGCATTGTACAGCCTCCATCGGCTATAGACAAATCCTATATAAATCAATGGAATTCACCAAGAAAAATGTAATCTGCAGAAGTAGTAGACATTAATTTACTATGTGTTACTCTATTGTATCACTATGTATTACTCTGTCGTAACAAACTTTAAATTGAAACTTGATACATCACAAGCCATTAAAAGGGTTAAGCTAAAGGGAGTGTGTCACCACATCTTTTCCTTCTAAACTGTTCCTGGTGCCCTGTAGGTCACATACACCCTACCCTAGACATACCTTTGTGTGCTTTTCTCCTAGTTGCCCCCCAAAAATATCATTATATTCAAATTACCATAAAAGAGCCCAAAAGGGCAATACCCATTGGCAAAGCAGCCCAGCAGCTCCTTTTCTCTTCAGCTTCTCT
Organism: Bufo bufo; assembly: GCF_905171765.1. Taxonomy (NCBI): domain Eukaryota; kingdom Metazoa; phylum Chordata; class Amphibia; order Anura; family Bufonidae; genus Bufo; species Bufo bufo. Next base: position 67,834,538 of record NC_053391.1, on the reverse strand, counting down.
CCACGTCCCTCCACTCCCAACATCTTCGAGCTAGCGCTTTAAAGCTGTTTGCCAACAGAGCAGCGATGTGCGTCTAGACGAGATTTTAAGCGCTGGGCAGGGGTGCACCACTAATGAGGCCAGGTGAGGCGATCGCCTCAGGCAGCACCAGGTAGGGGCAAGAAGGGGGGCAGCCAAAGGGCTATGGGCAATGAGCGCTTTCATTGTGGTAAAAGGGTTAGGTTAAGAAATTGGCATGGGGGGGGGACGTGCTGTTTCAGTTTTCGCCTCAGGCAGCAGAAAGGCTAAGTGCACACCTGGCGCTGGGTTGATGATGTTGGCAGTGGAGGGAGGTGGAAAGAAGACGAAGAAGGGAAGAGCGGGACTCACTTCAAATGGGAGCATGTTGGCTGTGTTGGCGATGGGTACTGCCTCTTGGCAGCGTCAGACTGAAGTCCCTTAGGCCCACCAGAGGAAATTATTCTAAGAGCCCACCCTCTGTGTACATAGGACCTTATGGGCCCTCTTTTACTAGGGGTCCATTATTATCAGAGCTTGCGTCCACTGGAGGATCTTCTGGTACTCTCGTGGGCCAGACCGACCCTGTCTCTTGGGTTCTTTTATGCTAATTTACATATTAATATAAAGATTGGGGGCAATAAAGATTTAGGAAAGCACACAAAGGTAAGTCTTGGATAGGGTGTATCGACCTACAGGGCACCAGGAACAGTTTAAAATGAAAAGAGGTGGTGACAGACTCCTTTTAAGGATTGCCAGAACCATGCATTTCATGTGTTAACATTTGCTACATCTGTATGTGGTGAGTTTTACGGCTACACAATATCTTTGTTACACCTGTAGATGGTCAGTATTACGACATGGTCCTGTTCTATTCCATTCAATATCATGGTCCTGTTCTATTCCATTCAAAGTGTCCTGTTTTTATAGAGTATTTGGTTCTAATAATAATCTCTCCCGGGTCGTGACCACGCTGAGGTATGTGGCCATGTGCAGCAACATCTGGATCACTATTGTTTCTTATCAGTATTGGATTCTTCTTTGAAGTTTGCTATGAAATGATATTATTTCAGTAAGGCCGGGTAATAGTTAAGCTTAGCGTGTGAGTTCTCTATCAGTCACAGAAATAAAAAAACACTAGAAGGCGTGAAATTTTCAGCACCATCTATAAAGTCATGTGTTTCTTATGTGACCTAGAATTGAAGGTTACCATATAACGCCTAAAATGTGATGTACTGGGGGATAAAATGACCTTATGTCAATAGCGGAATAATCCTGAGCCTGTCAAGTGATCTAAGAAGATGGTACAGTTTATATCACTAGTTATGACCTGTACTTGCTTCATCTCACTCTCCACAATAGTCCTCAGAGACATCAATGCTTGACGGTTTCACCAGCCCTTACACCTGAACCATTCACAAAGGGCCTCATTTTCAATAATTAGTTCCAAGGAACAGAACGGATCTATTTTTAACGGTGATGAGCTGATGATTCTCAAGACAATTACCTTTTTTTTTTTGATGTTATGAATATGAACAACATGGCTTTCTTCCAGCCCGACAGTGTAAAAGATCACTGCTAGTCTGCCTTCACATAAGAAGTTCTCCTACAATGAGGCAGACTGTGAAAAATCACATTCTACATGCAATTTAAAAAAAGGATTTTTATCTTCAGAAAAAGCGCCACTCTTTTCTGTAGACGTGTCTGGTAGTGCAGCTTAGCCCCATTCGCTTGAATGAAGAAGAACTGCAATATTGGATCCATAATATAATCCCCAAAGTAACCAATGAAGTGGTTATTACTAATATTCGACCCAAAAAAAAAATCTAATTCTATCGAATATGAATTTTGCGTGATTCAATTGGGGAGAATCAAGGAGATAGCTTTCAGGCCAATCACATCATTATCACTTTAGGTTGAATTCATTTTATTTGCTTTGGTCGAATAGGACCCAAATCGAATTTTAAGAAACTTGCTTATCTGTATTCAATATACAGTGTTGTGCAAAAGTTTTAGATAGGTGATAAAAATGTGGCCAAGTAAGAATGCTTTCAAAAAAAGAAGTGTTAAAGGGTGCATTCACATCACGTTTTTGCTATCCATTTAACAGATATGTTGTAAAAAAAAAAGATGCAAAAGTGTAGAACATCACGCATTTGTATCCTGCAGAGTCTGGTAAATTTTTTAATATATTAACGTATACGTTACAATTGAACTCTATAGTGAACGGATGCCACTGTATGGCATCAGTCTGAGGCATCCGTTAATGCATCCGTTTTTTGTATATGTTAGACAGGAAAAACGTGATGTGAACCCAACCTTAAACGTTTAATGTTACATTTATTCGGTAGCAAGACAACGACCCCAAACATGCAGTTAATGTCATTAAGAACTATCTTCAGCATAAAGAAGAACAGGAGTCCTGGAGGTTATGATCTGGCCTCCACAGAGCTCTGATGTCAACATCATCCAGTATGTCTGGAATTACATGAAGAGACAGAAAGATTTGAACAAGCCTATAGCTACAATAGTTCTCCAAGATGTCTGGAGCAACCTCCCTGCTGTCGTCCTTCAAAACTTTATGTAAGTGTATCTAGAAGAATGGATTCTGTTTTGAAGGCAAAGGACGGCCACACCACATATTGATTGGATTTTCTCTCTTTCATTCATATAAACATTATTATATTCTTACTTTGTAGAATTTTTCCCAAACTTAAATTTTTTCACATTATTGTACATAATTTGTCCATTTTGGTCCACCTCTTTTGGTTTGGTTTATCACAGGGTGTAATGCTGCTGGGACCTCACCGATGAGAACCCAGCAGGAAGTGTCCAATAATCTTGCAGTGCTCACAGGAAAAAATAAATAAATTGATATTTCCCACTAAAATTAATAAGCTGTCCATGTACTTTATGGAGTGGCCAAGTTCTCCAGAGTGAAACATGTTCAATGCATCTGGGAAAAGAGACAGACAGCTTGATAGAGGTGTACGCTCAGAATGCCCTAATACAGGGCGATTTCCAAACCAGATACACCCTAAAAGTGGTTGTCCAGGATTTCACTATTGATGGCCTCGGTATCTGACCAACGTGGTCATGAATAGCAAAATCTTGGAAAACCCTTTTAACATCCCCTTGTTCAGGGGCATACCGGGGGGACTGGGTGCTAGATACCATGCCATTTTGACTCAACTAGAGTAGATTAGGGTATACAGGGCTAGGGCAGGGACTGAATCTTAATCCCAAGCAAGGGAACGTTTAGTTACGACTCTAATATTTCAAGTCAATTCAAATTTTATGACAAAACAAAATATATATTTTTTTAAATGCATCAAGAAAACAATTCTTGAAAGTGTTGGCAACGGGATCGGCATTTAGTAAACTTCATTGACAACGCCCATGTTTCTTTGTTTGGGTTCTTCCAACTAATAGTTTAATGCGCGAGCCATTAGGACGTTCATCTTCTCATTCAGACCTCTAAATGGTCACAATCAATACCTTAATGGGAATGTTTGGGATAAGCCTTACGAGAACCAAATTGGCACATTACTACATTTTTTTTCCAGCCTGTGCATTAAGTTCATTAAATTTTCTCATTTGAATTACAAATCTCCACTTGTCTTGTCTGGATGAAGACAGAATCCTCATTTACAAGAGCAGATCTTTGCTGTGTTAATGTTTAACACAAAATTAGAAAGTTAATGCGGTAAAGGAAAGCTGCGCTATGGCCTGCTGGTATTTATGGGATAGATAAGGAAGCATTAAATAAGTTAGAAAAGTTATATTTCAATATTTATCTATATAAATATGTACTGGGCGGAGGATCTGGAGCGCGGACTGGAGGGACCAATAACTCCTCTGGATTAAGAAGTAAAAGGCTATAAAACAAGCTGACATGCACCAGTGCTCCATAAGCAAGAGAGCAGGACAACCCTCATCACTACACACAGTCAGGAAAGATTTACTAGAAGATTATGTAGAGTCTATGCCAACAATGACTCTATAGAGGGTCTTACAGACCAACTAATACCAAGCAAATGGTATTAAAGGGGCTATCCAGGGCTGTAATATTAATGACCTATCCTTGGGTCATCAATATCAGTTTGGTGGGGGTCCGATTCCAGAGCAGCTAACAGAGTAGCACATTTCCGTACACTGGCTAGTAGGCATGAAGTTGAATGTGGTGCTGTACAGATTATGACCAACAGCTGATTGTGGGGGAGCTGGGAGTCAGGCCCCTATTAATCTTATATTAATGATCTATCCTAAGGATAAATCATCAATTTCATCTCCATAAGCACGGGAGTATTTGCCAATACAAAGAAAAGAACCGAATGAAGAGGAAGGGTAAAGAATTGTCCCCTTTTCCATAATGGACAGGTTGTTTTGGGGTGAATTAGATGAATTACCAATTTGCTTTTTTTTGCTATTACATCCTGTGGCGAAACCAACCTTGCCACTAGGTTTCGGAGGGGCCTGGCTACCAGCCTCTTGCCTCAGGATTATGGCCCATACTAACTTTAAAGGAGAAGACAGACCGGCCGCACAGCTTAAATCTGTCTTTGGAATTGTATTTTATGTTATGTGAGGGTACCCAGATAGCTAATTTTATTGTATTCGTGTAGTCTGAGTGCCATTCACCTAATAATAGGCACTCAGACTTGAGCTATCTGGGGATATGTTAATGTCTGTGTTTACTGTAAGGGTTGTGACATTGCATGTTTAAATGGTGATTTCTGTCCTGTTGTCCCCACATGTGTATTGGCGATTTACCTTTGTCTTGAGAGATAATTAAATTACTCCTCGGGTGTCTCCAGGGCAGAGAGGAGGAAACCATGATGCATTGTGGGGATGTATTGTGTCTGTGTATCCTGAATTGCTGCATATCTGTCCTGTGTCACAGTCTTCCTTCTGGTCCCCTAGGGGTGTGTCCACCAGATGGGGACCTGCATAAATACGGGCGGGTAGCCCTCAATAAAGAGTGCCTGTTTTATCCTTCATCATGTTGAGGCTGGTGTTTGGGTAACTGATCAATACTGGGGGATTGCTATACGCTGAAGATTTGCTATACTCCCCTGGCTTTACTACTAGCTCTTGTAAGAGCTGTTCCTGCTCTCTGGTTTTAGGAGAGGTTCACCCACTGGAGCCTGGAGCCTTGTCGTAGGTCCAGGGTGGGTAGGAGACGGTGAGACCTCAACCAAGCTTCGGCGGTTCGTGGGGTCTGCAGTGCGTACGGTGTCAAGTGGAGTGCTTGGAGTCCTCTGGAAGCACTAGGAGCATCTATCAACGGAGGTACCAGGTCGGGGTGCCAGGAGATCCGTTACACATCCCAAATCAAAACATCTGTCACCTTAATTGTGACTGTAGGGATTAATGATCCCTATAGTTGGCCGGTTAAAAGAAAACTGAGTACACTTTTAGGGAATACCAACTTAAAAGATAGGATCTCCCATAAAGGATCTTCGACTGTAAGCTACTGAGAAATGCAGCTGCAAATAGCATCTCTATTCCTGGAGGACCAACATGTTGGTGAATTACACAGAAGTCCACTGATTTCTATAAGGGGCTATTTAATACTTAATTTTAACTGCGGTAGTGCTTCAGGGAAAGTACCATCTGAATGCAGCTAAAATGAGCACCTCTTGTCCTGGAGGACCAACATGTTGGTGAATTACACTGAGGTCTATTGGTTTCAATAAGGGCTGTGTAATACCTAATTTCACCTGCGGTGGTGCTGCAGGGAAAGTGCCCCCTTGATGCCAGCTGATCCTAGTAGCCTGATGTGATCATCTTATTGTTGGGGATCCCTATGAAAGTATCGGCTGACCCCAATGTGCCTCGATGACAATGATACAATACTCACCTTATCCATTATGTAAAATACATGGCAATGACTCAGTATCTCATCAAATGGACCATTTAGAAATGATGTTAGTCTTCCTGGAACATAACATGATTTAATATTCATAGTGTAAGTGAATCTCCCTTCACACCGAGGAAACCTTTGATATTTTAAGGTTACGATTTGCAAGAAAAAGAAGCTTCAATAAAAATGAATGTGAAGTGAATTAAGATGGAAATTTCTGCTGGGTTACCGGCCTCTGTTAATTGATTATGGATTTTTCTAATGTATGGCATTTTTAAAATGAATAGCTACAGGCATTATGGGACAATATTGGTTCCTACATTCAAGCATCGGCCAAAAGCTGCCGTTTCGACGGTCTAAAAAGAAAAAAGAAAAAAAAATCTTGTCTCAGGATTACTAATTTATTATATCTTTTGACCTGTGGGAAGCCTTTAGAAAATGTCCTCACTCATCTAATATTCATGAATGTTTGATTTTTTATGGGGCGTGCACTCAAAGAGACTTTTTCTCCCCTTAAAGTGTCTGTTGAATAACATTGAGCTAGGAAAAAAAAGTCTAAAAAGCCCAGTAAAATATATAGCAGTGTCTGCAAAAGGAATGTAAGATATGGGAAAGAGGAACATGCCTTAGAAATACCATCTGCTATGTGCCGTGATTGAGCCAGCCTGGTAACACGTGTGTATGGGTGCCACATGGAGGAAAATATCAAAGAAAAAACTTAAAAGTCTTCTCAGAAAAGAGCAGAAAGAACATCTGAAGATGTTTCACGTGCAAAGCGTGGCCAGATGGCCACACGACATCCGAGGTTCCCCTTTTATAGCAGGCTGCTATTTCAGATCTTATTCGTTAGCGGACCGGATTCTATTACATGTCATAGGAAATTGTAAAAATGGGTTTATGAATCCATAAAAGTAGAGCATAGCCCGAGGAGGGCAGAGAGTGAAGCCATGCTCTGGCCAAAGCTTTCATCTTCAAGAGATGGGTGTGGTGCACCAACCCAAAGACAATAACTCCAATCCATTCATCTACTACACCTATCATTTACCCTAGGGGAAGTCATCCAGGGAAAACAATATGTGAATCGGACCTAGGCCCCTGTACAAAAAAAAAATTCTGCACCACGGGCTAAACCCATTGTGGAAATGCTCTTCTGCATGTCAATGGGGTTGCAGTAAATCTTGCAAAGTGGCTTGTCACTGGATTTGATGCAGATTTTAGTGTGGAATTTGCACCAAAATCCATGACGAAACCAGGACCTTAGGGCTCACGTACGCATGAAATACATACACTACGGGAAAGGGGAATTCTGGAGGGAGGGCTCAATCAATTCCACCCTTAAAGGGGTTTTCCAGTAAAATAATTTTTTATCAAGTGCTCGCAGAAAGCCCTGAACAGATACCTGCTCTACGCCGCTCCGGTCCTCCACGTTGTCCTCGCTGTCTCCATCTTCCAGTCCGTCTGGCTGTGGGCATGGTCACATGCTTTAGCGGTGATGTGACCACAAGGAGCACATCACCACTGAATCCAGTCATTGGCCGGAGCAGTGCATGTGATCATACCCATAGCCAGACGGATGTAACCAGCGCGGGGACCGGAACCTGGAGACAGCAGAGGCAGCGCAAAGGACCTGAGCGGCGTGGAGCAGGTAAGTATGAATCTTCAGTTTCAGGACCCGGCACTTGATAAAAAAAATAAAAATGTATATCGGAAAACCCCTTTAAGAGGTATTTTATCATGAGGGGAATATTTGAAGTCAGTTTTGCTCGAGCTTGATGTTGGCATATTTTGCATCAAATTTTTCAAATGTCTCTGTTGGCATCTTTGGTCCCTGTGCTTTTGTCGAGAAATGCTCCTCCAATTTTTTGCACCCCCTACAGATGTGAGTTTGAGACTTTTGTGTGAGTTCATTAAGTGAAACCTATTAACATAGCTAACCACAAGGAGTGGCATAAAACAGCAAAAAGTTGCAAATTTTGGCGGAAAACAGGACTTGTGCCACAAAAAAAAAAGAATGTAGAAAATAACGTTTATATGAATTTGCGAATATACGACGAATATTCTACAAAATATTAGCGAAATATCACGAATTCGAATATGACCTCTGCCGCTCATCACTACTAATGGGTCACTGGATCTATAACCTGGGCTCGCACCTCCAGGGATCCGGTGGCTCACTATTCAGCCTTGTAGCATCGGAGGTCACAGAAGTGAAATAATGTAAAAATAAGAGCATACTGTAGGTAAAATCAGATAGTAAATAACATATCAAGTGCTACATCTCACCTGCTCAGCTCTGCTACATCTCTCTACATAATACACAAGTCCATATGCATCAATTGCATTTGCGGAAATAAAGCCCTTGCCTATGTTTCCTGATATACCGCTGACAAAATTGGAGGATTGACGTGCCCCCGCATTAGTGTATGGGTCGCTTGGCATCTGGATGGGCAGTAAGTATGACTGGCCTTCCACATTGCATAAAAACATGCAGCCCTGACTCTATACTGAAGAGAGGACATGCCAGAGCCGCTTTAAATGAACTGTATGGATAATCAAACCGGACATGTGTCTCAAGGAATCAACGCATGGATCCCGGCTGATAACTCATCAGGGTATAGCGCTTTAATTCGTAGACTGAAGATGATGGCAGTGGTTGTTTCTCTCCATGGGTTTATGATTTCCACCAGCTATGTAATGTAGATGATCCCTCATAGGAAGCCGGGCCGGTTCTAAAGATTCATATGACAATGGTTTATAGTAGGAAATGGATAATGGGGGGGGGGGGGGGGGGGGGTCTAACCGTTATCTGGGGGTCACTTTTGTATCAAGGTGCCCTGATTTTTTTTTGCTTGGTCACTTTCAGGAGCGTACGTTTTACCTGTTCTGGTCTGAGTACTGCATGCAAATCTAGCCTTATTAAATAGAATTCTAAAATACAATGAAGACTGACACCAAAATAGGTCACATGGGTCAAAGGAACGAAGCAACTGTACTTAAGACTTTGGGCTCATGCACACGTCCGTATGTATTTTGCAGTCTGCAAAAAGCGGATCATCAAAAAATACGGATGACGTCCGTGTGCATTCCGTATTTTGCAGAACGGAACAGCCGGCCCCTAATAGAACAGTCCTGTCCTTGTAATGTGGACAAAAATAGAACTTGCTCTATTTTTTTTAGCGGTAGGGACATGCGGACATACGGAAACGGAATGCACTTGAAAAGAATGGTTCCGCATACAGTCCACAAAAAAAACTGAACGGACGCGGAAAGAAAATATATTTGTGTGCACGAGCCCTTAAGAGAGATCTGCGGAAAGCTGAGTGACGATTTACACGTCCCCATTAACATCTTCTACTTGTGTCGTATTTGTTGTGGATTTTACCCGTGGACTTCTACTGGGGCTCATGCACACAAAGGTATTTTGTTTCCATGTCCGTTGCGATTTTTTTTCTGGCTCGTATGCGGAACCATTCACTTCAATAGGGCCGCAAAAAAAAAACTGAAATTATTCCGTGGGCATTCCGTTTCCATATGTCCGTTCCGCAAAAAAATAGAACATGTCCAAGGATAGGACTATTCTATTAGGGGCCAGCTGTTCCGTTCCACAAAATACGGAATGCACACGGACGTCATCCGTAATTTTTGGCGGATCCGTGTTTTGCGGACCTCAAAATGCATACGGTTGTGTGCACGAGCCCTTAGTAAAATCCTGAAAAAGTAGAGAGTACAATGCAAGTGAATGAGATTATATAAAATCTCATCCGCAAGCGATGGAAATTTTTTGGTCGGATTTTACGCCACGGAGCCGATTTTTAAATCCGCTGCAGATTCTTTGCAGGTCTGTTGCAGATTGATTCCAATTGGTAAGAAAAAAAGACTGCATTGAAATGAATCTAGTATTAGACCACATGCACACAACCCTAATACAACCGTATTTTGCATCCGCAATGTTTGGAGATCGCACACTGACCCCTTCATTTCTATGGGTCCACAGAACAAAACAAAAACTTACAGCGTACGGATATCATTCGCGTGCTCCACATCTGTATGTCCACATGGACAAGCACGCAAAAGGTATTAGTATTTTGTGGATCCACGGCTTGTGGACTGCAATACGGAAACTGTCGTGTGCATGAGTCCTTAAAGGGGTTGTGTCATCTAGGATCGCTAGGATACCCATCAAGATCCGTGCGGCTCCCACTTCTGAGACCCACACATATCTCCAAAAGGGGCCTCTGAAAGAGCCAGAGCTCGGCTATTTTTGGAACTCCCATAGGACTGAATGGAGGTCAGCAGTGCATGTGCAGCTGCTCTCTGCTCACTTTGGGGGTCCTGTTTCAGGGGTCCTATTTTGGGACTTGCACCTACATGACATTGGCGGTATATACTAGCAATATTCCACCAATCTCTCAGGTGAGACAACCTTTTTCTTTAGGCCTCATGCACACGACCGTTGTGTTCCGTTGCGCAAAATGGGGTTCCGTTGTTCCGTGATCCGTTTCCGTTTTTGTTTCCGTGTGCCTTCCTTTATTTTTGGAGGATCACCAGACATGAAGGAAAGCAAAAAAAAAATCAAAGTCAAGTTTGCCATGCAAATGATAGGAAAAAAACGGACGCGGACGCGGATGACAATCTCGTGTGCCTCTGTGTTTTTTCACGGACCCATAGACTTGAATGGGTCCGCGAACCGTTGTCCGTGAAAAAAATAGGACAGGTCCTATTTTTTTGATGGACTGGAAACACGGATCACGGACGCGGATGACAAACGGTGCATTAGCGGAGTTTTCCACGGACCCATTGAAAGTCAATGGGTCCGCTGAAAATCACGGAAAACGGAACAACGGACAAGGAACACAACAACGGTCGTGTGCATGAGGCCTTAATCTAGTCTTGTGGTTTTGCTGCTGTTTGCCTGAGGATATACTTTTTTTTTAAACACTTAATTTTTATTTTTTATTTTATTATTATTTCTCTTTGAAATCCACTGAAAAACCTCTACTGTCCTCTGCATTAATATCAAATCTGCACAAAATCCCACACGATTCTGTGCAGATTTGCCTTGGAAGTTTTTCTGCAGATTCCAAGTTCCAAAACATTCTGCTGAATAGGATATTAAAAATATTAATTAAGATAAAATAAAATAAAATTGTAATGCACTATGCTCCTGTATTTACTCCCAGAATGTAATTCTGCGTATAGATGTAGCAGGGTTGAAGTTGCAATTTACACATCCGTGTGTGATATGACGACGAGCTGCGCCCATTTTCAGAGCTCTGTATGTCTCGGCTCTGCTGCATCTGTATAGCGCTGATGAACCGATGACCAATGTTGTGGTGATCTTGATACAAAGTAACTCTGTGTTGTATAATAAATGTAAATATCCTTTTGGAAGCTCTTCCCTATAAGCGATTGTAATGTTTTTCCTGAAAAATACAAACAAACAGTCGCCGTCCTTTGGGACTATGGCGCCCTAGGCAGTCACGCTTCATTCACTGTGTCTCCATCGGCCGTGAAGCCTTCAGGAGGAAGGACTTATAATTACCAACCTCCCCCAAACCACTGGAGTATTGCTCCTCACCTATTTGTGGAAGCGTGGAACCAGTCAGTCAGAAAAGATGCTTTAATGTCATTTTTACATATTCGCCGTTCCCAGCAAAGCACGTAACCTGCTTGCAGAAATTAGTCTTGTGAAGAGAGAATACGCAGATCAGCATTAAAAGCCCACCGCGTGCCGCCCTGCCGCATTACCGCTCCCAAATATTAAATTACTTATAGAAAAATAAAGCAGGTGGCGCGTTTTTTGTGACAGCGCTCAGAGTGTTCGAATATATTATTGAAGACATTTCATTAGGCAACGCAATTACCCTACACATGGCCGAACATTTCCCACTCTATTATTTCATCAGTGACACTGCATTATTACAAAAACCTACAAATCCATCATCCGGGCACCAGAAATGCAGAGCACCAAGGTGTGAAAGGAGGAGATACATTGTTACGAAGCTACAGATCTGGTCACGGAGAGAAAGGTCTACAGTCGGGGCCCTACTCCCAAATGCCAATGGGCACCTGGTGCTACATAAGCCCTGTGTGTGGAGGCTATCATGTCTATTCCATTAGCGAAAAAAGAATCAGTTACCACATTGACCCCTTTAACATAGATTCTTTGGGGCCCATTGAATGGGGCTCCAAACCTCCTTCACCCTTGGACTTACCAAAATGTTAATGCAAATTAGCATAAACTCATCCCTTTTAAGAGCGCTGGACAGTGATATTGAGACTCTTGGCAGGTATGTGGTGCAGCAGAGGTAAGGAGGTCATTTGACTCTTTCCTTAAGGTGCAATGAAAACGTATTGTCTTAAAAGGGTTCTCTGGGAAGGGTTGTCCTATCATGTCATAAAGGGAGGCCCACTCCTAGGCCTCCACTTGATGTGCCAGAGTGAAGAACCAGTCTGTGTAGGAGCAGGTCCTGCTATGGGAGACCCAGTACCTCCACTCATGGCTGGGATGTAATGCTGCATCTCCCATTAAGCGGGGATGGGGTGAGCAAAGCTGAATCCAAAGATGAGTAAAGCTGGATCCAAGGGTGAGTGAAGCTGAGTATAAGAGTGAGCAAAGCTGGATCCAAGGGTGAGTGAAGCTGAATACAAGAGTGAGTGAAACTAAATCTAAGGCTGAGCAAAGCTGAATCCAAAGAAGAGTAAAGCTGGATACAAGGGTTAGCATAGCGGAATCTAAGGATGAGTAAAGCTGAATCCAAGGGTGAGTGAAGCTGAATCCTAATGTGAGTGAAACCGAATCCAAATGTGATTGAAGCTGAATCCAAAGATGAGAGAAGCTGAATCCATGGCAATCACTGAGATCACTGACTTCATTTTAAAGCATTTCACATCATGAAGGTCTTTAACATTTAGGACCTAGCCAGGGGCGTAACTATAGGGGGTGCAGAGGTAGCAGTCTCTACCGGGCCCAGGAGCCTGAGGGGGCCCAAAGACCCTTGTGCCACTGTTAAAGATGTGTGAATTTTATTCTATATTTTTTGTATATCTAGGACTGTAATGAGTTAACTTTTTCTTTTCCAAGTGCCTCCCACCCCTCTCTTTGTCTCAAGCCGGAGAAGAGAGGGGGGGGGGCAAAGAGCTGTGCTGTGGGCAGCGTCTGATTTTTCATCTTTCTACAGGTGTCCCAAGGGAGGCATATATAGAGTGTGGTGGAATGCGTAAGCCAATCATATGACTTGATGATATATATATTATTCACTGCCTATAGAGAAGCACCTCTTTGAAGTGTCACATATGACATATGCAGTATTATTGTTAGACTGTCCGCCATTATAAGATGGCGGACACTTAGATGTTTACATTAGTTCACATTCCAAAGTGGTACACACTGCGCAGATGTTAAGAGTGTTATCTCTGTTTCTCTTATCTCTTTTTCCTTTTTGACCAATGAAACAATGGTTTATGCCTCAGTGAGGACTGCCCTCTTCTGAAGATGTATATACGCTTACCCCATGTAATAAAAGTTAGAGATGGCTTTGACCAACTTCTGTGTCAGTGTCTAGTCTCTCAACCACGCGTGGATATTAACTCCCTGGGGGTACATTGATTTGGAGCACCAGAGTGTATCTAAAATGCTCTAATTTAGGGCGGCTTTATCACCACATAAGAAGACACTGGTATTATAGAAAGTGCATACAGGTCAGGTTACACCTCTGGCTGGAGGGAAGGGTTAGCTCAAGAATTTGGCATGAGGGGGTGCCCTTTCAATGTTTGCCTCAGGCAGCAGGAAGGCTACGTGCTCCACTGCCCCTTGCCAACAAGCACTGAGGGACGGGGGCCCAAGCTGAACTCTTGCACCAGGGCCCATGAGCTTTTAGCTACGCCCCTGGACCTAGCCGTGTAGATAAGAAGGTTGGAATTGCACAGCTGGGGTCCCAGAGGTTGGACCCCACCGATCAAACAATAATGGCCTATCCTAAGGATAGATCATGTGTTACAGTCCCAGGGAGCCCCTTAAACACAATATTTTAGGCTTACCTACAGTATAGACCTGCCTACAACTACAGAAAGCAGATTGTGGTACATGACAAACTCCTCTTTGTGCTCTGTGCCGATTTCCATCTTTCTCTCTACCTCTTAATATTGGGCTGGGTAGGACTAATCAGCCACACGACTTGATTGTATTATAGCACGGATCTGGAGGGGGTGACTGCGCTCACCGGGGGGCACTGGCAGTGGAAACTATCTGTAATGGGAGCAGGGTGTTAATCGTGAGCCTGCAGATATCCTGGCCATGGTTATTCTGTACAGTCATGCTTCCGCTCTTATCCCGCTCGCGGCTGCGCTGATATAATGTTTGTTGGGACATGACTGGAGCAGGAAACGCTGAAGATTATATACCAATAAATACCGCTCACAAGCAAATCAGGAATGAGGCCATGGACTTCCTACCAGGGACTGTCTACCATTACTGGGAAAGCCTTTGCACCATTTACTTAACCCGAGTCAATAAATGTATGGGACACTGATTCAGCAGGCGCTGAGCGAAACAAAGACGCACAGACCCCCCTCCGATCCAAACATTTTCCAACAATGATAAGGGTTTTCTTTAGAGAGAAATTCCACGTTAAGACCTCATGCACACGACCGTTTGCTTCCGCGTCCGTTCCGCCGATTTTAGCGTTGGGGATGCGGACCCATTTATTTTCATGGAGCCGTGTAAAATGCGGATAGTGCACCGTTTGCCATCCGCGTCCGTGATCCGTGGTTCCAGTCTGTCAAAAAAATATAACCAGTCCTATTCTTGTCCGCGGAAAACGGTTCACGGACCCATTCATGTCAATGGGACCGCTAAAAAACGCGGAGGCACACAAGATTGTCAACCGCGTCCGTTTTTTTTCTATCATTTGCATGGCAAACCTGTCTTAGACATTTCTTTTTACCTTCCTTTATGTCTGGTGGTCCTCCAAAAATAAAGGAAGACACACGGAAACAAAAACGGAAACGGATCACGGAACAACGGAACCCCATTTTGCGGAACGGAACACAACAATGTGCATGAGGCCTAAAGGAGACTTGTCAGCTGTCCTAATGTGTCCGTTTAGTTTATAAAAAAATAAAATAAAAATCTGGACCATTTTTTCCAAAACTTTTTCAGACAACCCCTCTGTGATTCCGCCTGGAAATGTATGAATAAATTGCAAACTGAGTGTTCCATTTCTGTTGTGCCACTACCCACTTGCACGTTATCCAATCTGTGCTGGCCATGTGATATTGTGTAGAGACACACCCTTTTCCACAAAGGGAATGGTAATGCCCAGTTAGCAATGTATTTATACGTTTCCAGCAGGAATAATAGAGGAGCAGAGAGTTCTAAGAAAAGATGCTCCAGAACTGTTTTTGGTGAATGGGGAATACTTAGAGTTTATGAACAGTAGGGCACCCTGTATCACCCTGTGTCACCCAGTATCACCCTGTATCACCCAGTGTCACCCTGTATCACCCAGTGTCACCCTGTATGATGCCCCCACTGGGGGCAACTTCTTCCTAAAATGGCCAATTTCACACGGCTCTGTACATGATGACAACCGTGACAAGTCGGCCAGTGGTTCATCTGTGAAGAATCGGTGTTTGGTCCATATGACCGTTGTTGTCCTCCATGTGTCATCTGTATTCTATAGTTTCCACGTGTGAATATGTAAAGTCAATGGATAAGTGGAAACCACGGACCGCACACGTCCATGATTCACTGAAGCCTGAAACAGGCCTTAGGGCTCATGGACACGACCGTATGTATTTTGCGGCCCGCAAAACAAGGATCCGCAAAAAATACGGATGATTTTGCGGAACGGAACAGCTGGCCCCTAATGGAACAGTCCTATCCTTGCCCGTAATGTGGACAATAATAGGACATGTTCTATTTTTTTTTGCGGAACGGACAGAAATGGAATGCACACTGAGTAACTTAAGTTTTTTTTGCGGACCCATTGAGATGATTGGTTCCGCATAAGGTCCGCAAAAAAAAAAAGGACACGGAAAGAAAATACGTTTGTGTGCATGAGCCTTTAGAAAGGACCTTCTGGTCCCGAATGTTTTATTAAATGTGCGCATTCATTTGCAACATCTTTCCTTAGGGCTTTGCATTGTGCAATCCCTCAGTTATTCCCCACGTAAATATAGGCAGAAATGAACAACTGTTTGTTATCCTTGTCAGCAGGGTGCGTCAGTACACAGTCTTTCAACATTAGCGCCGACTGGACAAGAGGAACCGTAACAACAAGTTGTCACTTTATGCCTACATTTCCAGGAAGAATAACAGAGGAACGCCACAACACATACCTTTAATACATGATCCCCACTGTACTTGATAACGCCATGGATGAGACTCCTCTCAGCCCCTGCCTGACTAGAGCTACATCCTGGGGGTTAAAGGTTAACTCATTACCTGCCATCTGTCCGCAGAACGTAAGACGACAATATTGGCGGTGACATTGTGCTGTTTGCAAACCTGCGTTACAACGACGCATCGCTCCCAGCTGCCCGGGAGCGGAGGAGGAGAGAGAAACACATCATTTGCTGGAAGATCACATGATGTCTGATTCTAATACAATTTTCATGCAAATGTAACGACATTAGTAGAAATTAACCTAAGATTATATTTAACCTTTTACATAATGGCTTTCATCAGCGCCCCTGCGTAATTTATGCTGATTGATTTGGCAAATTACAACCCTACCAGTAGCCTTTTTTTTATTTATTTATTTGCGAATGATATTGATATGGGAAATGCCGGACAAGATCCCACAAATAATAACACGACAGCTGATAATAAAGGCGCCATAGTGTCTGCCGTCCTGAGAACTTACAGAAAGGGTACATGGCCTTACCCAGCAGAAAGAGGTCTTCTGTTAAGGGCTCGTTCACACGACCCTTGGTGTCCCGTGCCCGTGCTGTGAACCGCAAATTGCGGTCCGCAAATGCACGGGCACCTTCCGTGGGGCAGGCGCATTGGGGATCGCAGACCCATTCACTTGAATGGGTCCGCGATCCCTCCGTTCCGCAAAAAGATAGAGCCTGTTCTATCTTTTTGCGTTGCGGAGGCACGGAGCGGAACCCCAGAAAGCACTCCGTAGTGTTCCGTTCCGTGCTTCCGTTCCGCAACTCCGGATTTGCGGACCCATTGAAAGGAATGGGCCCGCATCCGTGATACAGAATGGGACACCAACAGTCGTGAAGAACGAGCCCTAAGGCTACGTGCACACGAACGTTAGAGCTCCGTGCCCGCGCTGCGGAGCCGCCCTCCATTCACCCAGTCATAATGGTGAACAGAGAGGCGATCATGCACGCGCGGTGCACTCTCCGTTCCCTCCATAAGACAAGTAGATTCCAGCTCCTCATAAAAGGTAATATTTATTAGCTTCGGATTAAAAACCAGACGTCATCAAGGTAGAAAAAAATAAGCAATTCCCAGTGACGCCTTTCATCATGACTCTCCATTCACGGCTATGGGATAGCTGAGCACGCTTGCTCGCCAATAGCAGTTAATGGAGAGCTCACTGCGCATGTGCTGTACATTCTCCTTTGCTTCTAGGGGCCCGTTCTGGAGACGTTTTTATGTTTAACATATTTTTAAAGAATTTTTGGTGGTTAATTTTAATGTTCTATGTCACTATCTATATTTAAACAAAAACTATAAATTCTGCAGTTTTTGCAATGGCCACTAAGCCTAAACATTAGGCACCACTTCTTGTCCTATAAAGATCTCTTTACTGCAGTTATCTGCTTATCGTCACAGGCAGGATTAGAATGACCGATATCACCACTGTAGAGATAACACGGGGTACACTATTCACAGAAGATGATCTCAAAGCTTATCTACTCCCCCCTGACCTCACGTAGCATGCCTAGAAAACTGTCCCATATAAGTCAATCAGGTTGCGTCCCGTCCCGCCGTGTGTGTCAATGGCCCATGGTGGCTGCTGCAAAGCAATACTCTAAATGCTGTTAAGAACAGCTTAGGCAAGATGGCCGCCCCATAATCATGTTCAGGAAAGAGATTTTTTAAAAATCTGAAAATAAAAGATTAGAAAAAAAAGGATATGTGCTGCTATCGGGATTTAACTGGCAGAAGAAAAAGTTTTAGCAACGCATTCCCTTTAAGGGCCCGTCCATCCTGTCTTATACACCCCATTTCCATAGAATAAACCCTCTGACAAAGTAAAGGAGGCACATACGGAGTAGAGACCTTGTACAGCTGGACCATTTTTCATCTTGTAGAAGATTTTGCATATTTGAAGATAGACACAATGCAAAACAGGACATGCTCATTAAGCGGATCCAATTTGACTGGATCGGGTCAGTTTGCAATATCAAAGGCAGAGTCATCAGGAAACTTCAAAGGCATCACATGAGAAATATTTTGTCCTCGAAGGAAGAAAGTACAGAACGCTTATGTAAATGAAAAAAAATAAGAACTTGCCAATAAAACTCTTCTTTGTGCCAGTCCTGGGTATCTGGGAAAAGTCTACGCTAAAATCTAAACAGATGTAGCAGAGCTGAAATTGTCACTGCAGTATTATGATGGATGTCGGTGACTTTGCATAGCACTGCAGGTAAAGTGCAACATTCAGCTCCATCTACAGCTACATCTCTGACTTTACATAGTAGTTGGATGAATGGAATAGTTTGTTAAATGATATAGAGGTATAAACACTGTCCTGACCATTGGACCTGCAGAGTGTGACCTGGCATCAAATTACAGTGACGTAACTAATGACCAGGCCCCCACAGCAAATGTTTGAATGGCGGCAGGTCAGCTGGAGATGGTCGCTTCCATTGCTTCGCGCTGCTGATAGTTTAGCTCCTGAGGCCTATTGCACACGATCGTATGGCCTTTTCAGTATTTTGCGGTTCCGCAAAAAACGGATCTGCAAAAAATACAGATGACGTCCGTGTGCAATCAGTTTTTTGCGAAACAGAACAGCTGGCCCCTGATAGAACAGTACTATCCTTGTCCGTTATGCGGACAATAATAGGACATGTTCTATCTTTGAACGGAACGCAAAAAACAGAACGTAAATGGGGAAAAAAAACGTTTGTGTGCAAAAGGCCTTATGCGGACATTAATAGGACATGTTCTATCTTTGAACAGAATACGGAAATACGGAAATGGAATGCATACGGAGTACATTCCGTTTTTTTTTGCGGACCCATTGACATGAATGGTTCCCTATACGGGCTGTATACGGAATGCAAAAAACGGAACGAAAAAAAGTTTGTGTGCAAGAGACCTTAGTTGGGTGCTATGTGCATGTAGTGTATATATAGTGTATTTATGTGTGTATAGTGTATATATAGTGTATTTATGTGTGTAGTGTATATAGTGTATTTATGTGTGTGTAGTGTATATATAGTGTATTTATGTGTGTGTAGTGTATATATAGTGTATTTATGTGCATGCAGTGTATATATAGTGTATTTATGTGTGTAGTGTATACATGGTGTATTTATGTGTATAGTGTATATATAGTGTATTTATGTGTGTAGTGTATACATGGTGTATTTATGTGTGTAGTGTATATATGGTGTATTTATGTGTGTAGTGTATATATAGTGTATTTATGTGTGTGTAGTGTATATATGGTGTATTTATGTGTGTAGTGTATATATGGTGTATTTATGTGTGTGTAGTGTATATATAGTGTATTTATGAGTGTGTAGTGTATATAGTGTATTTAGGTGTGTAGTGTATATAGTGTATTTATGTGTGTGTAGTGTATATATAGTGTATTTATGTGTGTAGTGTATACATGGTGTATTTATGTGTGTAGTGTATATATGGTGTATTTATGTGTGTAGTGTATATATAGTTTATTTATGTGTGTGTAGTGTATATAGTGTATTTATGTGTGTGTAGTGTATATATGGTGTATTTATGTGTGTAGTGTATATATAGTGTATTTATTTGCATGCAGTGTATATATAGTGTATTTATGTGTGTAGTGTATACATGGTGTATTTATGTGTATAGTGTATATATAGTGTATTTATGTGTGTAGTGTATACATGGTGTATTTATGTGTGTAGTGTATATATGGTGTATTTATGTGTGTAGTGTATATATAGTGTATTTATGTGTGTGTAGTGTATATATGGTGTATTTATGTGTGTAGTGTATATATGGTGTATTTATGTGTGTAGTGTATATATAGTGTATTTATGTGTGTGTAGTGTGTATATATAGTGTACTTATGTGTGTGTAGTGTATATAGTGTATTTATGTGTGTGCAGTGTATATATAGTGTATTTATGTGTGTATAGTGTATATATTGTGTATTTATGTGCATGCAGTGTATATATAGTGTATTTATGTGTGTAGTGTATACATGGTGTATTTATGTGTATACATGGTGTATTTATGTGTATAGTGTATATATAGTGTATTTATGTGTGTAGTGTATACATGGTGTATTTATGTGTATAGTGTATATATAGTGTATTTATGTGTGTAGTGTATACATGGTGTATTTATGTGCATGTAGTGTATACATGGTGTATTTATGTGTGTGTGTGTTACATACTGTATATATAGTGTATTTATGTGTGTGTAGTGTATATATAGTGTATTTATGTGTGTGTTACATACTGTATATATGGTGTATTTATGCATGTAGTGTATATATATAGTGTATTTATGTGTGTGTTACATACTGTATATATGGTGTATGTATATCTAAACATGTGTGGTGACGCCGCTTGTCCGCCGTTGAGTAGAGAACCTGTTGTTAAAGATTTGAATCCCACCCCTGGCCCCCGTCTGGCAACTTCATCGCAACCCCTGACTCCTGTGTAAACCCCACTCCTGAGGCTAGTCAAGATTACGCTCTAAGACGAGGCCCAGAAGCCGCTCCGTTAGTTTCCTACAGTGTCACTGTATATACTGTCACTGTGCATAATGTCACTGTATACACTGCTGATGGGGCCCTGACAATAAAATCTATTAGTTAGCCACCTGGGTGGGCCCCCGCTGAGTTCAGGCCCCAAAGCAGCCGCTTCCCCTATAGCTACGCCCCTGTCCCCAAGCATATTTCAAGACTGGCAGCCTCTATCTCAAGAAGTAAGAATTGTGTGTGAACCAGCCCCACAAAGCAACCTCCCCATGAACCCACCATGGCTACACTGCTCTGCCAGTCCCTTATACTCCTCTACTCAATAGAAATACAACATTTGGAGTTTAAAACATTCTTAGAAGGTGTCAGTCCTCCTTGGGGAGATCTAGTTGGTCTGTGAAGTCTTAAAGGCAAAGACTTCTAGGAAAATTATGCAAATTCGCTCTCTTTCAGAAGGGAGAAAACTGTCTAATGCCACTTACAGGGAGTGCAGAATTATTAGGCAAATGAGTATTTTGACCACATCATCCTCTTTATGCATGTTGTCTTACTCCAAGCTGTATAGGCTCGAAAGCCTACTACCAAATAAGCATATTAGGTGATGTGCATCTCTGTAATGAGAAGGGGTGTGGTCTAATCACATCAACACCCTATATTAGGTGTGCATAATTATTAGGCAACTTCCTTTCCTTTGGCAAAATGGGTCAAAAGAAGGACTTGACAGGCTCAGAAAAGTCAAAAATAGTGAGATATCTTGCAGAGGGATGCAGCACTCTTAAAATTGCAAAGCTTCTGAAGCGTGATCATCGAACAATCAAGCGTTTCATTTAAAATAGTCAACAGGGTCGCAAGAAGCGTGTGGAAAAACCAAGGCGCAAAATAACTGCCCATGAACTGAGAAAAGTCAAGCGTGCAGCTGCCAAGATGCCACTTGCCACCAGTTTGGCCATATTTCAGAGCTGCAACATCACTGGAGTGCCCAAAAGCACAAGGTGTGCAATACTCAGAGACATGGCCAAGGTAAGAAAGGCTGAAAGACGACCACCACTGAACAAGACACACAAGCTGAAACGTCAAGACTGGGCCAAGAAATATCTCAAGACTGATTTTTCTAAGGTTTTATGGACTGTTGAAATGAGAGTGAGTCTTGATGGGCCAGATGAATGGGCCCGTGGCTGGATTGGTAAAGGGCAGAGAGCTCCAGTCCGACTCAGACGCCAGCAAGGTGGAGGTGGAGTACTGGTTTGGGCTGGTATCATCAAATATGAGCTTGTGGGGCCTTTTCGGGTTGAGGATGGAGTCAAGCTCAACTCCCAGTCCTACTGCCAGTTTCTGGAAGACACCTCCTTCAAGCAGTAGTACAGGAAGAAGTCTGCATCCTTCAAGAAAAACATGATTTTCATGCAGGACAATGCTCCATCACACGCGTCCAAGTACTCCACAGCGTGGCTGGCAAGAAAGGGTATAAAAGAAGAAAATCTAATGACATGGCCTCCTTGTTCACCTGATCTGAACCCCATTGAGAACCTGTGGTCCATCATCAAATGTGAGATTTACAAGGAGGGAAAACAGTACACCTCTCTGAACAGTGTCTGGGAGGCTGTGGTTGCTGCTGCACGCAATGTTGATGGTGAACAGATCAAAACACTGACAGAATCCATGGATGGCAGGCTTTTGAGTGTCCTTGCAAAGAAAGGTGGCTATATTGGTCACTGATTTGTTTTTGTTTTGTTTTTGAATGTCAGAAATGTATATTTGTGAATGTTGAGATGTTATATTGGTTTCACTGGTAAAAATAAATAATTGAAATGGGTATATATTTGTTTTTTGTTAAGTTGCCTAATAATTATGCACAGTAATAGTCACCTGCACACACAGATATCCCCCTAAAATAGCTAAAACTAAAAACAAACTAAAAACTACTTCCAAAAATATTCAGCTTTGATATTAATGAGTTTTTTGGGTTCATTGAGAACATGGTTGTTGTTCAATAATAAAATTAATCCTCAAAAATACAACTTGCCTAATAATTCTGCACTCCCTGTATATACTGAGTATTGACTTATAGTGTAGCTGTCTATAGGTGGCGCTAGAGATACAGTTTTTTTCTCTGTGGGGAAGATCTGGAGAACAAATTCAATATGAAATCTCGACCCCTCAACCCCCATATGTTTTGTAGACATTATAATCTTTCTTCAAACAAAGAACTTCTCATCCAGGAAAACCAGTTAGCATCACGTTCTGCTCAGGTTGTAATCAAACTTACCCTTAAAAAGATACGCTGGACACCCATCACCCATAGGCTCCATGTATTGTTTTGTTTTTAGAACTTTTTTAGCAGGATGCTTCTGCATAGACTGTACCCCTCTATACCGTACAGAAAATGGTACTGCAATATAAAAGGACACTTTCAGTCTGCGTTGGGAGAATGGCGGCCTATGGATATCTCGATATATAAGCTGATAAGGAGTAGATCATAAAGAAATATGTCAAGAGAAGAGCGGGTGTGAACATGACAACCGATCACAAGGTGGAAGCGATTACAAGCAAAGACAGAATATTTGTTCTGAACGCTTCCCTTAAAGGGGTCGTCTCACTCCAGCAAAAGGAATTTATCATGTAGAGAAAGTTAATACAAGGCACTTACTAATGTATTGTGATTGTCCATGTTGCCTCCTTTGCCAGCTTGATACATTTTTCCATCACATTATACACTGCTCGTTTCCATGGTTACGACCACCCTGCAATCCAG
Source organism: Bufo bufo (assembly GCF_905171765.1). NCBI lineage: Eukaryota > Metazoa > Chordata > Amphibia > Anura > Bufonidae > Bufo > Bufo bufo. The sequence continues at coordinate 67,811,032 of NC_053391.1, read as the reverse complement.
CAATGGTGGTCGTGCTTGCACACTATAGGAAAAAGCAGCAGTCTATCTGCACTTCTGTGGTCCCATTGTGCAAGCAAGCAGGGTGGTCTGTAACCATGGAAAGGATCAGTGTATAATGTGATGGAAAAATGTATCAAGCTGGCAAAGGAAACAATATGGACAATCACAATACATTAGGAAGTGCCTTGTATTAACTTCCTCTACATGATAAATGCCATTTGCTGAAGTGAGACAACCCCTTTAATGTCTTGTCATCTAAATCATCTCTCGCTGCTATCGCCACCTCTCCAAGTACAGTCTGGTATGAAGATGTGGACAGCTGCGAAGGTGCCTCCAAGGGTTTTGTTAGAAAGATGTCAGATACTCGTAAGATGGTGTGAAGTATAAACAGCAATTAAGATGAGATTAAACAGGCAAATTAAAAAAAACGTGTATATGGATGACAACTTAATGGAAAATAGCTGTCAAAGAATTTGCAAGTTTAGGTTAAAAAATAAAAATAAATATAAAAAAAAATGTAATATATGTATAGGGGTTATGCCATGATTGATGTAAAATGAGACATCATATAGTACATGACAATCTAGGACCAGCCCTGTACCTCACATGGGCCCAGAGATCTCCCCGGTCATTGCTCCAATTGTTCTGCTAGATTTATTTCAGGCTGAGAGCCCAGGGTGTGTGTGTCCCTTCTCCGGGGATGAGTCATTTCCCAGGGTGTGTGTGTCCCTTCTCTGGGGGCGAGTCATTTCCCAGGGTATGTGTGTCCCTTCTCCGGGGACGAGTCATTTCCCAGGGTGTGTGTGTCCCTTCTCCGGGGATGAGTCATTTCCCAGGGTGTGTGTGTCCCTTCTCTGGGGGCGAGTCATTTCCCAGGGTATGTGTGTCCCTTCTCCGGGGACGAGTCATTTCCCAGGGTGTGTGTGTCCCTTCTCCGGGGGGCAAGTCATTTCTCAGGGTGTGTGTGTCCCTTCTCTGGGGGCGAGTCATTTCCCAGGGTGTGTGTGTCCCTTCTCTGGGGGCGAGTCATTTCCCAGGGTATGTGTGTCCCTTCTCCGGGGACGAGTCATTTCCCAGGGTGTGTGTGTCCCTTCTCCGGGGATGAGTCATTTCCCAGGGTGTGTGTGTCCCTTCTCTGGGGGCGAGTCATTTCCCAGGGTATGTGTGTCCCTTCTCCGGGGACGAGTCATTTCCCAGGGTGTGTGTGTCCCTTCTCCGGGGGGCAAGTCATTTCTCAGGGTGTGTGTGTCCCTTCTCCGGGGATGAGTCATTTCCCAGGGTGTGTGTGTCCCTTCTCCGGGGGGCAAGTCATTTCTCAGGGTGTGTGTGTCCCTTCTCCGGGGGGCGAGTCATTTCCCAGGGTGTGTGTGTCCCTTCTGCGGGGGCGAGTCATTTCCCAGGGTGTGTGTGTCCCTTCTCTGGGGGCGAGTCATTTCCCAGGGTATGTGTGTCCCTTCTCCGGGGGCGAGTCATTTCTCAGGGTGTGTGTGTCCCTTCTCCGGGGGCGAGTCATTTCCCAGGGTATGTGTGTCCCTTCTCCGGGGGCGAGTCATTTCCCAGGGTGGGTGTGTCCCTTCTCCGGGGGCGAGTCATTTCCCAGGGTATGTGTGTCCCTTCTCCGGGGGGCGAGTCATTTCTCAGGGTGTGTGTGTCCCTTCTCTGGGGGCGAGTCATTTCCCAGGGTATGTGTGTCCCTTCTCCGGGGGCGAGTCATTTCTCAGGGTGTGTGTGTCCCTTCTCCGGGGGCTAGTCATTTCCCAGGGTGGGTGTGTCCCTTCTCCGGGGGCGAGTCATTTCCCAGGGTATGTGTGTCCCTTCTCCGGGGGCGAGTCATTTCTCAGGGTGTGTGTGTCCCTTCTCCGGGGGCGAGTCATTTCCCAGGGTATGTGTGTCCCTTCTCCGGGGGCGAGTCATTTCCCAGGGTGGGTGTGTCCCTTCTCCGGGGGCGAGTCATTTCCCAGGGTATGTGTGTCCCTTCTCCGGGGGGCGAGTCATTTCTCAGGGTGTGTGTGTCCCTTCTCTGGGGGCGAGTCATTTCCCAGGGTATGTGTGTCCCTTCTCCGGGGGCGAGTCATTTCTCAGGGTGTGTGTGTCCCTTCTCCGGGGGCGAGTCATTTCCCAGGGTGGGTGTGTCCCTTCTCCGGGGGCGAGTCATTTCCCAGGGTATGTGTGTCCCTTCTCCGGGGGGCGAGTCATTTCCCAGGGTGTGTGTGTCCCTTCTGCGGGGGCGAGTCATTTCCCAGGGTGTGTGTGTCCCTTCTCCGGGGGCGAGTCATTTCCCAGGGTGGGTGTGTCCCTTCTGCTGCAGCTCTCTCCCTGTAGCTGCCACAGCTTCTAACTGATGAAGATATGGCTGGTGGCAGTTGAAGGTCTAAACTGAGCATGTGCGACCACCTCAGTGAGGTGGACAAGAAATAAGGAAAAGAACAAACAGCAGGTGGCGATATACAGTTACATTTTATTAAATGCATTTACAAAAGTATTTAGATCCAGGTGCTGGTTTAAAAAATGTAGAATATTTTTTCTCGGCAGAAACCCTTTAATAAACAAAACTAAAATAAAATACATTTTCAGTACCTAGAAGTATCCTTTAAATTCAAGAACGCATTACAACTGTCTAAAAGAAAAAGTTATCGCTGTCCATCCAGCAACCAATCACAGGGCAGCTTTCATATTGTATAGTGCTCTTGAAAAATGAAAGCCGCGCTGTGATTGGTTGCTATGGCCAACAAAGACAGTTTTTCTGTTAGACGGCTTGATAAATCTGCCCCTCTGGGTGCCTGTCTCCTAGGATAAGTCCTGTGCAAAAGGAAGGCATAACGCAACATAATCATTAGTGGTCCGACCTTTAGGACCTACTTTTTTAAAGAATGAAGGAGGGGCGGTGCTGAGGTCCCGGACCACCCGCCATCAGAAGCACAGCTCCATTGAGGTACATAGGGATGGCTGCAGCTCAACCATATTTAGGGGATCATAGCGCTGAATGACGGCAGTGGCCTTTTCACTGGGGGCTCACAGAGGTTGGACATCCACCGATTGTAAGCCTAGTGATATGCCATCACTTTGTGAGATGAGAATACCCTCTTAAAGGGGTTGTTCATAATTAGAAAAAACATGGCTGATTTCTGCCAAAAACAACCCCACCCCTGTCTAAAGGTCATGTGCGGTATTACAGCTCTGCCCCATTGACTCTAACGGAGCTGAGCGGCAATATTCCCCCATGGACCGGGGTGGTGCTGTTTTTGGAAGAAAGCAGCCATGTTTTTCTAATCCTGGACAACACTTTTCACTCCTGATTATATATAAATTTTATGAATATGTCCCTTGGATCAATCCGTTTTATCAGATCCATGTAGCGGGTGATTACCACGAACCGGTATGTAGGATTGCCCAGGAGGAGAATCAGACGCCTTCATGAACGTGGACCACTACAGAAACCTAACGATTTCCCCCCATACAATGCCGTCTTCTCAAGTCCTTCTTCTTTCACTTTCAGGCCGCATTATAATAAAACCGCCATTCAGCGTCCACTTTGGCACAGACAAAAGGCGCACAAGAGATGTTGTCCATTGTGCTCCAATTTGTTTCCCCAACACACTAATCACTCGCTCATTGTGTCTCCCACTGAAAAGCCGAGAAGACAATCCAGATGTGGCCTTGAACGTTATTGAGGTGCACAGTGAGGGATGCATTGAAATAACAGAATTATGATAATACAATCTGATTATAAAGGGGGAAAAATAAGCGGAATAATACTGAAAACTCAATTACTTCAGCGGCTCTAGCTGGGAGCGGCGGTGACTCGGCAGCATCTGCTCCTAAGGCATATTAAAAATGACTTGTAGGCGCTAAACTCACTTACTGTCTAAGGTTTCAGAAGTCTTGACTCGCCAACAATATCCGGCCCTCAATAATCACGCGTTTGGTAATGTCCCCGTGACACCATTTTGCAATAAACTGCAAGCTTGACTGATTCCTCCCTAAATCTACTTTAAATCAAGGCAGGTCAAGTCAAGTCAACTCGGCTGGAGAATACATTTAAATAGATTGGCTAACCTTTCCAGCTGCGCATGCTTTATATATGAAGAGCGAGCCGCGTCCTCCTAATGGAGGCTGTGTGCGGACCCCGCGCTGTAAATATTACACGCCTATCATCCTGGATGCACGCCGTCAAGTATCCCGTCATCCAGCAGCATCGACATCCAGGGAACTCATCCTAGCCATGAGCAGCTATAAATATACAGTATATATACAATAGATAGATAGATAGATAGATAGATAATAGATAGATAGATAGATAGATAGATAGATAATAGATAGATAGATAGATAATTAATAGATGATAGATAGATAATTAATAGATAGATAATAGATAGATAATAGATAGATAGATAGATAATTAATAGATAGATAATAGATAGATAATAGATAGATAGATAGATAGATAGATATGAGATAGATAGATAGATAGATAGATAGATAGATAGATAGATAGATAGATAGATAGATAATAGATAGATAGATAGATAGATAATAGATAGATAGATAGATAGATAATTAATAGATAGATAATAGATAGATAGATAGATAGATAGATAATTAATAGATAGATAATAGATAGATAGATAATAGATAGATAGATAGATAGATATGAAATAGATAGATAGACAGACAGATATGATAGATAATAGATATGGAGATAGATTGATTATTTTTGGATTTTGCCCCAGGTTCACTGCAAAGTCCGGGCGGATTTTCCCGGAGGGTTCTACATCTTTAGGATTCATGCCCACGAGGGGACTGTAAAGAGCCGATCCGCGATATACCAGCGCTGGCCGTGTGCACTCCGTGGTGCGGATGCGGACCACCTGACTTTAATGGGTCCACATCTGCCAGATACGACCAAACATAGGACTTCACCTGTCTTTTTGCAGTGCGGAGGCAGGGATCGGAAGCACACAGAAGCACTACCAAACACTCCCGTGGCCTTCTGATCCGTGTCTCATTGTGGACCGCAGCACGGGCACTGAGCAAGTACGCTCGTGGGCATGAACCCTCAGGGTGCACTCACTCACACGTGGCAGAATTTTCCCCCAGAAGATCTGCAGGTGCACTTTTTTTTTTACAAAATTGCAGAATTTTTTTTCCGCTGTGAATTACGGTGCGGATTTTGTCGCTGATTTTTTCCGCTGCAGAATCAGTTTCCTATTGAGTTGAACGGCAAGAGTCTGACGCAGAACTGTCGCGCCACAATGCAACCACACGGACCATGCAAGATTGCGATTTTCACTCCTAGACGAGCCGTCCCCCAACTAGCAAACCACACATTCAGCTCTGCTGTACAATCCGGTTGAGTTTGCCATTTCCCAATCCTCTACCTACATATTCGCAGCACTGCGATCTGGCGATATTCTTGACCATTTTTACACAGGACTGCCAGTAAACCGCTGCACACTGGACACGTTGAGCACTGCTTCATGTATGACTGCGTGGTATTGTGAGGCGTTGCCTGCTGTGATCAAAATGGTTAGCCAAAGAAACCTGTTCAGCTCTGCTGCATCTGTAGCTCATTGCATATACGACATATCATAATTATTATTATTTTTATATCATTTTCAGATTTTTGTTGTTTTTTTAGTACAATCCTTATCGGCTAATTTCTTTTTGTTCCTGATGCAAATTGTCACCGGGCTGATTTTATCTTTTGCCGGGACCGGTAATGTCACATCACTTGACAAATACACATACATTTTCCACTAAAAGACAGTTTAGCCGAGCGCTGTCACATCCGTCATCTCCAGTCCGACTGGTTAAAATTTTTATCTGTCGCCTTGAATTAATTTCGGCTTGTCTGAGCCCGGCGGGGGACTTTAGAGTGGTTTAGTTAAATTCTTCATTTTCAGAGAGCATTATCATTATCATTTGCCGTAGTCGCTGGATATCTCTTTTATAAGCCAGAAAGAAGATTGTTATTAAACAGCGGGCAGACAAAGGCGAGAGGGGCGACCGCGCCGCCGCGCCTTTCCCAAAATTCACTTATAAATATTTAAGGCCACTCTGTGCAGTCACCGAAAGACAAGAGGGCAGAAGACTGCGGAAGGAAAACCTCCGTATGGCGGGGCAAAGCTAAATAAATCACCGCTTTTTGTCACGCATCGCGTTTCGTGGGGATGTGGTGAATAGCACACAAGTGGCAAATGGCACACAACATTTTTCTTCATTTTTTTGGGGGGGGGGGGAATTTTTAATTTTTTTTGCATAACTTTTTTTTTTTTTTTACATTAAATTTTCTGCCATACACCACCTTGTAAGGGCTTGTTTTTGCGTTCCGTATACGGGCCGTTTTTTCTGTTCCGTATACAGTTCATATACGGAACCGTTCATTTCAATGGATCCGCAAAAAAAAAAAACAGAATGTACTCCGTATGCATTCCGTTTCTGTATTTCCGTTTTTCCTTTCAAAGATAGAACATGTCCTATTATTGCCCGCAAATCACGTTCCGTGGCTCCATTCAAGTCAATGGTTGGGAAAAAAAAAACGGAACACATACGTAATGTACTCCGTATGTCTTCCGTGTCCGTTACATTTTTGCGGAACCATCTATTGAAAATTTTATGCCCAGGCCCAATTTTTTCTATGTAATTACTGTATACTGTATATGCCATACGGAAAAACGGAATGGAACCGGAAACACAACTGAAACTAAAAAACTGAAAAACTGATCCATTAAAAACAGTCTGCAAAACACTGCAGGACCGATCACCACTTCTGACATTTCTGTTTACTTTGTAATTGCATTCCTCATAAAAAAAATATCTCGTCTCTGCATTTTATCTTCCCCTTTTTATTCCTCCTGGAAACATGGAGACTACTGGGTGTAACCGCTCCCCTTACACTGCCCGGTTAGTGGTGACAGTTGGTACGTAGGGATGCGGCCCATTGACAGGATGAGTAGTATCCACCAGTTACCAATTTTTTTCATATAATGCCAGGGGGAATAACAGAGGAACGACACAATACAATATTCTAAGAAAAGATGCTCCTGAATTAAATTTTTTATGAGGAATGTATTTATTAGAACAGACATGCGGGAGAGGGGTGTCTCATCAAGGCCCTCCCTGTCTATGTGTCCTATCAGGGCTTCATAGAGGGGTCTCGGGACCACCCGTCTATGAGACAGAACTGAGAACTGACTGACTTGAGTTGTCCTTGAATTACATGGATGGGTATTGATGTAAATGGCCACCATGTAATGCTACGTTTGACTGGTCGTGGCGGAATCAGCTGAGGGTGCGGGGGGCGGGAAGCATGTTTGAAATGAGTTGTCTACTCATAGGATTTAACGGGGTTGTCTAAGGGTTTAATATTGATGTCCTGTCCTCAGAATAAGGGCTCATGCACACGACCCCGTGTATTTTGCGGTGCGCAAAAAACAGATCCGAAAAAAATGCGGATGACGTCTGTGTGCATTCCAGAACAGCTGGCCCCTAATAGAACAGACATGTTCTATTTTTTTGGCGGAACGGACATACAGAAATGGAATGCACACAGAGCAACTTCCGTTTTTTTTGTTTATTTTTGCGGACCCATTGAAACGAATGGTCCCGCATACGGTCCCCCCCAAAAAACGGACACGGAAAGAAAATACGTTTGTGTGCATGAGCCCTTAGACATCAGTATCTGATCACTGGGACTCCCAGCACCTCCGCTGATTAGCTGTTTGAAGATGCTGCAGAGCACTGTTGAGCGCTGCAGCCTCTTCCTAGGCCAGTGACGTCACGTTCATCGGTCACGAGACCTATATGCAGCTCAGTCCCATTAAAGTGAATGGGGCTGAGCTGCAATACCAAGCACAGCCACTATCCACTGGATGGCACTGTGCTTGGTGAGCTGCAAGGAGACTGTGGCCCTCCGATCCTCAAACAGCTGATCGGCAGGGGTCCTGGGTGTCAGTCTGATGACCTATCCTCGGTCATCAGAATTAAACACTCAGTTGAAAATTATAATAGGACAGCATTTTAGGGGCATTTTACCCGATCCCCACATGGTTCTAGATGGCTTCTGCTGGTTCTGTAGGGTCTCGCTGTAATGCGGATCGCCATCTATGACCATCTAAAACAATTAAGTCGCACACTAGATTGATTCTGTTATTATATGAAGAATAGGCCAATTGGGCAATTACTCCCATAAATTGCCATAAACTGTCACCCTGACAACATAACGAGGAGCATAAAAGTCTGTAAACAGCACAAAACACCAGAAGATCGATGAGCCCACCTATAATAATTCTCCAGGAGTTTAGCCTTTCAAGGAGATAAACAAAATATTGAGAGATTTCTGCAAACGGATCGCAGAATGACGGATTCCCGGCCCCTGGGACCGCATGACCCACTTTAGCCTGGACATAAAGGTATTGTATTCTTGGAGGAGAGGAATTTCTGTGTGTGCTCCCAGCGTGCGAAGGGTGTAATCCTTAAAGGCTCTCAGACTAATCTACACTAAATACTGGGGTAAGACACAGCACAAGTCCAAGTTATTCTATCAGTCATCCTGTTTCTTATTGTGAGATTAGAAATTAGATTAGAAAAAGAGGTTTGTTTGTTTCTTTTTGCCTAGAAACAGTGCCACCCTTGTCCATGGGCAGTGTGTGGTATTGCAGTTCAGACCTATCCAAGTGAATGTGGCTGATGTGAGATATCAGATACTAGCAGAAGGACCCGGCTTCACACGGGGATATTTCATCTATTTCATTTAATGTTTTTGTGTGTTGTTAAAAGATATTGACAGTATCCCCTATAACAGTCACCTCTGCAGCACCCCGCCCCTTTAACAGCAAACTCCACAGTCCCCCACCCCTTAACACTGACTCCCCACAGTGCCCCGCCACTTTAAAATGGGACCTCCATAGCAGCCCATCCCCTTAACTTTGACCTTCACAGCACCCCACTCCCTTGACAGTGACCTCTTCAGGGACCCGCTCCCTTAAAGGGAATCTGTCACCAGCATATTATCAAAAAAAAAATTTCATGAATCCATGTGTAATAAACTACCTTATATCCAGATGTCTTGTTCTTTTTATTGCGAGTCTTGTCATTTCTTCATAAAAAGGCTTTTTGTGATATGCAAATCAAGCTGTAAGGAGCCCAGAGGGGCGTTCTTCTTTCTCCACGGTGCCCTGGAATGCCCCTCTGAAGTGCCGTGCCCGCCGAAATTTGAAAACGAATACCTCCTACAAGTTCAGCTAAATCGCCTCCCAGAGGCTCGGCTGAGTGCTCAAACCCCCTCCCCCCCAGCGCCGCGCTCTGCGGCAAACACCCCGAACCTCCTCTCGCCGCATCCTAAATCCCGCGCAGGCGCAGTGCCGGCGATTTACTGCGCCTGCGCAATGATAAAAAGACTGAGGGCAACAGCTTCAACAGCGTCACTGGGCATGCGCCGGTCCCAGTGATGCTGTTGCCCTCAGTCTTTTTATCATTGCGCAGGCGCAGGAAATCGCCGGCACTGCGCCTGCGCGGGATTTTGGATGCGGCGAGAGGAGGTTCGGGGTGTTTGCCGCAGAGCGCGGCGCTGGGGCGCCGCCTTTTTAACAGTGACCTTCACCGCACCCTACCCCTTTAATGCTAGGACTATATGACGACATGTGTCGCGAAACATTTTGTTTCAACAATTTTTATAATGATAGGCTATGGTGTCGCACTGCGACATGTGACATGCTGCGACTGCGACACAACAGTCGCAAAAAATCCATCCAAGATGGATGCATGTAGCAGCATGGTTGTGCCCTATGTGTCGTGCGACTTATTGTCGTCCTGTAGCCCTAGCCTAAAGCTGACCTATAGCAGTGAAGAAAAATGGCTGGGTTGTTATGGAAACCTGGAGTAAAACACGGGGTATGTGGAGACTAAGGGCCTGTGAGCTTCTATTGGCTGATTAGGGTCATGTGACCGTGTGTTTGGCAGTTGGGATATGAAGAGAAAGACTTGCAGGCTTGTATTGGCTAATGCGGGTCATTTTTTAGGAATATCTCAAGAATGGTACATCCTAGAGAGCTGAGACCCGGTCTAAAACCTTCCCGGACACCTGATGTACTTGTGTGCCAAGTTTGGTGAAGATTGGTCGAGTCGTTTGTTCGCGCATAAAGAACAGACAGACGTCGGGACAGACATAAACTCATTGTGTGCCAGCATGTTACCTCTACAGTATTCTTTCCCAGATAGTAAGTGATATGTGCACCAAGTTTAGTAGAAATTGATCGATGAGTTTTTGAGTTGCAGAGCAATATGTGTGCAGTAAGAACAGTTGGAACATACAAACTCCATGCAGATGCTTTTTAGGGGCGTATGACCCCCACAAGATTTCTTTCCAAGTTCCGTTGAAATCGATGGTTGCGTTTTTGAGTGACCGCGGAACATACACACACATATATATGTCCTTCTTTATATATATAGATATCTAAATTCCTTTGTTAAAAAAATTCTCCAGATTTACAAAATTTTCTTGCAATTTTGAAAACAACTGGGATGTGGGACCCTCCATGATGCTTCAAATAAAGAACTATATATAGACAGCTACACCCTTTTGGCTCTTATTGGACTCTGAATTACATGTAGAGAACCTACCAGGAGTCTAAAAACGGGACTGTCCAGCCTAAAACCGGACGTCTGGCCACCTTAACTGTGATTGTCCATATTGCCTCTTTTCCATCACATTATACACAGCACGTATCCGTGGTTATTACCACCATGTAATCCAGCAGTGGTGGCCGTGCTTACACACTATAGGTAAAGGTGTCGGCCTATGAGCACTTCCATCCTTTCCCTATAGTGTGTAAGCACGGCCACCGCTGCTGGATTACACGGTGGTAATAACCACGGATACGTGCGGTATATAATGTAATGGAAAGGAGGCAATATGGACAATCACAATACATTAGTAAGTGCCTGGTATTAACTGCATGATAAATGCCATTTAATGAAGTAAGACAAACCCTTTAAACATAAATGTCTGGCATGAAATTTACCAAATCGTAACCTCCTCAGATTGCACATAATCTATAGTATAATTAAAAAGGGTTGTCCTACCATAATGAACTATTGCCTATCTACAGGGTAAGTGATAAATATCAGATTGCTGGGGTCTGACTGCTGGAACACCCACTGATCATGAAAAAAGGGGCCCTGAGACATTCAATTACATTACCGCCAATCTATGTACACAAGGGTCTTAAGACAACGTTCCCTTGATCGTGGGGGTTCCAGCAGTCAGACCCCCACCAATCAGACACTTATCAGCTGTCGTGTCATAGCTGTTTCACCTTTTCACATTCCCTATCCTTAAAAGTTTTCTTTGAGTGTAAAAAAAAATAAAAAAATATTTTTTTTTAAATATGTGTCAAACTAAAATAGAAATGCACGTCTGTTAAAGGGCCTCTGTGCACTTTTCTAGTTATCCTCTATCCACAGGATCGGGGATAACTAAGTGATCCGTGGGGGTCTGAACGCTGGAGCCTCCGCTGATCCCCCTTCTTGATATATTTATGCCCGATGGTGTGGAGAGGATAACTTGAAAACCTGGACAACCCCTTTAAATCCTCCACCACTTCACCACCAGTATCTCTTTATATGGCAGCAGTGATGCCTGTAAATATGGAATATCATCACTACCGCCATGTAAACCATACGTGTCAATACTGGAGAATGTGACGCACTATGCAGAATTTTTAGGGCATAAGTCCAACCCCCTTTGCAGGTCATAACCTGTAACAAAGCCCAAGCAAAGGGTCACCTGAGGCAGAGTAATAGTGGGGATCCTGGAGCAGGGGTATTAAGGGGGCACCTGGAGAAGAGGCAATATTAGGGGTGCATTTAGAGTGGGGGCATTGGGGGGCATCTGGAGCTGGGGCACTTATGAGGGTGCACCTAAAGCATAGGCATTAGGGGGACCTAGGGCAGAGTCCCCCCCAATGCCACTCTGAACTCTGCAGAGAGCAGCACACATTTATGGATCTGTGTCTGCTATAAACAAATCCCCTATTTCCCCCTTACAGCCTCCTACAGCTCACTACTGTCACACACCTGAGAAAATCCGCCCAGCACAGCAGAAGAGTCCTTCTCTCCAGCAGCCAGTTTTCTGACAGCAGGGAGGGCAGGAGGATGGCCAGATATGTTCTCTCCTCCTTCACTGCCAGCAGCCCGGGAAGCTTATAAGATACTGCGGGGCCTCCTGTACAATTTGCACCAGTAGGAGGCTGCATCACTGTGCAATACTGCCACCTAGTGGCTACAATAATTATCTTTCCTGAGAAACAAGTGAAATAATTACTCCTCTGTATTATCTCCGGGCGTAGGAGACTGGGAGCCTACTGAGGAATCCCCAGCCTCCCCGGTGGGACAGTCGGAGCCTGGATAGATAGATAGATAGATAGATAGATAGGAGATAGATAATAGATAGATAGATAGATAGATAGATAGATAGATAGATAGATAGATAGATAGATGTGTGCATCTCAATAAATTAGGATATCATTGAAAAGTTAATTTTTTACAATTCAAATAAAAAAGTAAAACTCATAGATTTATTACATGTGTATATATATATCTTGGGATTTGAAATCTTTCTTCAATTAATCTACTAAATAGAAATGAAAAGAACAAAATTCTGATAATTCTGCACTTCTGCACCATTCTACATTTTTCATGAACCTTTGGCCAGTAGGTGGCAGTGTCCATTAGCATTGCCGACTATTCTGTTGAAAAGTCCGGCCATAATGTGATATTTTACAGTACGCCTCAACAAAAAGTATTGATTTAAGAACGGAGGTTGAATATTTGAATGACTTCAAAGGAAAATTTCAGTATGTTGATGGACAAGACGGTCATAGGGAAGTCCTCTTGGTTAATAATTCAGGTTAGTCCCGCTGTGAAATGTCTCCTTAGTGTGATATTAGTTTCTGGTTTCCATGGTAACATCCATTCAGGTCTATGAGAAGATGGCAGCACTGGCAACAAAGGAGATTGATATGCACATGATCTACCGCGGTTATAGTCATCAGACTGGTAATGAAACAGCACAAGTAATAACGGGGACCAGAGAGGATGCACAGTAATGTCCGAAACATGGGAGAAAAACCACAGGTCGACTCTTGTTTTCGCGGCCATCATCCACATGGCCCCTGTCCATTGGCAGCACTGTTTTGATACTTCCAAGTACAGCTTGACCTAAGGCTAGGTCTACACAACGACATTTGTCGCGTGACATTTTGTCGCACCAATGTCACGCGGCAATTTTTATAATGATAGTCTATGGTGTTGCACTGCGACATGCGACATGCTGCGACTGAGACGCGACAGTCGCAAAAAATCCATTTGAGATGGATTTTTCTGCGACTGTCGCGTTGCAGTCGTCGCATGTCGCATTGCGACACCATAGACTATCATTATAAAAATTGTTGTGCGATATTGGTGCGACAAAATGTCGCGCGACAAATGTTGCAGTGTAGTTGTGCACTATCTGTCGTGCGACTTATTGTCGCCCGACACATGTCGTCGTGTAGACCTAGCCTAAGGTGGTACTATACAGGATCGGGTGATAGCGCCCCCTAGTGGCAGCACATTCAGGTAAAGATGCCAAGCTTGAAGTTTTGGGTTTACATTATTGAGTCAACAGTTAAAGCTAAAGGAGATTCCATGTCACTAATGGCGAGTGGCGAGTAAACCACTGCCGGACACCTCTGGGCCAGTCTGAATGGGGCATATTAAAAACCAGTAGTCTGACCCATCTTTCCCCCAACATCTGCTGCTGAAGGAGAGAGGGATGACCATAAGATAGTTAGCCGGACCTGCCCAAATCCAGGTGATAGTTAGCCAGTCCTGCCCAAATCCATATTCACATAATGTATGGCCACCTTAAAGGGGTTATCCCATGAATAATGTAAAAAATGAATATCAGACATCATATAGTAAAACCAGCCCTGTACCTCACATGGATCCAGAGATCTCTACATTCACTGCTCCAATTGTTCTGCTAGATTATCTTCAGCCTGGCAGCTCCGGGGGCATGTCCTTTCTGCTCCAGCGCCCTCCCTGTGACAGCCACAGCTTCTAACAGAACATATGGCTAGTGGCAGCTAAAGATTTAAATACTGAGCATGTGTGACCACCTCAGTGAGACGGACAAAGAAATAAGGAAAAGAACAGCAGGTGGCGCTATACAGATACATTTTATTGAATAACTCAGTGGCTATAATACATTTTTAATTACTTGCAATTACAAAAGTATAAAGATCCAGGTGCTGGTATTTAAAATGTAGAATATGTTTCATGACACAACACCTTTAAGGGTGCGGCTATACAGGACCATAGGGGACACAGCTGTGATTGAGGGAAGCAAGGATTAAAGCTTTGAGCTTTTCTAACCATAATTTAAGGTCAACAAGTCAATTATTAAAGGAGTTATGGCCTTGCTAATGTAAAAAATGAGAACCAGACCATATAATACATGACAACCTCTAACAAAGCTAGAACCAGCCCTGCACCTCACATGGATCCAGAGATCTCCACAATCATTGCTCTGCGAGCTGACAGCTCAAGGGGAGTGTCCTTTCTGCTGAAGATCAGGTCAGGAGGCAGGAGTAATGATAATGAAGGACCGGCACTCCCAAATTGCTGTGAATTATTCTTTTATTGTCACTCTATCTGCGACGTGTTTCGGCACTTTTGGTGGCTTTGTCAAATAGCTCAGGAGGCAGTTGAAAGAACTGAGCATGTGCGGCCTTCTCAATGAGCAGGTCAAAGAAATAAGTAAAAGAACAAACAGCAGGTGGCGCTATACAGATACATTTTATTGAATAACTCAGTGGCTAGACTAAATGTTTAATTACATGCAATTACAAAAGTATCCAGATCGAGAGGTGGTTTGAAAACTGTAGAATATTTTTCATGTGACAAGCCCTATGGCCCATTATGAGATCCAAAATCACTAAGACTCTTCAGACTAGAGTTTGGAGGCTTATTCTTCCTTCCATTTTTATTTACCAGCAGGGGTCTACAGGTAGCGCTGGGCCCTGGAGCCTGAGACATTCCAATGGCTCCTCCGTATAGTACATGGTTGTTAGGGGTTCTTGCAACTTATAATCCCAGAGATACTTAGGGTATATAATGTCCCCACACCTACCTTCTCCACTGTCTAGAGAGAGATATAACTATATATTTCTATGAGTTTAGAAGTCAGGATGAATCAAAGATGTCTGGCCCACTTCACTAGGCGCCTGCTACACCAGTACTGAGAAGAGGGATAGAGCACGGAAGCTACTGAGCATGTCCGTCCATCACTGAATGCAGGAGAAGGTGGACCAGAAGGATAGACAGTAGAGGGCGCTGCCAGAGAGGAAAATAAATATTTTAATTTATGAACATTTCAAAACTATTTCATTTGACATGTCCTATTAATTGCCCAGTAATATTTTTAAGGGATAACCCCTTTAAATGACAATGCCCGTCTAATGGGAGCAGCCTTGTGTTTTGTTTCATCTGAACTGGCACCTACTCCTTCACTAACTCTGAAGGGTCACATTATGCAAACCAGCCGTGTTCATTACATGCTCGGCGCCACTCGCTTAAGACAAATATAGCAAATCTGAACGCTGCGCAGAAATGTGCCTTAACAGGTGCAGCCCCGGTCGTTCCAAATTTGACAAATTTGTTTGTGTGTGCGTTCCCCAGAGAGTCCAAGGGCCATATCACTCTTAGCACCTTGTGTGACTAATTGACATCACCCTGATCCCCATAGGAAGCTGCTTATATCACAGCTGCAAGCAAAGTGCTGAGAGAGGGAGAGAAAGCGTATTATTAGAACAAGTGCAAATGCAGCAATAATTTTACCAGACTCTTTATCACGCGTGTTATTAACTGTTACTGTAGTGTGCCGCCACTCTCCCAGCAAAGATCTCCTCTCCACTGGATGAAAATAAAACTGTAATTACTTTTCCGTAAGAAAATATGTGCAATCTCGCCAAAAACAGCTACCGTAAGTGTAAATCCTCTAGTAGTGTACCGCATGCTTATCGGAAGTACAACGCACAGTACAGCCAAGAAAAAAAAATCCTAAATATTTCATCGACGTGAGAATCCCCTCTTACTGGATATTCAGCCAGAGAATGGAAACATTGGGGGTCATTTACTGACGCAAAACTGGCGTAAAAAAAAAAAAGGTGCAAGACCCCATTTTGTTACATACTTTGTTACATACATTTTTTACGCTATCCTCGCCACTCGGGAGTGATGGGGAAGCGGCCACGCCATCGGATCCCGTCATAGTCACTTACATTTATACAATTTTTATGCCAAAAATCTTAGGGGGTCATTTACAAAGTGCTCCACGCCAGTTTTAGGCGTAAAAAAAAAAAAAGTCACAGGAACCCATTTTGTGCCTTTTTTAATGCCTGTGAGACAATATTTTTATGCCATGCTCGCCACTTGGGAGTGGCAAGGGAGCGTCGGGGACATGGGTGGGACATCTGCCCCAACAAATTTACTTAATTTTAAGTAAAAAAGGAGTAAAAAAAACACCAATTAGAAAAAAAAAAAAAAACACGACTAACCAAAAGTGGCTTTATATTTTGCACTTCACATTTCCATAGACATTCAGGCAACATTTAAAGTTGGCGTATTTTCAGGAAAAAAAAAAGCGTCACTAAAAATGCAAAAGTGCTAAAAACACTATACAATCCCTAAACTGCTCTCTTTTGCATATATTTCCTATTATTGCACTGCTTGTAGTAAGGGGGTGCTGTGTATAGGGTGATGACACAGGAGGGGGAGAAGGTCACCCTGAGCGGAGGTTTGTCCTCTCTACGTCCTCCATAGAACCACTATTTTTATGGAACTTTAGACATTCATACGCAGGTTTAGTGCTGCGTTTTGTGCTCAACGCGCCCGTGCAGGTGTTACAACGAGCGGCCCTCCCCTCTATCTAGCGTTTTTTTTTAGCAGCAATTATCTGCAGACATCCCATGACACGCTGCTCTGTAAATGCTCTGCAGCCCGAACCCATGGATCTCGGCAGACACTGCCTTCAGATATCATCTTATCTTCTTGTCTATTCTTCCCTCTACGCAGGACAATGAAGAGGCATCTGACATCGCCTGCCCTAATCCCCCACCTCCCCGAGCGACTATTTGGAGTCGAACGTTCGCAACAAGCTCATGCATAAGCAAACAGGTGTGAGGGGCAGCGGCCCGCCAAACCCAGAGCAAGCGGGAGGTACACGTGTAACTTGCTGATTATAGCGCGGCACAGATAGGAGACTACAAGGCGGAACAATGGAGGGGGTCAGTAGGTGGCTCTTTGATTTCTGGCTCCTGAGCTTGCCGGCAGCGGGAGAGTTGTGCTGGATGGGGAGAACGATGTTCTTTTCAGCTATAAATGTTCGAACAGTGGAGCAAACAGCTTGGGATGCATCTGGGCGGTTGTCCCTGCCTTTCTCTCTCTCCCTTTTTAATTACTTATCGAATAAAGGCACATGTCAGTAATCATATATTACAGATTCTACCCAGGCAGACAGCGGCGAGCACACAATGAAAACTTCAAAGAAGCCCGCTATTATTTTCATGTGTGTCTAACACGAAATAGACAGCCAGTGGTTGTGCGCCTGACTGCAGATCTTAGGAAAGAATCTGTAGACCGAATGGCGGTTATATTATTAGACAGTCTATGTTTTCCTGTATTGGTCATTTATACAGTTGTAGCACAGCTGAGTTTGTCGCTTGTGCTGGTAAACCTACTGTATTGCCCTAATTGATGATGCATAATGAACATGGACCCCCCCCCCAAAGAGTTCAAAGACATATTCAGCACTGCTACATCTGTAAATCTGTGAAAGGTCCGCTTCCCATCTGCTTGTTTTCAATTGAAGACCCCCACTGATTCATCTCGATCAAGGGCTCAGGTTAGATCCCATCAATGTCAAGTTCAAGGTAATGTCTTCTGGAGGTGACATGAGTGGATGTCCAGGATTTTGACAACCACGGATGCCTTGAATGACAGCGTCTTCACGCTAATTGGCCTTTCCATTTCCATAGCTTTTGAGGAAGTATATGGAAAGTCAGAGGTCACTGGGAACCTAAGAGATCTGATCATGGCCTCTATCGGAGGAGTCCCTACTTCTTCTATTCAGAATGTCTAAGTGACATGTCATTCAGTATAATTAATAAGACTGGTTGTGGAAATTGAGGGGGTCGCCTGTGTTTGTCTAAGGCTGGATTTACATGTTCAGGTTTTCCGATGCCAGTTTTTGAAGCCACAAAGAGGTGAGATAGTGTATGTCCTTTATATGATCCATTATAGCTTCAAAACTGCATCCAAAAACCTAAACGCAGAAAGTTTTTTTTATTAAGAAAATAAGTCTAAAGCTAGCTGGCTATACAGAGTAGATTAATGTCGGCTGGACCCATTGATTTCCGCAGGACTGGCCAACCCACTAATGTATATGGGACCTCCTGAATCTCTCTTGATGGCAGACGTCAAGTGCGAGAAGGACCAGGCTGCTGGATTTCAACATGTCTGATCCTTTTGTTTGCAGACAGAAAGGCCAACACCAGGGATCTCTTAAGCTGGCCATACACATTTAATCATTTGGCCGACAGCTCCTCACTTCCTTATAACTCCCTCATGTATTTAAAGGGGCTATGCCATGATTGATGTAAAAAAATGAAAATGTAACTCTTTCTAGCAAAGCTAGAACCAGCCCTGTACCTCACATGGATCCAGAGATCTCCCCATTCATTGCTCTGCTAGATTTATATCAAGCTGACAGCTCAAGGGGAGTGTCTGTTCTGCTGCAGCTCAGGGGGCGTGTCCATTCTGCTGCACACCTCATCCTATCACAGCTCAGGAGGCAGTTGAAGGATAAAACTGAGCATGTGCGGCCATCTAAGTGAGCAGGACAAAGAAATTAGAATAAAAACAAACTGTAGGTGGTGCTATACAGATATATTTTATTGAATAACTCAGAGGCTGTGCTAAATTTTAAATTACATGCAATTACAAAAGAATTCAGATCCAGGTGGTGGTTCGAAAACTGTAGAATATTTTTCATGGGACAACCCCTTTAATGGGGTGAGGGGGAAGCCTCTGCTAGACACTTCCAGCAGCATCTTATCTCCTGAGAGAACAAATATTCATTTTGCCCTATCCCTCTGTACCCTGAAATCCTCTTGATCTCCCCATACACGTGAAACTGTCAGATGAACCCGCCGTTCTTAGCTAACAACACACTAATGTATATGGGGTTTTTACAACTGCTTACTCCAGTCTTTCCATCTAGAACACATGTAAACAAGGTCAAGCTTAGCATGCATGTGTATCGGGAAACTGGGACAGAGAGCTGGCCTAACAAATGCTTGCTTGACAGCTATGTAAAATGCATGGCCAGCCTTAGGTGATATTGTTTAGTGCAAGTCGATTAGAATACACATCCCCTACATCATCCCCAGTGCTGTAATTAATAGTCAAGGAATAAGCCCACCATAGTGATACTCGTCCGCTGGACCACCCTGACAATAAAAGTGGTCTGTATGTCTTTTGCATAAGGGCAGGGGTGCACCTAGCCTTTCTGCTTCCTGAGGCGAACACTGAAACATCACACCCCCCCCCCCCATGCCAATTTCATAACCTAACCCCTTCCCTTCAGCCCATGGCCCTTCAGCTGCCCCCCTCTTGCCCCTACGTGGTCCTGCCTGAGGCGATCGCCTCACCTGGCCTCATTGGTGGTGCATCCCTGCATAAGGGACACACTAGAAGAAGATGGGACTGGAGGGCAGAAATGAGAAATAATGTTGCAGTGATATATTTGGACAATCTTCACAGTTTGTACTTTCATTATATATGGACCTCCAATTTCGACCAATTTTTTAATTTGGCAGGGGCTTAATTTATTTATGTGCTTGTGCGGGGATAATCTAAGCAATGACTGCATACTGATGCTGAAATAATCATCCGTAATTAATGTGAAAGCGCTACAGCCAGCATCAGAGGATTTAGTAATAAAGCCATTCTCTATAGAACAGTGCCTGTGATTTTGTTTTGTCCACACTCTCTATAAGGCATCAGTTGCTTGCGTGAGTTATTAATCCTCATTCATCCAGTCTTTGGAGAACTGCCAGTGCCTAAATCATCTGAATACAACTAGTTCACTTAATAATCCCAATAACACAAACACGCATCATCTCCAGACTTTCTTGGTGGCTTTAAGCTAATTCCAATACCCTTGTCACCATCATACTTATTATAAAGGGTGTACAGGATTCGCTCTACGATACGTGGTGCATCAGGCAATACTTCTGATATTGTATGATCCCTGGTAAAACGTAGTCTTCTCCAACCTGTGGATCTTCAGTGGTTGGAAACTTCCATCATGCCCTGCTGATGGAGAGCCACAGGTTGGGGAATACTGATACATAGTTACCAACAGCCCTGAATTTGCAGACAATGTCCCTAATTTTCAAAGACAGTTCCTGCAAATTTGAACTGTCCCAGGCTTAAAATGGGTAGGCTTATGTAAGCCCTGCCCAAAAGTGGACATTTGGGTGGTTTTTGGGCATTCCCAGTGTTGGGGCTTATATGCCTCGAATTTACCAACTACAATGTTGAATGGTAAGTATGCTGATATAATTTTGTTATAGAATCTACTGGGCTTCGGTTTCAAGGGGGTATTGTGCTATGAAGCAGAAAACACCATAAACAGTTTATGTGGCTAGTCAGGCCTCTGTGGCACCGCCATTATCATTACATTACTGTGGCACACCAGCCCAGCTGACAGTGGGACTGATTGGCCGATCAGAGAGCAGGGAAGCCGGGCAAATCAGGCTTTGTGCCGGCTTGATGTACTTCCTGTTGGCAGGGTATTTAAACAGCTCGCTGGTGTTGCAAGTGATTGGTCTTCTTCCCTCACATGCTTTGTTGTCTGCTCCCTGGATGCTAGAGCTCTGATCTACTGCTTGACGGTGCCTCTGAGGTTATCTCCTGGTTTTGACTCTGCTTTGTAAATTACCCTGTGTGATGTCTCTCCATTGGTTCTGTGATGTCACTCTTAGTTTTTGACCTAGTTTGTCTGGCTACCCCTTATGCTGTGGGCTTCCAAAAGTTACGGCAAGTATTTTGAGTTCTTATGGAAGGGGCCAAACAAAATTAACCAAAGACCTTTGGTTAATTTTGTCTACTTTCTTAGGATAACCAAAGTTGGAAACCCTCTTTAAGATTAGTCTTCTTAGTTATTAGGGGTCCTTTTACAATGAGTACCAACTGATGATCTATACATTTTCTATAAAATCGGTGGTTGGTGATCAGCACTGTACCATATGTGAGCAAAAGACTTCTAGTGCAGTTGTCCAGGCACATCCCATTTCATTACTGCATTATCACATAGGGCTGTGTGCATCTGACATTTGTATTCCAGCATAAAGATGCAATCACCCGGCAAACGAGAGTTTTCTCAATTTATAAGAAACCATTCATATAGTTAGACACATGTTTGGAAAGCATAAAAGGACATCTATAGTCACAAGAAGACACAGCGGAAGGGAAAGAAAAACAACTTTATGAAGGGAGATAAAGCTCTATAAAAATTCCTTCCCATAAATTTGGCCATGGAGGCATATGATGTCCAAGAGGAAGTGACTCCAGTCAATGGATAATATATCATATGTGTATTTAAAGGGATCAATCGTGTTGAACATGTCATGCAATCTGCAGGCAGCATGTTATAAAGCAGGATGAGCTGAGCAGATGGATATATAGTTTTATGGGAAAATGTTCATTATAACTTCTTGTCGCGGACGTTCCCGTGGCAGGAGATCTCCAGGTGGCAGGAGATCGGTGAGACTGGTAACACATGGTTTGATCTGACATGTTTTCCGTTTGGATCAAATGACGTCTATGTTGTTTCTGGTGCTTGCCATACCTTCTTTCCCCAGGTGTGGCTATTGTGGTCATTTAACCTTCTCTCTTTATTGTTGCTTCTCCCACAATGCTGTGCAGTTTATAGCTTCTGTTTGGACCTTTGGATAGATTGTGGTTGGATCTCGGCTGAGTTCCTGGTGCTTCCATTGCTCCTTTGAAGTTAAGTTTTTCCTTTCCCTTTTGTATTTTGTTTGGGTTCTGTGTGTTGCATTTCCCTATTGTTTGTATTAGGCCTGTAGGAGACTCCTGTTTGTCCTTCCTTTTGGAGGAATAGGTAGTCTTGTCCCTGCCATTAGTACCAGGGTCCTATAGGGCTTGATAGGACTCTAGGTATTCCTTCATATGAACTCACCTACCTTTGGGGTCTGTTCATACTGGTAGTCAGTCAAGATTTTGGTTAGGGTTTTTACTAGGAGGTGTCCATCTTCCTTCCCTAGTTCTCAGGCCTGATTCCCTGTCCCCCCCCCCCTTCCCTCCTATGCTCGGAGTGGTGTTTCCCTCCCACACCGAAGTGTGACACTTCTCATTTATAAATTTACATCTCCGTTCATATGGGGTTTAGGAGTCCTGTGGGCAGTCCTATCAGTGGATAGTCATACCAGGAAGAATGTTAAGCATCAGTTGACCCACCCACTGGACTCCAAAGCCTAAAATGAGCAGAAATATAAATAAATTAAAAAAACAAGTTATACAGAATCTTTTTCAACAAATGTATGTATCAATCTGCTCAGCTCTTCCTGCTCTATAACCTGATGGCCATAGACCAAAGGGCATTTTTAATGTGACAGGTTTTCTTTCACATGGCTACCTTTACTAGAAGCTACAGCTGATTTTTTTCTTCTTCTTCATAGAAAAAAAAGTGAAATAACTGAGAATGAGTTGTTTAGGCCGTTATTCTTACCATAATCACAATACTCCACCGAGCTGAAACATGAATAAATAATTACAAGCCGTTCCAATCACTATTACCAGCTATAAATGGCCCTAAGTGAGTCACAGCTGAACTGTAATATATTCAAGCTACGTTGTTGGAACAGGTTTCCCCCATCATCATCGGCTAATCTGGTATATTTACAACATTTAGGCCATGTTTATGTGTGCTGAGGAGGCAGATCTGCTAATGCACTGGTCTTTTATCTTTCTACACTACAATTCTCCCTGTAATCCTCATGTAAATTAGTTTAATGGTGTCAACCTAGTCCCCTGTGAGCATGCTCCAGTCAGAGAAGCACATAATAATGTGCCACGTCTGTGTAGTTTTAATGGGAAGAAAAGGGCAATACAGGTCACATCAAAGATGTAAAGACAGGTCTGACTACCTATGACATCCTTCATGGGTGACCTCTAACAACAGCATATTAGTTGTATCCAGTCATCAGCCATCGTATCTGCCAAAAAACGCACTGCCCAAAAGACTTTCCAGCCATTAGTAACCCATTATTTAAAAAAATAAAACAATTTTGCATGACCTGGCTGCATCTCAGAATACTTAAGATGGCCACATTTAGCTTGATCTATGTAAAACCACAGGCTGATGAAATGGCTACATATCGTCTGTGGGTGGTTTTCATTAATATGACATTGGAAATATATTTACTTTCCATATAAGATGAAAAAAAGGCATAGGTCTGAGATGTACTGCATGTTCTGGATTCCCTAGAGAAGTCCTAAGGGCAGTCCTAAGGGCAGTCATTGTTTCTATTCTCTTAAAACATCCCTAGAAGGAGGTTTTCCAACTTTATAATTGTCCGAAAGACATGTCAAGATCTGATACCAGGCAATGAACAAAGGTGTCATAGCAACTAGTAAATGGATGGACCATTTCTGGACCAGCCTCAGGCTCATGCATGTCCAAGTTCAGAATCCTTTGCCATCAATGGAAATTTTCTGGGAGTAGAATATTGATGATCCATCCTCAGGACAGGTCATCAATATCTGATCAGTAGGGCTCCAACACCCTGCACTCTCACCAATCAGTGGTTTGAAGAGGCTGCAGTCCTCCGGTGAGCTCTGTGGTCTCTTCCTAGGCCAGTGACGTCACATGGCCTATGTGCAGCTCAGTCCTATTCAAGTCATTGGTCCTGAGCTGCAATACCAAGCACAGCAACTATACAATGTACAGCGCTGTGCTTGGTATGCTGTGAGGAGGCAGCAGCACTCACTGGAGAGTAGTGGCCTCTTCAATCAGTTGAGTGCCGGGAGTGGGACCACCATCGGTCAGATACTGATGACCTATCCTGAGGATAGACCATCAATGCTGTACTCCAGGAAAGCCCTTTTAACATTTCAGAGGCTGTTTGGTAAACCAGGAACCCTTTATTCAGGACATCCATGATGGACCGAGCTCTTATACCACCAATATCCCACCAAATCTAAATTTGAAGACCTTCTAAAGGGCCCTTTACATGGGCCGAGAATCCCTCAGGTAATCGCTAACGAGCGTTCATGAAAAGATTATCTGGTGGTGTAAATGTACAGCTGATTAGCCAATGAACAAGCAAAATGCTCGTTCATTGGGTAATAGATCATTTGTGCGGTCACAAAAACTAGTCAGGATGTGGAAGAGCGATGGCATTAGCTATACTGTGGAGGAGATCGCAGCATGTAATAGCAGCGGTTTCCTTTGCTGACGAACAGACGATTGTCGGGAAGGAGCGCTCTGAATGGACCTTTAGACATCTTTCATACAGTACATGCTCATAAGGCATTGTTTTGCAGTTATATACACTTTGTACCGTAATATATTGTATGGTTTGTTTACTATTAGCAGCCCACACTGTAGTATTAATCCTTCTCCTTTGCTGTATTATACACTTGGGGGTAGGGGGAGAATGACATGTATCACAGAAACCTAACAACCTAGAAGAGAAGGGACAATTTTCTTTATAATCCTTTTATCCCTTTGCTAATTTATCACAGGTTACATCTCCCAGTTCTCAGTGGGCCCAGTAAGTATATTATTGTCTCACAGCTGTCACTTTGCGGGTTCCTTTCTAATCTTCCACCATGAATTGCACATAGAAAGGTCACCACCAACCAATTAGACTCTTATCAAAGATGTACATGTGGGCAGAATATCCACCATCCACAATAGGTCGTATATCTGGAAACAGCTAAATGTTATCAACATGCCGACACAATAAGACAGAGACTCATCCACCAGTCATCAAGAACGGATCAAAATGTTGATGTCAATAAGTCCAAGATTTTTTTTTCCAAAGGAAAATGGGACATGTTGGTACAGCAGAGTCTAGCACCCAACCCAATGGAGGTTCAGAAAATTCTCCATAAAAAATACATTTAAAAAAAAGTTTTAAATATATTCTGAGGATAAGCCATCAATATCAAAATCCTGGCCAACCCTCTTATGTAAAAGAGCTACAAAAATATTCTAAGGCATGTAATATTTATTAATCCATTCCTACTCTGAGTTCTGGTTTGGCTGCAAATGTGTTTTTATGTTCCATTTGAGTTTTCTTGAGTTTCCTCCAGGCACGATAGTAGCCGCCAGCGCTCCATCTGGATTTCAATGAACACTTGCCCTGGTCATCGCATATGTCTAATGGAGAATTTCTTAGGGAGATTAAGGGTATGGTCACACGGTCAGGATTCCTAATGAAGTTTTGGAAGCCAAAACTGGAATTGAATTAAAATAAGATAATGACTTGTATCTGTTCTTTACACAGTACTTTCTCTCCTTCTATGATCTACTCCTGATTTTGGCTTTTAAAACTGAATCAGGAAGCCTGAAAATGTGGCCGTACCTATAAAGTACCCATACAAATTAGTCTAAAGTTGATCAAAATGGACAATTTCAAGTAAAATGATTTTTTTTCAGTTGAAATTTAACAATGAATAATCGTTATAGCCGACCGATGACAGATCATTATCATCTATAAAGAAGTCGGCCATGTTTAATATTTTCATCTGATAGTCAGACCAAAGTTCAATTTTTCAATGAAAAAATGTTTGTAGATGTCCCCTGAAAGATCTTTTATCCTTCACCTGGTTTCATTGAACACGTACAGTATGTCCCGATTTGAATAACTAACAGCCAATATGGAATAAAGTGTGTATGGATGTCAGAGAATGAACGTTCACCGGATGATTGTTTGTTCAACTGCTGTTCAACCATCCACCAACTTCCATCTACTGTGTATGGCCAGATTGTAGATTGTAAGCCCCACTGGGACGACTTGATTGGATACAATGTATGGCTCCATGTAATACGTCCTGTACTAGTCTTATCATTGCTCCAGTTACTACAAAAGCCTGTGTTAGCTGTTCTGGTGATTTTGGATTTGTGTCCAGATTATGTGTAATGTGAGAACCAGAGGTTTTATAAATATGGCATCTATCTGAAAGAACCCAGAGCTGAGTAAGAGATGTGGTCTCTACTACGGACTGTGCTGGGTTTGGTGGTTTGTCTCTGACAAGCTTTTTCCTACTTTTTTCACTTCAGGTTGTGGTGAAGACTGCGACCTGAGGTCTGTGTCCGGAGTACCAGAAAATAACCCATTTCCTTCACACTGCAGCCTTTAGGGGAAAAAGCAGAAAAACATTCTGGAAAATATCTGTTTCTCTACTAAATGATCTCATGATATATATTTTCATTACATATCTAAGTATTATTTATCTGTCTGTCTACATATCAATTTTTTTCTATCTATCTATCTATCTATCTATCTATCTATCTATCTATCTCTCTCATCTATCAGGCCTTTGAACGAAAGCGCAAATACCCAGCCACCCACCCAGAGACCATAGCACTAAATGCGCACCTTTCCAAATTGCTGGCCCTGGAAATGTTGCCATTTTAGGCTTGTGGACACTGAGGCTTTCCGCAGCCTGATGGTGGCGACCGTCCCTTATTACTCAGTCCCCAGCCGTCACTATTTTCCCTGTGTGCTGTCCCTGCCTTACACCAGCATGTGTCCCGTAACATCACCCGTGCCCTGACCAACGGAGTTATTGGGAAGGTCCACTTAACGACTGACACATGGACAAGTGCTTGTGGCCAGGGATGCTACATTTCCCTGACGGCACACTGGGTGAACGTTGTGGAGGCCGGGAGTGAGTCGTTACCTGGGATGGCACAGGTGCTACCTACGCCAAGGAATGTGGGCCCTACTTCCATCAGGAATTCCGCCACCACCAACATTAGTGGCTCCAACCCCCGCATCTCCTACTCTACCTCTCCTCCTCTACTTCCACCTCTGAATTATCATCTTGCAGCACCAGTCAGCATCAGTCAGTAGCTGGAATCAGCTGGGGAAGCGGCAACAGGCCGTGCTAAAACTTATTTGCTTAGGTGACAAACAGCACACCACCGCAGAGCTGTGGCAGGGTATAAGGGACCAGACTGAGCTGTGGCTCTCACCACTCAACCGAGAACCAGGCATGGTTGTGTCTGATAATGGCCGTAACTTGGTGGCGGCTTTGGAGTTCCGCAAGCTCACACACATACCATGCCTAGTCCACATGTTAAACTTAGTGCTTCAGAGGTTTCTCAAAACCTACCCCAATTTTCCTGAGCTACTGTTGAAGGTGCGCCGCGTGTGTGCCCATTTCCGAAAGTCATCTACAGCTGCCGCCGGTCTGGCAGCGCTGCAGCAGCGCTTGCAATTGCCAGCTCACCAACTGTTGCGCGACGTGAGCACATGCTGGAACTCCACGTTACACATGTTGGCCAGGCTTTGTGAGCAGCAGAGGGCAGTAGTGGAATACCAGCTGCAACATGGTCGTCGCCTTTCCAGTCTGCTGCCGCTCTTTAAAAGCGATGAGTGGGCATGGATGTCTGACCTCTGTGAGGTTTTACGGAACTTTGAGAAATCAACACATATGGTGAGCGGTGATGCCACTATTATCAGCGTAACCATCCCACTTCTGTGTCTACTGAAACGCTCGCTGTTCACAATGAAGGCAGATGCTTTGCATGTGTAAGAGGTGGAAATGGGGTAAAACAGTACACAGGGTGATAGCCAGACCATCCTCATTTCATCTTCTCAGCGCAAATTGGATGAGGAGGAGGAGGAGGAGCAGGAGACGGTTGCCTCCACTACAGAGGGTAGTACCCCTAGCAGGTTTATTCCATCTGTTCAGCGTGGATGGAGGAAGAGGATGAGGAAATTGAGAGTCATACTCCTGATGAGGACAGCGAAGTCTTGTCTGATGGGACTCTGGCACACATGGCTGACTTTATGTTTTATTGCCTTTCCCGCATTTTGGCCAACACCGACTACGGGTTGTTCACCCTTCTCGACCCCCGCTACAAAGAAAACGTCTCATCTCTCATTCCTGTGATGCAGAGGATGAGCAAAATGGTGCAATACCAAAAGGTCCTTGTGGAAATATTGCTCAAAAAATTTCCGGCTGACGCTGGTGGCAGAGTACGTAGTTCCTTGGGCAAACCGACGAGGGGAGACGAGGGGAACACACAGCAGTTCCATAGAGGCAGGGCAACACTCTCCAAGGCCTGGGACAGTTTCATGACACCCCGCTAGCACCCTCAACCTGGTGCGCAGCCTAGTGATCACAAGGAGGGAAACATTTTGGAAGATGGTGAAGGAGTACGTAGCAGACTTTGTCAGCGTCCTCAATTATCTCTCTGTGCCTTACAACTATTAGGTGTCCAAGCTGGACACATCGCACAAACTGGTGCTCTGTGCCTTGGAGGTGCTGGCCTGCCCTGCTGCCAGCGTTTTGTCAGAGCGGGTATTTAGTGCTGCTGGGGGCATAATAACTGATAAGCGCATCTGCCTGTCAACTGAAAATGCTGATCAGTTAACACTTATCAAAATGAACAAGGCCTGGATTGCCCCTGACTTCTCTACTCCACCAGAGAAAGCGGCTGAATATAAAAGCACTCTAAATGTGGCTTTTTGGTGTATTGAATACACTGTATTCCCATGCACTACTTCAACCACAAAAAAGGGTATATGGTTCAATCTTCCTTTTCTCGTCCTCCTACTCCATCATATCAACATGATTATTAGGCTGCCTTCGAGCTCAGCAGCAGGCCTTCAACCATAATTTTTTCGATGGTCAGCTCAGCAGCAGGCCCTCGCCCCTAAATTTTTTCCATGGTCAGCTCAGCAGCAGGCCCTCACCCCTAATGTTTTAAAGCAGGAATGCTCAACCTGTGGCCCTCCAGCTGTTGTATAACTACAACTCCCATAATGCTCTTCTGTAGGATGATAGCTGTAGGCTGTCAGGGAATGATGGGAGTTGTAGTTTTGCAAAAGCTGGAGGGCCGCAGGTTGAGCATGCCTGTTTTAGAGAGTCAGGTCAGCAGCAGACCCTCACCTCTAATGTTTTAGATGGTCAGCTCAGCAGCAGGCCCTCGCCCATAATTTTTTCCATGGTCAGATCAGCAGCAGGCCCTCACCCCTAATGTTCTAGAAGGTCAGATCAGCAGCAGACCCTCACCCCTAATGTTTTAGATGATCAGCTCAGCAGCAGGCCCTCGCCCATAATTTTTTAGATGGTCAGCTGAGCAGCAGACCCTCACCCATAATTTTTTAGATGGTCAGCTCAGCAGCAGGTCCTCGCCCCCAATGTTTTAGAGGGTCACAAGCAGGCCATCAATCATAATTTTTCAAGGGTGTATATGATGCCCTCCTTTATGTGTAATAAAGTGTGTATTGGAGTGCCGGTTACTTGTAATTTTTGGCAGCCCTTTTACTTACTACATAGGCTTTATTAGTGTAGGAGTCCCACTACCTGAACAATTGTACCACAATGTGAATAAGGCCCTCCTTTATCTGCTATACAGGTTGTATCGGAGTGCCTCTTCCTTGTAATTTTTGGCAGCACTTGCACTTTACATACAAGTAAATATACAGGAAAGGATGTTTCCTAAATTTTTTTTCTCTAAAATCGATTTTATCTTCGATTTTGTGAGTATTATTGTCAGTCTGCAAAATTGGCGTACTACTCGGACAACATCGTTCCCAGCAGCGACCTGGGAGTCCAAGATGCATCCAGACATCCTCCCCATGCTGTTCCCGAACCATTTCAGTGGTGTTTCCATAAATTTCTGACCTTTTCCTATGAACCAGACACTCTCCCCTCTTCAGAGCAGGGGGTGCCTGGTTTAATGCTCGGGTTCTCCCATTGACTTCCATTGTGCTCGGTTGCTCGGTAGAGCACCCTAGCATCCCAAGGTGTTCTACTCGAGCACCCAAGGACTTTGGTGCTCGATCAACACTAGCGCAACCCCAATGGGACAAGACTATTGCCCATATAAACAAAAATAGCAAAAAGGCAGCACTCTCAAATGGAAAAAAAAGAAGAAAGTTTATTCACCCATGAAGGACGCGACGTTTCAGCTCTACACTAAAGCCTCTCTCTATCTATCTATGTATCTATCCATCTATCTATCTACAATAGCACAATAGCTGTATCCAGTCACATATGGTAGCTGAACTTATGAATAAAATGCAGGAACCACATTCGCCTTGTGTGAAGACAGGAGAAAGTGAAGTCATATTTAAGTCTAGTAAATCTGACAAGCCTGTCATTCAGAGCCCGGTGATTGCCATCTGATGCATTTAGGATCTGCGATGATAGGGCAATGATTGACCTTTGCTCATAATTATCTACACAAGAAAAATAGGAAAAAAAAAAAACTGAAACGTATCAGATGGCGGAGTTTAGCAACAAAGGAACAATGCCATCTGTTCAGTAGCAAAGTCGCATGCTATTTCATGAACTGAAAATATCAATTGGCTCCAGCATTTCATTCATAGTTATTTAATGCTTTTTATAACAAATATTTTTAGGAGCGTGAATCTGTCAATGGCACATTCAGTTTTCTCTCTGCGGGGGGTTGGGGGGGGATGTTTGGCATTTTCCTGCTGATTTGGCAGTCTGCTTAATTTATAAGGCGTGCTTTTTTCACTGGTGGTTAAATAATATTTGCTTTGATTTGGTATCTTCATGTGATTAGGCTGGGGATACACGGAGATGTGTTGAGTGACATGAATATTGCGCTGCACTACATCCAAATGTCGAGGTGCAACACGTTGCTATTATAGACTAAAATGCAACAATTTTTGCAATTTAGTTGTGTGACAGCAAGTTGACACACCTGGACCCATCCTTTACATAGTAAGCATGAGTTACAGATGGGGACTATCAAGAAGTAGACAACCCCTGCAGACTCTATTCTATAGACGGTGGAGACAAGTCCCAATCCAACGGGTTTGCCCAAAAAGAGAGGTGCTATAAACACTCAACCAGACAGATGTTTTGTTTCCAGTAGAAATTTGTGATGTCACTGGTGCCACATCTACCTAAAATACACACCATTCGACAAACCAACCTACACCCATCAGTGTTCTGGCTGCCATCCAAATGATCATTAATTCAAAAGAGAATATAATTTGCCTTGAATATTGAGCACAGCGCAACTGCATGCTATTTACGGAGCAGCAATGAAATTTTATCCTCACGTTCTATGAAAGCCTCCAAAGACATTTTAGGGGTTACGAATGCAAGTCTAGCTTTACGGTCTAATACACAAGAGGATAGGGAACCTGTTTTCATCACTGCAGCCCTTATCCCACAAGTGTTCAATACCCATGCTGGATGAAGTTACAGATGATGACCCCATAAATCCGAGTGTTTAAGTCGGCACCAGTCTCAGGTCTATATAATTGCTGTGTGAGTCTCTTACAACTGACTATTCAGCTGATCCACTACTCAATTCCACATCTGTCTGAGTGTTGACAACAACTTCAGATGATACCGTATCATTTCTCCAACCCTTTCACCTGCTGCCTTGAAAACAAATGAAGGCCGGCAGGGAGAAAGTAAAGGGTGCACCAGACCAACATTTATCACAATCACCGGGATCCATATTGGAAGGGAAAAAAATCAATTTCTCTTAATCGAGTAAAGTGACTTATTAAGGGTTATGAACGCTGGCTGAGTACCTACTCTAGTTTGGCCGTTAGGGAGAGAAATTAACAGCCACATTTGGTGCTGTCATTTTCTTTTGTCTCCTGGCTCTTAATTGTTATTAAATTATCTTTGGAGGGTTTTCGGTAAGCAAGTCATGTCTTACATCTTCAGAATCCCTGTGAAGCTGAGTGTGGAAATTACACTGGCTCTCTAGGACAACCATTTAGGGAAATTATAAGCCCTGATTTCAGTAAAAAAAAATGTGGACCTAAATATTTTAGTAATACCCCCTTCACTCATAAATCTAGACACGAGGAGAGACAATTGATCAAGAAGGTATAAAGTGACCATGAAAAATATCCAGCTTTGCTTGCATTTGCCATGAAGATTGTCATGAGGTTACATTGTATTGAGACATGCAAACCATAGACCTACGAACCCCTAACAAAACTTGTTATGAGGTACCTTCCTATTTCATACCACCACAAATTCCCATGCTGGGAAGCAGAAAACCAAGAGCTTGTTTGAACCCCTGCTATTCTTTCTTGGGAAGAAGTTCAGGTGTTCTTGTGCACCAAGGATCACGGAGGAACATGTGCACATGGCGGTGAGCTGATTTTTTTTGTCTGTATAGGCACTTCATGCCTATGTTACAGAATTATAGAGCCATATGTACATCATGTCCATAAAACAGATAGTGCTGATCGCGAATATTCTAATTGTAAATTTTTATCGCGAATATCGGCACTTCGAGAATTCACAAAGATCTAGAATATAGTGCTATATCTTCGCAATCGCGAACATTCTAGATTTTTTTTTTTTTCTTGCTTGGGGGGCAATGAGAAGGCTGCAATATCTTTGTCAGAGTCTAGCAACATCCCTAGGAACCAATAGGAAAGTTGCCTACCCCTTACTATATAAGAAGCTCCCCAGCAGCCATTTTCTGCTGTTTTGTTTGCAGTTCTGAGAGAGAGAGCAGTGTCATTGCTGTGCTCTGTGCTTTCATCTGGATCCTATTCCTTATCCAATTACATTAGATAGTTAGTTAGTTAGTTAGTTAGTTAGTTAGTTAGCTCATATATATAATACAGATAGTTAGTGGGAGATAGTCAGTGTAGGTTAGATCCTGATATAGTGTAGCTGATAGGTTCCAGTGCAGGGTGTTAGGTAGTGTGATAGGAATCACTGTTTCTCGGCTGTCCATACATACGGGCTACAGACATAGTGCTGTGATGTCACAACAATACTTAGTGCACCAATCAGTAATATCTACTCAGACCTGATAAAATGTGAAGTTGCATCATTAGTGCCGATTTGCGCAATCGCGAAAAGAATGACTGGAAATCACGAATTCTAGAATTCGCTAATTTTTGCGAATTTTATGCGAAAAATTCTCAAAATATTGTGAAAACGAATATTTCCTATGCCGCTTATCACTAATAACAGAGCCATAGATACTTCATGTCCATATAACATAGCCATAGGTACTTCATGTCCATAAAACAGAGCCATAGGTACTTCATGTCCATATTACAGAGCCATAGGTAATTCATGTCCATATTACAGAGCCATAGGTACTTCATGTCCATATTACAGAGCCATAGGTACTTCATGTCCATATTACAGAGCCATAGGTACTTTGCCACTGCGCTGGTGGAGGATCCTCCGAAGTTATGAAGAGGCGCCGGCCTCTACATAACTTCGGCACATCCAGCGCCAGTCTAAATGTAAGACAGCTCCCATGCTGGCTTACATTTAGACCATTTTCTAAGCCTAAAACAGGAGTAGAAAATCATGAATGAGCCGCCCCTTCCCTGCCCTTGCCACATCCATGTTTTTACACCTGGCGTGATAGGGGAAAAAGTCGCAGATTGCGGTGTAAATAACTTTTGTGCCACAATCTGCGTCAGAAATACGCCTAATAGAGGCATATTTCTGGATAGTAAATGCCCTTCTTCATGTCTATATTACAGAACCATAGGCACTTCATGTCTGTAAAACAGACCAATAGGCACTCAGTGTCAGTATTACGGTGACCTCGTCACCCCATGTCCATATTACTGAGCCATAGGCCCTTCATATACCACTGCATGGTGCATCTGTATGGCTCTGTATTCTCCCCTAGATTAGGTTTATCTAGTGAAGAATGCTTCCATAATATGGCATGGAATGAAACACACCGTTATGTTTCACAAGTTCCATATGAATTTGTAGGAATTAACCTCTGTAATGCCTGAAGTCAGAGGCACACATGGTTACAGTATGGTCGCCTTAACGTGCATCCGGACAAGATATTTCTATATATTTAAATGCATTTGGCCGAAGACTAAAACATACCAGGTCAAAATGCTGTAACAAATTCATCCAATAAACCATAAAAAGGTCAACCCAAGCTGTGTCAGCCTCTGTAGATACCATGAATCTGGAACTACTGGCTGACACTGCATGAATGTTGTTCTATGAAGAAAGCCTCTTAAACATATTTCTTCTTCTGGACTACATTTGTTTCTTCTTATTATCTAGAATAGTCAATAAACTAACAAAGCAAATAAAATTACAAGAGGTTGCAAGTGGCTGCCAGAAGAGAGAATTGGCTTTTCACCGCTAGATTGAAGTTGGTATCTTCTCGGAAAGCTATTCAGAGTCTACTGGATGATACTATAATTTAATTAGTATTTGACCTATGAATACTTACTGCAGTTATAACATTATTATGGTCCCGTTCGTGGAGGTCAGCGCATCAGACTCATATTTGGTCCACAGCTTTTTTACTTTGGTGCCTTTTTGTATTGCAGGTTAATCGTCCAATAGAGTTCACAATGTACGTAGATTGAGTTTACGAGTTACATACCATATGTAGCAGTGCTGACTTTAAGCCTTAAAGAGGACCCGTCACCTCTCCTGACATGTTTGATTTAGGGTCCATTCACACGTCCGCAACGTGTTTTGCGGATCCACAAATCCGCAAAACACAGACAGCGGCAATGTGCGGTCCGCATTTTGCGGACCGCACATTGCCGGCACTAATAGAATATGCCTGTTTTTGTCCGCAATTGCGGACAAGAATAGTACATGTTCTATTTTTTTCGGGAACTGAAATGCGAACTCGGAAGTGCGGGTCCGCAATTCCGTGTCCGGGCAGAACATCGTGCTGCCCCATAGAAATGAATGGGTCTGCAATTCCGTTCGGTAAAATGCGGAACGAAATTGCGGACGTGTGAATGGACCCTTAGGGTACATTCACACGACCGTATAATGTTATCCACATCCGATCCGTATCCGTTCCGCATTTTGCGGAAAAGATGCAGATCCATTAATTTCTGAGGGTGAATAAAATGTGCGGACAACGTTCAGTATGTTGTCCGCATCCGTGTTTCCGCATTTCTTGTCCGCAAAAATATGAAGCTTGTCCTACTATTGTCCGCACAGATCGGTCCGCAGCCCCATTCAAGTCAATAGATCCGCAAATTGCGGATGACATACGGAATGGTTTCCGTATGTCATCCATTTTTTGCGGATCCGTTTCCGTATTTTTGAAGGCCTTAATAATTCTTTTTTTTTTTCTCTATCTTTTTTTTTCCTTCCATTTTTTGCGGACCGTAAAAAAACGGAAGACATACGGAATACAAACGGAAGTCATTTGACCGCAAAATGCGGACACACGGTTCCGTAATTTGCAGACTGCAAAACGGAAAGTATTACACACGGTCATGTGAATGTACCCTTAGTATAGTAAATACTACTTAGTAAAAATTCCTCATGTAATAACATATTTTCTTATGACTCTATTTTGTGCTATTCCTCTATTATTCAAACTAGAAGTTTATGAATAAATCGCCAGCAGTCTGCAATAAAGGTCCAACTGGGTGTTACCAGTTGGAGGGTTTGTCCTTACACAGTCTGCCACTGGTAGGACTGATTGGGTAGTGGCATCATGTGCAGGGACAGCCCCCAACTGGTAACACCCAGCTGGACCTTTATTGCAGATTGTTGATCATTCATAATCCTCAAGTGATACTAGAGGAATGTCACAACACAGAGTCATAAGGATACATGCTGCAGAACTGTTATTACGTGGGGA
This sequence comes from Bufo bufo, assembly GCF_905171765.1. Classification (NCBI taxonomy): domain Eukaryota; kingdom Metazoa; phylum Chordata; class Amphibia; order Anura; family Bufonidae; genus Bufo; species Bufo bufo. Next base: position 67,775,091 of record NC_053391.1, on the reverse strand, counting down.
ATGCAAGTGGTTACTAAAACAGACATGTCAGGAGAGGAGACAGGTTCTCTTTAATATACTGCATCAGACTTGTGTAAACCCAAAGGTAGCACATCATAATTATAATAGTAAAGTTGTGCTAAGTGACAAACTTAGTTCTGCTACATTGACACAATTTTATACAAAGCTCGAAAAATTTGGCGCCTTGCATAGCTCATGACTGGCATGAAGTTACTGTCTACTGCTATACAATAACAAGCTACATACTGTTTAATTAAGTAGGAACTTCTCCTCGTTGGCACTTGAGATTATGAAACACATACCATTCTGTGACTCAGGATAACACTCAGTAAATTATACTCTGTCAAATAAAGTGCTGCCTGCTACTAGCCAACAGTAACACAGCATGATCTGTGCCTTCTTATTTAAGTTCTGCTTTGTTAAAGATATCCTGGGCAAACGCCAAGTTACAACAATAGTAGAGGTGTCCTTAAAAGACCAAAACATAAGGAAAAATATCTAGAAGGCAGCATTGCCTAAGTCTCTTTGTCCATTGAAGCATTGGCCATTGCGTGCCCTGAAAACCTCTTGTAAGGCAACAACCCTGTAGCCTGACACACATAGGAAAAAGCGACAACTATCAAAAAGATCATATTCAAAACAGCGTCCTCCTGGTACCAGTTCATCAAACCACAACTTTGGCACTCATCAATATCTGATCGTGCCAATATCTGATCGTTCGCTAGTTCCCTGTAAAAGTGTGTTGTATCAATTTGTCTGCCTGTACAGACTTCTGCTAGATTTCTAGATTCTGACACTCCACTGTCTGACCTGTGCCTAATCTTAGACTCTTTGTTGCCTGCCCTGACCTTGGACTGTTTATCAGATTGCTCATACTCTGCTTGCCCTGACCTTGGCCTGTCCATGACTTTGATTCTGTCTGATCCCTCGATGCCCTGCACCGTTGTCTCTGACCCCTGTGAGTCAGCTGTTAACCACACAGAAGCTTGTGGGTGTTGGACATCCTTGTAGGCGGTGCTTTTTGTATATATACCACTTGTATTTCTATTAGGATGTACCTGTTGATAAAGGCATGTTTTCCAAAACGCGTCCTGGTTGTAGGACATATTTTGGAATAAACTGATTTTGCAAAGACACAGCTGCTGGGATTCATTACTACATGTTAACCACACAGAGACTACTCCAGGCGGTTATGGCCTGGTGGCTCCTATGCACCAAAGTCCAGATCTCTGTATAGGGTTAAAAAATGAATACCAGGTGATTGCCAGGATAGCACCCATAGGTCTAGCTCAAAGCCAAATCTGTTGTTTGACATAACAATTGGTTTTGGTATCTTTTAAGGGTAAATTGCTTTGGGAGCCACTGAAAGGACCCTTTATCTTGGGTCTATTGATTTTGTAAGGGGGGGGGGGCTTTAAATGGGTTCAGTGGTCTTCTGAAACACTGAATTAGGTTACTAGTCTTGAGAACCAATGAAGGAATGTAACATATTAATATAGTTTATAAGACTGAAACAAGATATCTGTCAATCCAGTTCGGCCTGTTATCCTGCAAGTTGATCGAGAGGAAGGCAAAAAAAAACTGTGAGGTAGAAACCAATTTTCACTACTTTAGGGAGAAAAAAATCCTTTCCTTGGTGTTTGGAGCCAATGAATGTGGTGTATTGGTGTTGGTAGACTTTAAATGGGTTTAATGGTCTTGAGACACAGAGATGGACTCTACAGTCGTGGCCAAAAGTTTTGAGAATTACATAAATATTGGAAATTGGAAAAGTTGCTGCTTAAGTTTTTATAATAGCAATTTGCATATCTCCAGAATGTTATGAAGAGTGATCAGATGAATTGCATAGTCCTTCTTTGCCATGAAAATTAACTTAATACCAAAAAAACTTTTCCACTGCATTTCATTGCTGTCATTAAAGGACCTGCTGAGATCATTTCAGTAATCGTCTTGTTAACTCAGGTGAGAATGTTGACGAGCACAAGGCTGGAGATCATTATGTCAGGCTGATTGGGTTAAAATGGCAGACTTAACATGTTATAAGGAGGGTGATGCTTGAAATCATTGTTTTTCCATTGTTAACCATGGTGACCTGCAAAGAAACGCGTGCAGCCATCATTGCGTTGCATAAAAATGGCTTCACAGGCAAGGATATTGTGGCTATTAAGATTGCACCTCAATCAACAATTTATAGGATCATCAAGAACTTCAAGGAAAGAGGTTAAATTCTTGTTAAGAAGGCTTCAGGGCGTCCAAGAAAATCCAGCAAGCGCCAGGATCATCTCCTAAAGAGGATTCAGCTGCGGGATCGGAGTGCCACCAGTGCAGAGCTTGCTCAGGAATGGCAGCAGGCAGGTGTGAGCGCATCTGCACGCACAGTGAGGCGAAGACTTTTGGAAGATGGCCTGGTGTCAAGAAGGGCAGCAAAGAAGCCACTTCTCTCCAAAAAAAACATCAGGGACAGATTGATCTTCTGCAGAAAGTTTGGTGAATGGACTGCTGAGGACTGGGGCAAAGTCATATTCTCCGATGAAGCTTCTTTCCGATTGTTTGGGGCATCTGGAAAAAGGCTTGTCCAGAGAAGAAAAGGTGAGCGCTACCATCAGTCCTGTGTCATGCCAACAGTAAAGCATCCTGAGACCATTCATGTGTGGGGTTGCTTCTCATCCAAGGGAGTGGGCTCACTCACAATTTTGCCCAAAAATACAGCCATGAATAAAGAATGGTACCAAAACACCCTCCAGCAGCAACTTCTTCCAACAATCCAACAACAGTTTGGTGAAGAACAATGCATTTTCCAGCACGATGGAGCACCGTGCCATAAGGCAAAAGTGATAAATAAGTGGCTCGGGGACCAAAACGTTGACATTTTGGGTCCATGGCATGGAATCTCCCCAGAATTTATTCTGACAAACTCCAAGAAGTGATTATGAAAGAATGGGTTGCTATCAGTCAGGAACAGAAGTTGATTGAGAGCATGCCCAGTCGAATTGCAGAGGTCCTGAAAAAGAAGGGCCAACACTGCAAATACTGACTCTTTGGATAAATGTCATGTAATTGTTGATAAATGCCTTTGAAACGTATGAAGTGCATGTAATTATATTTCACTACATCACAGAAACAACTAAAACAAAGATCTAAAAGCAGTTTAGCAGCAAACTTTGTGAAAACTAATATTTGTGTAATTCTCAAAACTTTTGGCCACGACTGTACACATCCACTGAAGGGATGTATTGGTCTTTCAATTAACTATATGTGATTTATTGGTATTGGTAGCCTCTAAATTATTTTAATTCAATCGTGTTGGAAGCCACTTGAGGGATCAATTGCTTTTGGAAACCACTATAAATAGGTTTTGGGTGCCACCAAAGATGCACATTGGCCTTCGGAGCCACTAATGGCATACACTGGTCTTTGGATCCAGTGAAAGGGTGCAATGTGATGAAGATCCCATTTTTATATTCTTCTGGAGTCCTCCTCCTGTATGTCTATCCTTGTAAAACTATATTTTTAACATAAATACTGCCCTGATGACTCTAAATCAGGTATTCTAAAGGTTTGGATTTGTATTCATTTTTGGATGCATTTTTCATCCTATTTCACTAAGAGAAAAACCAGAAATATTGTGCTGTAAGTAAAGCATCTGTGTCCATGAGATAACAGCCCCTGCTCGTGCATATTCATAAGCGGTAAAGTAATAATTATATTAATGATGCTAATAATTACTAGCACTTAGAGCAGCATTTATTTTAGTAGACTGACTTACATTGTGTCAACACGTTCTTGTACTCCTCCAGCATGTTAGGAAATTCAGGCCTACAATGAAGGGGAGAAGTCCTGGCTCACTTCATACAGTTCAAGTGTACAACATTTCTAAAAGGTTTTCATGGTTATTCCCATTAACTGCAATAAATCAGTGTAATTCCTCAAATAACCATGTTATCCGGAGCCTGTCACATATAAACCAACGCAATCTCTCAGTCTGCCCATAAATCGTACAATTACAAATAATAACTTTATTAGTTGAATACAATTTTTTAAAAAGATTGGATTACTGTGAAAAAGGGCTTTAATTTACCCCGTAGGTGGTGGGCAGACAAAGGCAGGAGTGTTCCTACAGAGCGGCCTGTGTGCGCTCATGTCACATTCAGACGGTGGGAAGGTTATATATGGCTGAATTGCTGAACTAAAAAGACTATATGATGAAATTAAAGTCATATTTTGTGTATCAGAGACGTTTATAGAGCTTATAATACAGAAAAGCCTGAGCTTCACTGTAACCGTACATTTACTTCACAATTATTTCAATTTAACACTATAAAAGCCACATTGGCCAACAGCAATTCAAGAGATAGAGCTACCCAGGTTATAGAAATGATAATCTACAGTATTTACCCATCTATCCATCCATTATCTATCTATCTATCTATCTATCTATCTATCTATCTATCTATCTATCTATCTATTATCTATCTATCTCCTATCTATCTATTATCTGTCTATCTATCTATTTATCTCCTATCTATCTATCTATCTATCTATCTATCTATAAGACAAATCATGAGGCAGCACTCCAAATTAGGTGAAGGGTGTTAGACCCGTTTATTCCCCAGTCACAACGTTTCAGCCGAGCCCAATGAGGCCTTTGTCATTTTTGTGAATTGTATCTATCTATCTATCTATCTATCTATCTATCTCATAAATATCTATTTCATATCTATCTATTATTTATCTTTATCCATGTATCAAGGACAAACTACTGTCGTAGTAGACACAGTACCAGGAGTTACGGAAGCAACATAGCTTATTTTGCTACAATGTTTTTGTATCTATTTTATATCTATCTCTCTATCACATATCTATCTATTTATCTATAAATCTATTTATTTATCGACTGTATCTATCTAATCTATCTATCTATCTATCTATCTATATTGTATCTATCTCTCTATCCATCTATTATCTATCTCATATCTATCTATCTATTATCTATATCTATCTATCTATCTATCTATCTATCTATATTGTATCTATCTCTCTATCTATCTATGTATCTATTTCATATCTATCTATTTCATATCAATCTATCTATCTATATTTATATCTCCATCTGTCAAGGGCAAGCTACTGCCATAGCATCTTGAAACAATTAGATGGGACAACCGCTTTAAGTTAACCCCATTAATGACCCATGACATCACTGGTGGGCGGGGCATGTATGGAGCGGGTGCCAGCTGTATAATACAGTTGACCATATGAGACAATACAGATAACTCCAATCCTGGTCATTTAACCCCTCAGGTGCCACAGTCAGTTTTATCTATCACAAATCTGTCTACATATCTATCTCCTATCTATCTATCTATCTATCTATCTCATATCTATCTATCTATTTATCTATGTGTGATCTAGCAGGACAATGTTCCTTAGATTTGCTTGCCCTTGCCCCCTAGTTGGCATTACATATTTTAACGGTGACACGGCTCTTTCACATGGCCCAGGAAATGTCTCACTCAGACAATTCTTTCTGTGCTGGCAGTCATGACAGAAGGCTCTTGAATTTGTTTATTCACACTTGTTTTATCTGTTTCCATGGGCTGTCATGTAACCTTTGGGGCTTGGAAGATGGATGATGAAGGCCAGGGCCATGAGCGGGTTGAGGTCATGGTGTCGCTGGATCTCATTAACTATATCACTCTACGAAAGAGACTCTACAAAGGTCACCTCAACTCAGCACAGTCGGAAATGTGATGAAGGAATGCTGAGGTGAATATAATTACACTTTGGTCAACTCTATATAAATATGTCAATAGGAAATTAAAGGGGAATGTACTCTGTCTATTCTCTATATAATCCTAGAACCTTTTTTTCGGTTTGTTCTGCGCTATAATGATATTTTAAGCCAGTTTTACAAAGTATTTTAAACCAATTATGTATATATAGACCAAGAAAAGTGGGATTTAAGACATTTCAACAACTTTTAATAACCTCGGTTCACTGCTTGCAGTCAATGCAGTTAAGTTGTCAGCCATTGCACCCAAATCATAGAGGTGCTCAGTGTTTTATGAACATTTGAAGAATCAACAATCCCTGTAGTATGCAATAATGGGGTCATCTAAACTTCTTTAGCAGAAGAAACACTTGCTAACTTGTCACTACACAGAACAGCAGCACCAAGAGTGGCCATCAGTAACGCCAATGGAGATCCTACCATCCTATAAACTGGCATGTAGAATTTCTGGTTAGGCACTATAGCTCATGTAGTGTAGTACTAGGTGCTTCAAACTAGATCTCTACTGATGGACCTGAAGATACAACTATTTTTTAAGAGGGAAAATTTCAAGAAAAGCCCCATCTTGGTAAATTTGGTTAAGACAGGTGGGTAATCTGACCTTCAAAAGTGTATATTGGGTTTCTTCAAGAGAGTCTACATATTGTGACACTATTTGAGAATTCTGTCTACGTATTTCACATATGGAAAGCTAAAGATAAAGCAATTCAAAATTGTTCAAGCAACCTTTCATTCTACATCCTATAGCTGTATGTAAGAACTTAAAAATAGTAATCATCAACCAACTACATACAGAACAGAAACAAAATCCTACAAACTGAGTGCAAAGAATACAATATTTTCCATGTAGCTCAGTGGTTCCCATGAGAGCAGTGCACTGACCAAGCAATCTTTCGAGCTCTATGAATGTGAATGTGCAAATCTATTTTACCCTCTGCAGAAAAAAAAATCCTAAATTCATTTTCTGTTATAACCCCCTGACCTTTGAACAGAAACCTTGCTGTGAGGGAAATATTCAACAATATATCACAACTTAAATCCAGTTTTGCGTGAGGCAAATAAATAACAATCTCAGGACTTCATAAATTTTTCATAAATTTTCATTTTGGCCACTGCACCCTCTTACCATGGTCGATAGATCAAGCTGCTGCGATACATTTAACACCTGGGGCTATGGCTCTAGTCCCCAGGGAATGCTATTGACTATAGCTAGATGAGATACTTGTTTACAGCTGTTTAAAGACCATAACATTTTTTTTTCAAAAAATTATTTTGCAGATATTCAATGCTTCCTTAAAGGCGCATTTGCTTTTAACCATAATAACAAACAAATTACTAATAATAGTAATAGTAACAGTAATAGCAATATTTGAGTTGATGTTTTTTTTATTACTATTAGTACTCTTAACTGTGGTGAATTGCATGCTTACATGCTATCGAAAAAGTGAAACCGAAAAATTGGCAAATGTGGTAACGTAAGTAAATTTTTATGTAAAAAATGTCTGATTTAAACATTGTAAACCTATTTGACATTAAAAATGTATTTTTTAAAACAATTTGAGCCTGTAAATCGATATCTATCTATCTTTAAATCAAAAAGAACAGGAATAATATGACAAATTGGAAGAACGCAATATTAAAACTAAACTAAGAGCTATGCTATTATTGTGTCAGATGAGTATCTGTGCTGGGAATCCCCAAAGGGCACAATTGAAGAATTCAGTCGGCTATGCTTCAAAGGCTGAATGAAAAGTGAAGCAGCCTTTCTTTCTAGGCCAATGGAACCATTATAGAAATGATGTTATGGTTTTAAATAATATTCTGTGATCTAGCCTTTAAAATATCTAACCCGCACTTTTATTTCACAAGAGTTAATGGTGGTTCTCACTTCAGTCATGACCTTTAGACGACTCATGTGTGAGTCCTCTTTGTAGACAAGGGTTGCGAGATCAACCGGAGGGTTCTAGTAGGGTAATATCCTAGTGTTTGCTCAGTACACATTTGAATTACAAAGTATACAGAGAAATTACAACCAATATATCAGCTGAAGGAAAGGCAACAATGCTTTTATTATGGAATGACAGGGATTTTATAATGTTTCATTAGAATTCCGCTGCATTCAAATACATTGTCCCTCTCCTAGTACAAAATCAGACATTATTTATTGCCAGGAATTATAACTTCTAGAAAATTCATAGACTTCAGTGCAAAGGAATCCCAGCCCGGTCTAATCGGTAATATATAAAGGAAGAAGAAAAAATAATACCCTGCAAAGCTTTACGTAATTTTAGAAGTATCCCTTTCAGAAGTATTAGAGGAGCAGTTTACAGGAGCTGTTTTTCAGAAGTCTGTATTCTGTCAATAAAGCCTTCATACAGCTTGTCTAGTGGACTGGTGACGGCTAATAGAACACAAGCGGTCTTAAAGGACAATCCAACCAAAAATTATATTTTGATAAGTTATTGGTACATATCAGAGGATCACATCAGTAGAGTCCATGACCACCATTGATTTAAAAAAATCGGGCTGTGGTCCTGCAGTTGCCATCTGCTGGATACATGAGCTGTATAGTACAGCCTGTATTCTGTCAACAAAGCTTTCATACAACTTCTGAGCTAGTGATGGGTATTAGAATACAAAATCATATCAGAAGATCACACTGCGTATATGAATACCACCACAGAGACATAATACATTAAATATTTTTGACATAATAGCCCAAGCAAAGCCCTATTAATTTGTATAACTGTTTATGAAGATTGCTGTGCTACAATTTCCTATGATGGAAAACTCTAAGGTCCATTGAATAGATTTCTTTATTTCATAATTTTGAATTCATTGAGATCTATACTTACAACAAAGTAATGATCTAAGACATCTACAAAATACCAGAAAACTACTTTTTGGGTGCATTTCCCCTTTAAATAGTTTATGTATCTGTTGACAGCTTCTGTAGGGCCTTTAGGGCTATGACGGGATAGTAAGACATGCTATTGTAATAGCAGCTTTATAACTGGGAGTTGACAGTTATACTATTTTTATTTAATTATTTATTATGTTTATTAAATAGTTAATTCATTTTACTATTAATCGGGTTGTGCCATAAAATACTTTTTACTCTAAAATGTATGTTTTTTATATCCCCCCGTGCTTGAATCTTACTTCCTGGTTTGTCACATGACTGCTGTCCAATCATGCCTTAGGGCACTGACATGAGGAGATCATGTGACACTAACCACAGCCCTTGTCCTTACCAATGACACTTCCTGCGTCCTACATTACAAGGCTCCAATGTGGGGCATAAACTAAAGCAACTGAATGTCCAAATAGGTTTTCCACAGGGTGCAGTGGTAGGAAAACAACTTTACAAGTTTTGATTAATGGTGGTATTTTGGGAAAGTGATATAATAAGGATACATTTATAGTAGTGGCACAACCTCTTTAATTTATTGTGTATTAGGCGGTATATCACCAACCTCAGTTAGTTTACTTTCAATGAACCTGCCAAAAAAACTTTAAACTTCAAAAGATGACTCCAAACAATAAAATCACAAAGCCTAGGTGAAGGCTGTGCATCGGGCGTAATACAGAGTATCGGTTTTGTCTGGAGTGTTCCTATGTAGTAATATATTGTATATATATAGTATATATATATATATATATATATATATATATATAGTAAATATATTGTATAAATATATATAGTAATATTGTATACGTGCTATAGTAAATACAAAGGGTAGACTTACAGGCAACCTCCAGTGATGCATTTCGACTCATGGCTTCACCAAGGTAATTCCGGGCAACACACACATAGCTTCCTTCATCCGGTTTACTCCTTCGCCCATGAACGATGCGTAAGAAAAATAAAGATCCGCTGGGGAGCAGCATTCGGTGGGAGCGGGGGTCATCTTTGTCAGTTTCTACTCTTTCTAGGTCTTTGTACCACTCAATTGTTGGCACGGGTCTGCCTTCTGCTTTGCAGTTTAATGTGGTCGGCTCTCCCTTGGACACAATTACGTCTGATGGATGTTCTACGATCCGAGGAGGAAAATCTTCCTGACGGAGTCGAGATCCTAGAGGCAAATAAAAGTAAATAGTGTCATACATTTCTCTAAACACAATTACAGGTCGTTATCAATCAGACTAGAATAGCTATACAGAACACAAGAAATGAATCAATGACAAAAGCTGCAGGTAAAAGTACACAAGTATTTTCTGATAATCCCAAAAATCTGATAATTCAGTAATTAACGGCAGCATGAATAAATTGAGATTTAATTTGTCGTCATATACTGTTGTCTATGACTGTCCGATAATTCAGAATATCTGATAATCTGGCACATATACATTGGACCGATGCTGAATTAGAGGAATTTTGTTATCTGTGGATTTTTAACAAAATTTTTTATGGATAGGTTGTCTGTAACTGATCAGTGGGGGTCTAACACCCTGGACCCCTGCCAATCAGCTGTTTGAGAAGGCAGTGAAGCTTTCAGTAGTGCCGCAGCCTTCTTGCTGCTTTCCCTAGGCCAGTAATGGCTAACCTCCGATACTCCAGCTATGGTGAAACTACGACTCCCAACATGCTCCATTCATTTCTATAGAGTTCTGAGAACAGCCAAGCAAGTATACATCTTGGGAGTTGTAGTTTTACCACAGCTGGATGCCGGAGGTTAGCCATCACAGCCCTTGACCATGTCACGTCACCTTCATAGGTCACATGACCTAGGTGCAGGTCAGCCCAACTGAAGTGAATGGGGCTGAGCTGCTATACCAGTCGCAGCCACTATACAATGTACGGCGCTGTTCTTGGTGAGCTGATACGTGACCAAATACAGCTGATCGGCATGGGTTCTGGGTGTCTGACCCCCACTGATCAGATACTGATGACCAATGCAGAGGAAAATGTCTCAGAAAACCCCTTTAAAGTCCTGAACAACCATTTTAGTAAGAGATTTAGAAGTCTTATTAGTAATGATGTACTGTACATCCATCAGGCCATTTCATTCTTTAGGAAACTTAACCGCATTACTTTTAAATGCTACCCTACAACTTTATAGCTACTTTCACACTTGCATTATTAATTCTGGTATTGAGTCCCGGCAGAGGATCTCAATACCGGAATTAAACGGATCCGCTTTGATTTTGCACATCAGGATGCATGTGTTCCGTTGGGGTGCGGTTGTGTGAAATCAAAACTGAAAAAACTGATCCATCACTAAATACATTGAAAGTCAATGGGTGTCAGATCCGCTTTTTTAGGCTTCTAAAAAAAATAAAAAATACGTCACCATTGACTTACACTGTTTTCAGTGCCGGATCAGTTTTTTTCCGTTCTTATGACCGTACACAAAACTGCAGCTTGCAGTGTTTTTGTGTCTGGTCACAAAACGGAATGCTGATGGAACAAAAGAAATCCTGATGCATCCTGAACAGATCTCTTTCCATTTAGAATACATGGGGACTAAATGGAAACTTTTTTTTTCCGATATTGAGATCCTCTGCCGGATCTTAATACCGGAAAACACCAACGCAAGTGTGAAAGTAGCCTTACTGAGTCCAGTACTGAACCATAGTGTTCAAAGGAAGCTAGACTGGTCATCTGTAGGTTCAGCTCAGCAGAATCGTGGAGGTCCAGGTGTCGTAATAGAAATATGGCCAGACGTGTTTGATAAAAGCTGCAGGATGAATGTCTTTAACTAACGAGAAAGGAGACAATTGTGTGTTGTCCGTAAGGCCCATTAATAAACTAGAGATTGATCATCGGATCCTATATTTGGCCCTTTTAATAACTTTGGTCATTGAAACAAGCCGTTACACATGACTGCGCAAGCTACAAATCCAATGCACATTATGCAAGTAAAATAAACCCTACAAACTGTAACTAAGATGGAAAGCAGGATCTGTGGTGATTAATGGGCTCAAAATAACCCAGTGCAGTTCTGTTCATTTACACGTTTCATTCAAGTGATAATCACTTCATCACCTGGAGTATTTCTGCACTTCATGCCCAATAGTATTCAGCTATAAAAAGACCATGCATTATAGAAAGTATACACCAAACATAAGAAAGAATTCTCCATCAGCATGTCACATATGTTACTTTCAGTTAATAAATATATCTATCTCATCTTTCTACCTATGAATCTACGTCTATCTATCAAATTTATCTGTCTATTTATCTCATAGCTATTCATTTATTTATTTTATGCACTTATATAACACTACTATATTCCGCAGCACTTTACAGACATTATTATCACTCACTGTCCCCAATGGCTCACAATCTAAGTTCCCTATCAGTCTGTCTTTGGAGTGTGGAAGGAAACCTAAGAACCCGGAGGAAACCCATGCAAACACAGGGAGAACATGCAAACTCCATGCAGATGTTGCCCTTGGTCGGATTCAAACCTAGGACCCCAGCGCTGACCACTGAGCCACCGTGCTGCTCGATCTATCTATCTATCTATCTATCTATCTATCTATCTATCTATCTATTTCTATCTATTGGTCTGTCTGTCTGTCTGTCTATCTATCTCATTATCTATCTATCTAATATCTATCTATCTATCTATCTAATATCTATCTATCTATCTATCTATCTATCTATCTATCTATCTATCCCACTTTGATGGTGGGCCTTTCAAAAACCCAGCTTCTTTAGTGGCCCAATTTACAGAACTGTATTAGCAAAATTGTGACTGTTGGCAAGTCTATAGGTCTATATCAGTGAGCCATTCACACCTGGGCCCTGAAGCCTTAGGGGGCCCAATATTTCCTCTGCTCCATGTCAGTTCCCTCGTACTATAAATGATGCGTTTGGAGCAATATTACAGATTTTGCTTTAGAGACCTTCAAGTTATCAAATCAAAGTTCACATTTAAATTTCTCAGAGCACTTTTTCAGTCTCGTGTACAAGCACAGACATCCCAGTGACTGGTGCCAAATGACAAAGGCCACACTGGTGAATGTAACAGACATGAACGTCGTCCACACTCCCCAATGTTAGTGCTGGGAAGTTTCTTAGTACTATTAATTGGCTGGGAAGTTATTGTTGCTCAGTAATTTGTTGGAGGAGTGGGAAGAAGGCGAGAAGAGGAGGCATTCACCATCACACTACCATCTGTTCGAAGCCAAATAAACAAGAAGTGGTGCAGCGGTGCATGGAAAGACCAGGTACAGCCGCCACAAGACTCCCTTCCCAGTCTTAAGAATAGGAAGCAACCCAGCTGTTCGGTGAGTGTAGGAAGCCCAGCCTGGGGGACCATAACTTGTTCTAATTATTACTGAACTGTACCATCCAGTGGAAGGTTCCCTGCACAGCAGAGCTGGTTGTGGGCTGCCATCTGTCATCCATAATACACCAACACTGCCTCTTTTATTTAAAAATTCATGATATCCATCTGTAGAACTTTAATAGATCCGTTGGTGGCGTAATACTGTCAAAAACTTCTGCACAAATACCTGGAAGGAGAAGGAGCTTCTTCTACTTTGTAGATGAACCGGTGCAGAGATGGAAGATCACTGGTATGTATGTGTAATACTGGACTAACTAGGCAAATAATTACTAATGTAGCTGGGCCGATAGTATCATTTACAGCAGCCTGTATTCTGCTGAGGGCACAGCAGCTCCAGACTACTGGAACATAGTCTATTTTTACTGTCAGATTCTAGATATCTGATTTCCCAGCAGTCTCAATTTATATTAGTAGAGATGAGTGAATCATTGAAAAATTCGATTCAGCTGCTTCTCCAAATTTTACAAAAATAATTTTCTTTCTGACTAATGACTTTGTCACGGAGAGCACTTCTTTGTAAGAAGTGGGTGCCAATGACTGCGCCGCGCGCCCTGTCATTGTACCCCTCAGATGCCGCATTTATCGCTGATCACGGCATCTGACATTAATATTACAGTGTCAAGTAAAATAAAAAACTAAAATAAATCATACTTACCTCATCCGTTTGATCACAAAGAGCCGGCCACCGCCATCTTGATTGAAGATCTAGATCGAATTCTTGTGCAGCCTCGGGCAGCGTGGTGACGTAATATGTCTCCGTGCATGGGATTTCATGCGAGATCTTCAATCAAGATGGCGGTGGCAGGCTCAAACGGATGAGATAAGTATGATTTTTATTTTTTCCGCCATTCAGGGAAAATTGATTTGCGGCAACAAAAAAAAAATCCTAGAAATTTAGATGAAAGTCCACTTTGTAAACTTCGATTCGCGCAACACTATATATTAGCTATTAGCAAAAATCACCTTGTTAACAGTTCTGCCTCCAGCAGTCCATAGCAGGCTTTTAGGGGGCCCGTTTCCCTCACAGACGGGTCTCAGCCCTCCAGCACAGCACAAGCCTCAGATCCCAGCACACACACCTCCTGAGGTCTACTGTCAGACTGAGGTAATCCTCCTCACCTGACAGTGCTGGCTGGTTTTCAGGCCTGGCAACACCCGGCCTGGAACACGGGGAGTAGTCACCCACCCAGCACTTTGACTACTTCCAATAAGAGCCGTCCCAGATCAGCTATACTGCCATACTAAGTATCAAAGTGTCAAACAGCAACTGCTGCTGACACATAAAAAACGGCTCTTACTCCACCGAGGCCAGGAACCTTGGTGACACGTACCTATCACTAACGATGATTCCTTGTACCTTCTTACAATATAGATATATATATATTTATATATATATATATTGACTAAATATATCTCTCTGGCTCACATATCAGTCCACGGCTTCAGATTAGGTGCAGACTATTTTACTTTTCAGGACGTGCTGTATTTCCTGATAAAAGATCCAATTTATCATCCATCTGGGCGATCACAGGGAACAAACTTTGTAACCATGGATTTCTTCAATCTAATGAGAAAACCAATCCTATTATTACATACTGCACCCCGGTGGAAATAAGGGCAAGTATTCTGTGAATTTCTATTAGAATTAATGACACTTCTAGACGTGCAGCCTTACCGGAAAAATGAATCCAACTGGGTTTGATACACTTTATGGGTAGCTAATGATTTCTATCTTGTTTAAGACACCAAAAAATCAAATGTGACCAGTAGAAAACGTGGTTTGATGCTACAGAAACTTCAGAGCGGTCTATAGGAAGCCATCCAGAACGGAAGAATGAGACGGCTGAGACATTCCAGTGCACAGGCTGAGAGGGGTAAGGATATCTACTCGGTGTACTGAGCCGATGTAGTCCCATTTCCTATTGCGCTGCATAATTGAAAGTGGGGTATTAACCAGTTCACCAACCTAATAGATACGGTATTTACCTCAGTTCAACGCTTTCCCACTTCCTCACCTCTATTTAAATGGTAATGCTCCTCTTTTGAATTGATAGAAGCTTTTCTGTTTAAAATAATTGAGTGTCTCTTTAAATTTCCCATTCCCTGGCTGTCACACCGCATAAAAGGCAGTGTGACTAAATAATAAATTGAACACCAAATAGATATCCATAATGATACACTTTGCTTCTTTTGTGTCCTAAAATGGAAAACCATTTTTTTCCACCAAGGTATCGATAATGTCACAGAATTATGAAGCGATTTTCAAGTCAGCAAAATGATGTGCATTAGAGTCAAATCAGATATAGGTTTAAAGTTCTACAGAAAGAGCAAAAAAAAGAGAAAGGCGTATTTGCTTAATTTTATCCCCTTTTTAGACATTCTAATGAATATGTTTTATTTACAAATACTGAAGGAACCGTTTAGTTTTTTTGTTTTTAAGAATACAGGGGTCCTGTGCAACAAAGTGGGTATCTTTTTTTTTAGTAAATGTATTTAAAATCCTTGGTGGTCTATGGTGGTGAAAGGGCCAATTGCAAATTCCCTAGTGATCAAAGTCATTAATCAAGACATATATCTCCAGGGGGTCCCTGCCTTAGGTGGAAGAGGAACTATAGATGAGAGCCTATGCATTTGGCCAGTTTCCTGACTAAAACCAACTGTAAAAGGCTGTTTGCCCTGGCCAAATATTCTTACCAACAATAGGTGACACCAAAGATCTCCATTAGGGATTAGTGAATCAACTTTGGATGAAACATCTGAAGTCAATTTGCATAAAACTTTGTTTGAATACTGTACGGAGCGAGCGCTCCGTACAGTATTAGAGTGTGTTGGCTCAGATGAGCCGAAGTTATTACTTTGCGAAGTCTCGTGAGACTTCGGGTAATAACTTCAAAAAATAATTTCTACTGTTAAAAACCTGTTCCCGAACTCGGGTTCGGTTCCACGTGGTACCTTAAAACTGAAGCCGAGTTCATCTGAGCCAATACATTGTAATACTGTACGGAGCCCTCGCTTCCTACAGTATTCAAACTAAGTTTTATGCGAATCAACTTCGGGTGTTTCATCTGAAGTTGATTCGCTCATCCCCCATAGATTAAGCACCAAACTTATTTTCTTTACTCCCTGTGCTCCTCCTCTTCCTTCCCTCCCTCCCTCCTTCATTCCTTCCTTGCTTCCTTCTTTCTTTCCTCATTGTACTAGTTAATTGCCTTCCTTCTCTTTCTTTTCTTCCTTCTATACTCTTCTCACCTTTGCATCCCTTCCCTATTGTACTACTTCATTTCCTTACTTTTCTTCCTTTCATTCTCTACTCCTTTTTTTCTTCCTTTCCTTCCCTTACTCATCCCCATCCTCTTCTGATTTATCTACTTTCGTTTCAAACACAGCCAGGTCCCTTAAAAGCATTGTCCAAGATATTTTTATGAAGGCAAGCTGCAGGGAGCCTGATAAAACAATAAAAACAATTAAACTCTCCCACCTAATCCCCTCTGATACAGCATCACTGCTTCATTGTCTTCCCCAGGCTGCAACCCTAATGTAATGTTTGCCAGGGTGATGTCCCACACACCACTGCAGCCAAATACTGGACTCTGCAGTCTTATGCCACATACCGCTGAGGTTAGTGATTGGTTTCAATAGTATCCGATTTGTTAGTGGTCACTGACAGCAGCTCGGGTAAGAGGACAGAGCGGCTGCGTTGGATCAGAGGGGCTTGGGAAGATGATTTTAAAGGGGCTATCCAGACCTCCCAGAGTGGCCGACCCACATCATACTTACCTGGTTCCCAGCTTTTCTTCTCTCTGCTGTGCTGAAATCAACTACCTTCGACAGGGGGACACTTGACCGCTGCAGCCAATCCCAGGCCACAGTGGTGACCAGCTCACCTAGATTCACCACAACTGGTCATATGACGCAAGGGGAGAAGGTCACTGTTGATGCCTGTGTTTGGCTGAAGTGGTCAGGAGTCCCCCGTTGATTTCAGCGCAGCAGGTAGAGGAGGAGCTCACCTGGAAGTGACAGACACTGAACCCAGCAGTAGGAACCAGTTAATTTTGCTCTCCACTTTGAGTTGGCCACTCTGGGAGGTCTGTCTGACTGTTGGATAACCCTCTTAAATGTTTTTATTATTTTAGCACGTTCCTGGCAGTTTCACGTCATAAAAAAGTTACTCGGACAACCCCTTTAATGCAGCTCGTGGGTAACAATGCCCTACTATGAGGCACTTTTCTTTTTTGGACATTCCCTTCTGGGACTTGTAGTGGTATGACATCTATGCTTATAGAAACTCCCAATTCCCACCACACTTTCCTCATTTAGATTAATTACATTTAATGACTTTTCTTCTTCCATATGTTGTGCTCTTCTAGGCTGGGTTTGATGGACACAATCTGTATCTCTTAAGGATCCATTAATACACAATCAGAATTTAATAACAATGAATTCACAGCAACAATTTCAGCCCAACATCTGTTCCTGTTCAGAAGTGGTAGAGCTGATTGAATAATGATGCAGAGATCTTCATTTTGCATCCTCACTGCACCATCAAGGACCCGGCTTTTTCCCTCCAGTCAATTCACTATACAAAATGCCTTATGTTTCTTCGTCTTCCCCAGGCAGCCTTTCTCTCACTTCTTCTTCTCTGTAAAAACACTGCAACGATGTCTCATCTCAGGCTGCAAGATGGTGCCCTCCTTCCATGACTGGTACAGCCAGAGACTCAATGCCTTCTGGGTGCCCAAGCCAAGTAGGAAACGGTGCCAACACTTTCCTTGCTCAGAGCGTTCTATCTTCAACAAAGAGGACATTTACCCGGGTTGTATATAGTTCCTGCTTTCTTATACAATGAGGTTCTCTTCTAATTATTTTGCTTACAACAATGTGTTAAATGGAACGATTGATGAATCACGAGGCTGATTTATCTGGAAATTTCTGTGTCTATACATAGCAGCAAACCTCTCAGGCCCCAAGCTTACAAAGGGAGGAAATATAGCAGGATTACATGTGCCTCTGCTAGGGACAGGCCACGTTCACACAGTGCGATGTTAATGCAGTTTTGACTGGATTTTATCCAAAATCTGCAATGAATCCAAGAAAAATATATCTATGTATGGTATACACTACAATTATGTTGGACAGAATTGGTAGAAAATTTATTTTATGCAATATTTTTGTACAATATAATATTGGCGGAGTCAGTTTTTATAAATGACCGCCATGCTGAGCCCTCAACAATTCTGTGATAGAGAGCGGGAGAATAAGGGATTTGTGTATCATCAGAATGTTCTTCTGGTGGCTGGTCTCAAGAACATTGGTCATCATGAGAGAATGTCATAGATGATCATAAAATAGCATTCGAATAGCGGAGTTGTTCTATACTAAAGGAGACGGGGGATGAGGCGTTATGATTGGGGGAAGATGGAGTCATGGAATATTCATAGTAATTTAAAAGATGGGGTTTAAAGGGAACCTGTCACCTTGGATTTGCAATCGTATTTGTGGGCAGCATTTGTTTTTTGTTTTTTTGTGGGAAACATTCAGTAAAACTTGTATACTAAATCTCTGCTCTTTCTATACTTAGAAAGAAGTCTAGTGAGCGGTCCACTCCTAATCTGTTACTGACAACTACCTCTGTACGCACAGTCACACAGGTAGGGTTGTCAGTCACTCCCACTGGACTCCTAAACATAGAATGATTAGGGATTTCAATGAATGAAGTTCGACTGATCTTTTTCCTCCTCAGAAGTTTATATCAGACTGCTCAGCTCCTCCTGCTCTATAACATGCTGCCTGCAGGTCAGATACTATGTTAAAAATGGCAGGTCTAAATTTAAAGAAGAGTTACACTGAGCTTGTATAGTCAGAATAAAAAAAAATTGAAATGGTTGCACTTTTGAAGGAGTGGTTCTTCCAAGTAGTAGATGGTCTTCAATCTGGATTTCCTAGGACAAATATATGGGGCGACTGGACATTTTTTTAAATTTGGAAGCAAGGAGATGGAATTCTATTCTGTCATAATACTAAAAATCCCCATATAGTAACTTAATTAACAGTTAACAGTATCATATAATAATCCCAAACAGTGACTACATAATAGCGCTATACAGTGCACCCACATAATTCCTACACAGCACCAAAGTAACACTGCTAAATATCAATGCTATCAATGCTGTATACATAGTAAATGTAGACTAATATGGGGCTGTGGAAGACCACAGGCAATTGTCCTTTTGTGCAGGGGTGCATCACCAATGAGGCCAGGTGAGGTGATCACCTCAGACAGCATCAGGTAGGGGCAAGAGGAGGGGGCAGCTGAAGGGCCATGGGCTGAAGGGAAGGGGTTAGGTTAAGAAATTGGCATTGGGGAGGGAGGGGCGCCATTTCAGTTTTCGTCTCAGGCAGCAGAAAGGCTAGTTTTACCCCTGTTTTGTGGCTACGCAATATTCAGTACCTTGCTCTACAATACCTGCAATTAACCCATTCTCCAAACATGGTTATATTATACTGGGTTTGTACCTGCCCAATTGTATGATAAGTACTCACTGAAGATACATCAGGTCATATGATACCGAAACATCTATTCTGTAAGTTTGTGCAAATAATGATAAATGTCATAAAGCTGGTGGGTAAAAAGACATCATTTACGGGTCGCCATCTTCTTATCTTGTGATCTCTTATGGGAGTGCTGAGGAGATAAAGGTTCAGTGTTCTGCCCAACTAAAGGCGTCTTTATTCCCAGTACACTTTTAAAGAGATGTGTTTTTCTAGATGTGCTTAATTAGGTCTTGGTGAGCGCCCACTATTAGTCACTCCTTTAGACATAATGGAGCTAAGAAGAAAGAATTTCTAAATTTAGTCCTTTCTACGGCGAGCAGCATGACGCTATATGACTAGAACACTACAACAATTCAATTTATTATTCAATGACCTAGATAAAGCTGTGAATTAATGAGTAGTGATGATCGAACATGCTCGGCCGAACACCAATTCGGCTCCAGCATCGCGATGCTCGGCACATCGCGGTGTTCGGCCGAATACCATGTGTGCTCGAGTGCCATGCTCGAGTCTCCTCCCCGCACGTTTGTTGGCTGCTACATAGCCAATAAACGTGCAGCTAAGTACTGCCACTCACTGTAATGCCGTAGCCATGTTGGTTACTGGCATTACAGTGATTGGCTGGCTGGAACGTGTCATTGGGTGCTATAAAGCACCTGATGACAAGTGGTTCGGCCAGTCTTAGTCAAGGAGAGCTGTGCTGTAGAAGGGACAGATAGTGTAGGGAATAGAATTTTATTTTTTGGTTATTCAGGGTTGGTGTTAGAGACCTAAAAGTCCTTTTAAGAACTATTGTTGTGTCTGGCAGCAATATATATTTTTAGCGCAACCTGCGCTAAATATCTTGCAATTGTTTGGCCGCTGCGCTACATCTCCTGTATAACGTTTGCACATGCTAAATATCAGTGACATTCAGTGTAATTTATTTGCGCATACACTTACAAAACCTGCGCTACTGTTCATGTGACATACTTGCAAGCATATTAACCATTTAATATGCAGAAGGTGAGCATTAAGGGACGGGGAAGTGGTCGTGCTGCTGATGGTGCACGCAGAGGCCGTGGCCCTGGGCGCGGTGAAATTGTGCCTGTTGCCAGAGCACAAGAAACACACTCATCCACGATACCTAGCTTCATGTCACAGTTTGCAGGGCGGCGCAGGACAACGCTCTCAAAGTCACACCAGTGCGACCAGGTGGTCGGTTGGATTGCAGCAGATAATGCTTCCAGTCTGTTAAGCACTACCCTGTCTTCCACAAAGTCCAGTCTCAGTAGCCAACAGTCTGGGCAACAGAATCCTCACACTGATCCTCCTTCCTCCCACCATGGAGAGTCTTGGAAAACAAGTGATCCCACACTCGGATATTCCGAGGAGCTGTTTCCATCGCCATTCCTTGATTTGGGCTTCTCGCCAAGCCTGCTTGAAGAGGGACATGAGGAGATCATGTGCACTGATGGCCAAACTCTTGAGCATCCACAGTCACAAGAAGATGACGGTGGGGAATGGCAATTAGTGTCTCAAGAGGTTGATGATGAGGATGAGACACAGTTGTCAATAAGTGAGGTTGTTGTTAGGTCAACAAGTCAGGAGGATGACCAGAGTGAGGAAATGGAAGAGGATGTGCTGGACGATGAAATCACTGACCCAACCTGGGAAGCCAAGCGAGGAGAGCAGTACATAGGGGGGGGGGGGGGGGTTCTGCAGCACCGCAACAGGCTGGAAGAGGCAGTGGCATGGCAAAAGTAAGAAGGCAGGCCACACCAAACAGGCCCGCAACTGTTCCCCGGAGCACCCCCTTGCGGAAATCTCCCTTGCCAAGGGGTAGGTGTTCCACAGTCTGGCGCTTTTTTGAGGAAAGTGCGGACGATAAAAGATTTGTCATTTGCAACCTCGGCCGTACCAAAATCAGCAGGAGCATGAACACTAGCAACCTCACCACCACCAGCATGATCAGCCACATGGCATCAAAGCACCCTAATAGGTGGGCCGAACGCCTGGGTCCACAATCTGTGTCTGCGGGTCACACCACTGCCTCCTCTTCCCTTGTGTTACGTGCTGGCCAATCCCCTGTCCAAGACGTAGGCCTGGATGCCTCCCGCCATGCACCTGGACCTTCGCAAGCACCATCAGCTAGCACATCCACTTCTGTGTCCCAGCGCAGCATACAGATGTCCATACCCCAGAAATGCAGATCCGTTTTTTGGCGGATTAGATGCTGACCCATTTACTTCTATGGGGCCCTTTTCTATTCCACGGTTCCGCAAAACAAATGAAATATGTCCTATACTTGTCCGTGAAAATCAGGACATGGCCCCATTGAAGTCTATGGGTCCGCAAAAATACTGAATGCTATCCGTTTTTTTACGGACATGCTGACAGTCCGCGAAAAAAACGGATCTGCATTTTTGCGGACAGCATATGGCCGTCTGAATGAGGCCTTAGGCAGATGAACGATGTTCTGGTGGTGCTCCCTCAAAAATCAATGCTGAAATCTATGATGGCATTTCCTTTTTGCCATCTTTTGTTCCTAGGAAACTAGACTTGAACTACTGGTAACATACATAAATATGCACCCCCCACATCTTCTACTTAACGTCAGCTATAACCATGGATCTCAACAAGAGTATGAAGGTCCATATACTCTTAAGGTGTGGTCTCTTGAAGACCACACCTTAAGAGTATATCTGAAAAATTTTCCATTATGGAATCATGAAAACTACCCGATGAATTCTTTTTACAAAAGTAGAAGATCCTATTTGCCGGATGCCTTAATTTGCCAAATGTTGAACATTTCCGGAAAAATTTCAAAGTCCAGAAACGGATGCTCACAGGGGTGGTCTATGTTGCCTTCATCCATGGCAGCGCAATGAAAAGAAGGAACTGACTAGCGGATCTAGTTAAAACCATTTGTCCTTCATTAGCTCCACCATTTAGTGTCTGTTTTAGAGTTGAGTGAATTTCCTAAAATTTGTTTCAGTCCCGATCATCCCATCTGTCTGTGTCAAAAGTGCCTTGGACTCTCTTCTCTCTGTGGAAACATTCTACTCAAACAAATATGAAAAAATTCTGATTCTATTGAATCAGATTTTTTTCCCAAAAATCTGGTTGAATTTTGATTTAAAAGAATCAATTTGTTCATCTCTAGTCTTTTCTTAATGTAATGCCAATGGAGGTAGATATGAATACCTTGTAGGTTGTGAAAGGATACAGTCACCTCTTAACTTCTGTCTACTATTATTTAGAGTATATAAAGGATATTTAACCTGTAGCTTGTCATCTTGAAAAAACTAAAACTGTCCAGCAATGATCAGAGTTATAGTCTTGCAACAGCTAGAAAGCCACAGGTTTAAAGGGTTTCTGTCACCAGAATTAACCCGATTAACCTGGCTGACATTAGCGATGTACTAATGTCAGTAGACCCCAACTGAACTATTTTTATGCTTATGGATGCCCCGGTTACTGTACAATTTTAACTTTGATGATATGCAAATTAGCCTCTAAGAGCAGGAGGGGAGTTGCTCCTGCTCATAGAGACTCCATTCTCCCACCTCAAGTCACGCCCTGCCATCCTTGATTGACAGGGCCAGGCAGCATTTATCTTCTCCTGCCACACCTGGGCGCTGGATAAATCTCGCGCCTGTGCAGTCCCTGCACACAGGGCCGGCAGGAGGAAACTAACGCTGCCTGGCCCTGTCAATCAAGGACGGCAGGGTGTGACTTGAGGTGGGAGAACGGAGTCTCTAGGAGCAGGAGCAACGCCCCTCCTGCTTCTAGAGGTTAATTAGCATATCATCAAAATTAAAATTGTGCAGTAACGGGGGCATCCATAAGCATGAGATTAGGAAAGTTAGGGTCTGCTGACATTAGTACATCGCTAATGTCAGCCAGTTTAATAGGGTTCATTCTGGTGACAGAAACCCTTTAAAGAAACTAATTAAACTGAACCCTTTAAATAATTAACTACTGCCCATTGTATGAACAAAATGGATCCCAACATTGGGAGAATTACTAATTATAGGTTGTGTTTAATGGTAAAGCTCATAAACAGGGGCGTAGTTATAGGGGGTGCAGAGGTAGCAGTCGCTACTGGTAGCCTGAGGGGGCCCAAAGACCCTTGTGCCAGATAAGAAGACACTGGTATTATAGAAAGTCCATGCTGGTCAAGTTATACCTCTAGCTGGAGGGAAGGGGTTAGGTCAATCATTTGGCATGGGGTGGAGGGGTGTCGTTTGAATTTTTGGCTCAGGTAGCAAGAAGGCTCTGAGCTCCCCTGTCCCTGGCCACAAAGCACTGAGGGAAGGGGGGCCCAAGCTGATCTCTTGCACCAGGGCCCATGAGCCTTTAGCTACGCCCCTGCTCACAAACATTAAATTAAACAAGGATGTGTTGAGAGATTAAACCCAATTTAGTCATTGTCCTACTGGGATAAGGTGATTTAGTGATTGATGTGAGCAAGCAGCGATGGACTGGCCATCGGGAGTACCGGGAGAATCCCGGTGGGCCGATCGAATTATGGGCCAGCCAGGGCCGCCAGGCATCAGGGGGGTAAAGCTCCAGTAACAGCAGGCAGTGTGGGGGCGGCGCTCACTCACTGACGTCACACGCCTGCTCCTCCCACTAGGCGGCGCAGGCGCGTGACGTCAGTGAGTGAGCGCTGCCGCCCGCACTTGTTACTGGAGGCTGGAGGCGGGAGCTGAATATGTAAGGTAGTAAAACTCTTTACTAAAGAGATGAGCGCTGTGCCCCCACGTGTAGTAGAATACCTACCTGGAGCCAGTGCCAGACTGTGCACAGAAAGGGCACTTTGTCACTGTGGACAAAGTATGGCACTTTCTGTGCACAGATTGGCTCTAGGTGGGTACAGTGTGGCACTGCAGTCACTAAGGGCACTATTTATCTGGGCATAGTAGGGCACTATCTGCCCACATAGTCAACATATGGCGCTCTGGGCACTGCCATATAATAGTGTGGGTACGGTACGGCGATATTTGGTTCTATGTGGGCACTGTATGATTGTGGGCAGATAGTGCCATACTATCCACAGATAAATGGCGCATTTAGTGCCTGTCGTGCCCACATAGTGCCATATAGAACCCATACTCGGAAAGCGCCATACTTGTGTAGACAGAGTATAATTATAGGCAAAGTATGGCACTTTCTGCCCACGTTTTAGCTCTAGGTAGGTATGATATGGCACTTTGTGGGCACTGTAGACACTAAATACACAACTTATCTGAGCATAGTATGCCCAGGTCTTCCCACGGTCATACAGTGCTCAGATAGCGCCATGTTATGCACAGATAAATGGTGTATTTCTTGCTTATGGTGCCATACAGTACCTACCTAAAGTGAAAACCTACAATACTTTGGCCACAGTCATACAGTGCCGACATAGAGCCAAAGTATGGCACTTTCTATGCACCTAGGTAGGTACTATATGGGTACAAATGCGCTATTTTTCTGTGAATAGGAGGGCACTATCGTGCTCTATGTGGGCACTGTATCACTATTAGGGCAGATAGTGCCATAGAGACAAAATGTCTCCCAGCACATTATACATGGCTCGTCATCATGGTTACGACCTCCCTGTAATCCAGCATTGGTGGTCGAAAAAAGCACCAAACTATGTGCACTCCCACAATCCCGGCTACTCCTATAGTGTGCAAGCATGACCACCGCTGCTGGATTACAGGGTGGTCAAAACCATGGAAACGAGCAGTGCATAATGTGATGGAAAAATGACTCCCGCCAGCAAAGGAAGCAATATGGACAATCACAATACATTAGTTTTTTTTTGAGTGTGTTTGGGAAAAATAAAGTGGGCCGGTCTGGCTGAAGTCCAGGGCCACTTTATTGTCCCAGTCCATCCCTGTGAGCAAGCTATCAAATCCTGAACAATATACAATGGCAAATATGTCACCAGTAGATTTTCCTCTATGGTCACAAGTTAAGGGTCTCGAAAGCAGCGATAAACTGCAGCAAGCTCTGCTAAAGAGGAATCTTCATGTCTTGGCAGTGCAACAACATCTCGAACTGATATTAGGGCTGAGATTTCTTTCCTCTGTACGTAACTTAACGAATGAAGTACTAATTAACATTATGGCATTGATAAATGGAGAAAGAGATTAGGGACGTACTCGATATTCAGACCTTCCCAGATGGACTGTCAAAGCCACATTAATTCCTATCTCATTGAAGCATCTGCCTCTCCCATAATCCACTAGCCCTTGGTATGAGCAACACAAACTGTTGTGACTCAATTCGATTTATATCAATCTAATTTCTTTTAATCCAATTTGTATTCCTATCTACTACCTTCTAATCACTTAAATCTTCAGCCTCCATCTGGTAAATTTTCTCTCAAAATTAAGCAAGCAGATGCCTCTGCAATTGTCTTGCACAGTTGGGCTAATCGCGCCCTAGCCGTGGCCTACAGAAAGCATTTATTCCGTACGTGACTCTGAACGCTGCCCTTGCTGTTACAAAACATGGTGGCTAGGGATGGCCATTTTGTCGACCATTAATTGGTTCATTAGAATTACAGTGATATTGAAGATGCCAGGGACAAAAAAGCGCCAGCTATGGAGACCTATAGGCTGATAACACAATGGACTCATTTGTCATATGGACACTCTTGATAATATTGCTTTGAAAGGAGGAAAGTATTGAGGCAGAATGCATTGTCTATTACATTGTGGTAGGCAGAATCCTGCCAGACTCAAGGTCCTTCGTAGCCTTGGATCCTCCATGTTCTTTGTTCTGCTTTATATTATGAGCTGCTTTTTTTGGTTGCTATCAGCTGGGTTCTTCTTTTCACCTTATACCTCCTACCATCTGCAGCCAAATACATGCAAGTAATTAATTCAGATTTTCCAAAAACGTCAGCAGAGGTTCTATTTATAAGGTCGAGCAGACTTTCTAGCCATCTTGGATTTCTGCTTTCTTATCTGCTAGGTTGCATCCTAACACTTATGAATATATTCAGCATCTGTGCAAAGATCATTCATAACTGAGTGATTTTTTTATTTTTAAATTCTCTCCACTTGATGTCTGTAGATATGTATATACCAGGTAGAACCTGCTCACATCAGTTCAGTAACTTATACCAGATACCAGTCATGGCAAAGTCGGTAATACTAAGCTCTAAAGCATGGGCATGGGTGGCAGCGGGTCATACACTGTAGATAGCTAGCTGTCAGCTAAACACACATTTGACAAACATCTATTCCACGCAATCTGGCAGAAGATTTTCGGTCTTGAGAGCAAAAGGATCGGGTGTGTTGAAATCCAAAAGTGCAAGCCTTCTTATCTGCCACTGAAAGTGAGGACACCACCATACACCTCAGATGAACGGCCGGTCCCTACAAAACCCTATCGAACTAATCTAACATTCATGGCGGTCAGCTTAAGGTGCATAGTTAAAGGGGTTGTCCGGGATTTTGATATCGATGGAGTAACCTCAGGATTGGTCACCAATATCTGATCGTAGGGGTCCAACTCTTGATACCCCCGCTGATCAGATATTTGAAAAAGCCGCTGTGCTCCAGTGAGCGATGGGGCCTCCTCATAGCTTGCCAAGCATAGTGTTGTATATTGTATAGGGGCGGTGCTGGGTAATGTAGCTCTGGCTGATTCACTTGAATTGGATTGATCTGCGGCCAGGCCATGTGACCGATGAATGTGATGTCCCTGGTTCAATGAAGCACCTTGGTCTCTCCAAACAGCTGATCGGTGGGGGTGTCGGATGTCAGAACCCTACTGATCAGATATTGATGACCTACACTGAGGATAGACCATGAATGCCAAAATCCTGGACAACCCTTTTAAGATCCATTAATGAAGATAAGTAAAATGCATAGTTATCACTAACCACATCTCTCCTCTGAATGGAGGCGTACATAGCATAGGTCAGTGATGGCTAACCTCCGGCACTCCAGCTGTGGTGAAACTACAACTCCCAGCATGCTCCATTCATTTCTATGGAGTTCTGAGAACAGCCAAGCAAGTGTACATCTTGGGAGTTGTAGTTTTACCACAGCTGGAGTGCCGTAGGTTAGCCATCACAGGCCTAGGTTATAAGTATAATAGAGGCTGTCCATGCAGGGCCTTTTCTATATATTAGAGAGAACTTATGTAGGCTGTACTGTCCAGAAAAACTGGAAAACTGACTCAAGAGTCAAATTAGCACACCATGCCCTTCTGTCCTATATGGTAAAAAATGAGCACCATAATGCAGGTCCATTTTGATCTTTGGGGTCCCCAATTTCTATGCATACCACTGCAAAGACCTGTGGTATAGCAGCTGCAATGACTGCGACCATGGTATAGCTATACCCATGAGACATTATGAACTCCTGATGTTCCTCATCCCCAAAAGTGTTGGTTCTAGTCTCCAAGATTAGCTTTTAGTCACCATATTGTAATAGTATGTCACGGAGTGTCCAGGGCCTAGTCATTTCAGGGCTACTCAGAATATTCTCTGAAACTTCCTTTAACTTGTATATTGTAGTCTTATTATCCTAAAACTAACTCTATGCTAATAATTCTTGCAGTACTGCGGTACTGTTCCTACCATGCCACCAGGGGCGTCACTACCATAGCGGCAGACCATGTGATTGCTATGGGGCCCAGGGTAAGAGGGGGCCCAGTCTTAGTTGGGATTATCTCCTCTTCTACTGGTGTGAAAACTTGCTCAGGAACAACTTTTAGCAAATGAGACAGTGGAAAAATGAAGGGTCATTGAAAAGGGTTTAGGCGGAAACCCCTCTGTCCTGTGTGGGGGGGGGCCTGGTATGATCCTTGCTAAGGGGCCCTTAATTCTCTATGTACGCCACTGGATGCCACCTCCTCATCTGTCGCTAATTGCTGCCATCCACGCCGTTGCTCCTTATGGTTTCTCTTCCACACGGCTGTTTAACATTTCTGGAACACGGACGCAGAAGAGAAGTCACCACTTGAGATCTAAATACTTGGAAACCAATGAAACGCGTTGTCATGCAACCCAACCGCCCTGAGTCAAGTGACCATCCATTTGCTAATCGTGCCAAACCGCTTACAAGCCCTCTTAGACTTGCACAATCTCTTTGTTGTGCCGATGTCCACTGCTATTTCGAATATTAAAGGCGGCTTCAGGAGATGCCAAATTCCCTATAATTAAATTGATGAGTTAAACGTGCTGGGAAAAAAAAAGCGCACAAAATACAAGTGGATACAAAAAAAGAAAATCTGTGAATAGATGATTGAAATCAGATTGTGGAAGTTTCGTTCTATCCTCCGTTTTCCCAGGAGACTGGAAGAACCGCGAGTTACAATTAAACTCTAAAGAAAGTTATTTAATATGCGTGTTGACAAAAAAAGGGAACAAGATATTAATCATGCGGAATTAGCATTTCCATTGAGAAGCTGCGTTCAGCCCTGTGTTTCAACTCACAAGGAATCCGGCTGTTGGACTGTACGAGGCTACGGTCCGCATTTATCGAAACGTTGCAGCTTTCTGCTGGCTGTCATTAAGAGATGAATAATTGGACGCCGCTTTGCTTCGTCCCTTGATTAATCTCGCCGTCCCTTTTGCGCCTCGCTCTTTCAATGGGTCTCCACAAGTTGTAGGACAAAGGAATTTGTTTTAATCACATGTGAATTCTATAGGGGGAAATAATGGCTAAAATACATAGAAAAAGAATCCGCTCTATTCAGCTGTAATAGAGGGTGTGAAGCGGTATTGGGTAGAATTATTTGGCTAATTACAAAAAAAACATTATTAAAAGGGACGCGGGGGCGATCCTGGTGTAGAAAGTCTGGGGTCATCCTGCATCAATATGTTTTCTGAGGGTTAATTCATTTTGTCTGAGAAAATGTCTCAGCCGTGCACCCAAATGTCTTACAAGATAAAGAAGGAATAGGTGGCGTACATGACCATACTCAATTTTTGGGCAGTATTGAACAATTTTCTACAGAGCAGTTTAATAAAAATGGGGCCCCGAATAACGGTGAAAAGTAGGGATCCCCTGCCTGTTATACTGGACAATTTTCCATTTAATTTTAGCCCAAATAATGTCATCGTGAAGTACCAAGATAACACAGCCCATATAATATCAGCAGGTAGTGCCCAAATAATACTCACTTCAAGAGCCCACATTATACCGCTATGTAGTTCCCATATAATACTGCATTTCAATTTCTACCATGCACTACTAATTAATAATGAATTAATAATTCCAGTTTATTTACACCTTGGGTGGTCATTCTTGAGATCACCCTAATTGATGCCATCCCCTAAACCCGGCTCTGTTGATCCGTCATATAAGGTTTTCCATGGAAGTGCAAGAACGCCATCCAATGTCTCAAAATGCTTTCATGTATTTGCTGTATATGCACCGATTTCTCATAAAGTGGTTTTCTCACCAAGACCCTTTGATAAATAGCAGATGGGCTGATGATGGGTATATAGTCAAATAGCAAGAATGTAAACAGCTGCCCCCTCCTGAGGTTCCCAGGGGATCAGTACTTGGAACGATCAGGTGTGACATAGTGTTGCAAAGTTTTGGCATGCTTAAAGGGAATGCGTCATCTAGAAAGCTACTTATTGTTTAAATTAAGCGTTTATGTTAAGCATATTTGCTATAATTTCCATGTTTTTTCCATGTCACTATATTTTAAAAAAATCCTAAAAATGCTGCAGGTTTTACATTGGCCACTAGGCCAAACAATACCCTGACACTTCCTGCTCAGTTCAGATCACTTTCAGCAGTCATCTCTTTATCATCATAGACAGGATTACAATGACACATACCATTTCTGTATAGATAACACAGGATCCACCATTCACAACAGGCGATGACACAGCTTATCTACTCCTCCTCCCTGTACAATGACCTGTGCAAAGGTCACGTAGCATGTCTAGAGATCTCTCATAGAAG
Organism: Bufo bufo; assembly: GCF_905171765.1. Classification (NCBI taxonomy): domain Eukaryota; kingdom Metazoa; phylum Chordata; class Amphibia; order Anura; family Bufonidae; genus Bufo; species Bufo bufo. The sequence continues at coordinate 67,744,531 of NC_053391.1, read as the reverse complement.
TCAATGAACATCTCATGTCTATAGTACATGGTGGCTGCTGTAAATAATATACCTAACAGCAGCTCAGGCAAGATTGCAGCTTCCGCATTCATGTACAGAACATACGGTATATAAAAAAAATCTACAATCATAAAATGATTATTTAGCAGTATCCGATTTTAATTGGTAAAATCTAGGAGATGCACCCCCTTCAAATTCTGTTATATGAGCTGTATGTATGGAAAATAATGGGTCTCCTCACCAGGCCTGATCCTTTATAGTATATACAGTCCAAAATGTCAAAATATTTCCAGTCCAGCGAGAAAATGTAAAAAATGACTGTAATTAATCAAAGAGATAGTAGTGAAGTGGGGCGAGGCACAGAGCATGGCGGGAACCCACAATATTGAGATAGGAGCCACTCTACGATGAAATGTTTTCTCCTTATATAATAACATAAGCTTCATTCTGAGAGAGCTCTCCCACTATAATACTGGTGTAGAGTAACATTACATAAACAGCAGTCACATCAGCGAGGAATCCGGGAGGACACGGAGAGCGGTGCTATGCTGTTCATTTACTAATATATACAGTCACCACCAATTATATAGAAAAACCACAAACAGCTCCCAACAATGGAGCAATCTAATGCCACTCCATGAAGAAAAGAGTCAACAAAGTTATGATATATTTATTTTCTACTATTCTAATATATATATATATATATATATATATATATATATATATATATATACTATATAGAACCTGTCAAATTCGGCATGACTGGCCAACCATCATGTCGGGGGGAAGAAGGATTGGGCATGTAGGATTTCTAAATGTCCCATCCTATGTTGTCAAAGGAGATAACCCATCACCAGAGGTGTCTGGCTGCAGTTTACTTCCTTCTGATTATTTAACACATGCATGCTTGGTCAAGCCATGCATGCATGTGTATGAGGGGTTAGGAGAAATAGCTGTTGGCCAAAAGAGCATCAAACTCATTAAAGTCTATAGACAGCTTAAAGCGCAATCCAAGATGGTAAGGGACAAACTCTGCTTCTACATTTGATGATTACATTATGGTCCTACAACCAATATGATATGGCCTCCAGGGTCTTCCTGCAGCAAGACATTAACTCCGTTTCTTGCAGAATAAGAAAACTTGTAGTTCAGACTGGACAAACAGAGAATCAACGCATCCTCCAGCTGGCGTAGGTATTGACACCTAAGCCCCAAAGGTCCAGCAGAAGACAACCTCATTCAGAGGTGACCTTAGGACTGCTTCATTATGGTGTGACTAATTAATCTAATCTTATGATGTGACTGAAACTGAACGTGGGCATGTTCTGTATAGATGGAGAGTGGACCTTCAGAATCATTTCTGCTGGTGAGGTCAAGGACCCCATTTGCTTGTACCGTATGACTCCCCACAAACTTCTTCAGGCAGTCAAGTCTGGGGTGCTGTATGGGTCTGCAGATGTTGCACTATTTGGACAACCTCTTCTTAACCCTTTATTGATATCAGACCAGCATAATCACACATCTGGTGAAGGATCAGTATGTGGAGGACAGGAATGCTTGCGTCACTCTAGTATCCTCTCTTTATGTACAAGCCTCTGGAATATGCATTCGATTTGCTATGCTTCTATCTATGATCAGATTGTTTTGGATGCCAAAGTTCAAAGCAAGTATGATAAATTTGGTCTGTTGAGCTGCTTGAAGACATGCAGGTCCCCCATAAGGAATGTTCTCTCATATCTACCTCCAGAGGGAATGTCTTATTCAAATAAACTTTTACTTGACTGAAACTGATACAAATAAAATTGTGTTACGGCAGGTATCCAATCTGTTTTATGCCCATTCATAAAACCCAAGGCACATAAAAAAGCATGATTGAAATAGTAAACCCAATATGTCAAGTGAATAGGGGAAAAAAATAAAACAGATGATTACGGACCTTAACGCATCCATCCCATCTGTCACAGATTCTGTAGAAGAAATGGAAGCCAAGAAACCAGTGTGAGCAGAGCTATACATAGAATTAAGGGGGTGGCCTGGTTTAGGAGATACATTTTGAAATTTTGAATTAAAAGATGGGGAGCTCCCGTGTTGAGGACGTTCATCCATTTACCATATCCGAATGTGGCTACAAAGAACATCTCTCACTCTGGATGACCCCCCATGCTCATGCTTTACACAGACAGCACAATGATTTCAATTGAAAATGTGCAATACTCCATTTGTCCTGCGGGAGCACTGCAGAGAACTTGAACACTTGCTGTTGAGTTCCCTCATGCAATACACCACATCACTATTGGTTTCAGCTACAGAAAACCTTATGATCAATTAAGCAAATGGATATGATTATTTTACAGATTGAACTGACCACAGAATTGTCAAGTTATTGAATACGGTGGACGAACAGATATAAGTGAAAGCACATAACTGACACAATGAATTGATTTGCCTAATGAATTCTAGTGAGCTGATAAAAAATGGGGCACAAACTGGATATTAGATAAAAGGGACGGGTGTATTCCATTTTTCCTACTTGCATACGATCAGTCATTTTTAGTTTTATTCAATAATTTGGGGGATAATTAGTTCTATATACTAATGAGACCCACACCTCTTATGTATAGACAGTCACATCTCATGGGCAAGGAAGTGATATTCTCAAGGAGCACCGTGTAACCCTTATCTCCAATATCCCAGCATGTAAACCAAACATATACTTCTATAGGCGCCTCTGTCTTGTAATTTAACCTTTGACAAACGAGCAAGAGGAAAATCACCGATAGAGAGAAAGAGACCGGTAATACTGAAATATTGAGTTTGCCAGGCACTAATAAGGTGCCTCAATACTCTGCTCCGCTGATCTTGTTAAGATAGAGTCTCTTTAGTCAGATAACATTTCAGGATGACAGAAAACAGAGAGAGAGGAGTTCGGGATAAATACAGAAGTCGCTCACTAAAAGGGAAAAAAGGCAGATGTATAAAGCGGTCATATATCTTGCTGGATATGGTATACTACATGCTAGAAGCCAATTGTATATTGTAGAGTGCAGTACATACAGTTACAACACTGATCTAACACCGCTACAGGCGATGGGGAGTGATTTTCTACGTAAGGCACCTGGTTCCTTGTTTTCAAAGAAAGATTTGAAAAATTATAATTTTTTCACCAGTAGAGCCCCCTCTACCCAAGATGTTTGTGCTCTGGTGGCCCCAGGACATAAAGGAGCATTGGTGTTGCTTCTTCCTCAGGTGAAAACATTGCTGATGTGGTCACCGGAAATCATCGTTTCTAGGCAGCACAATGCTTTGTCTAAATAGGGATCTGCTGACCAGAAACAATGAATCTGTATGGAGGAAAGTCATCACTTGTCCCCATACGGTGGAAGTGATATCTGCATGTAAATGGAGCTCTCACCTCCGGTGGCAAAGAGGCAGCGATCAGGAATGAACAGCTCATTCACAATAACTGTCTTTTCGGTTGGCCTGTGAAAAGGAGCATTAAGTGGTTCTCCAATAACTTAAGGATCCTTTATAGAGGCTGACTCAGCAGGCAATTATCAGGAACAAACTGTTTGTTCCCAATAACTGCCTGTTCATCAGAGATGGTGAGAGTTGCAATTACATGTAGCAATCATCTAGTCTGCCCTGATCATCGACTTTAGTCTCTGGGCAATATTGGTGGAGTCACGGCAGAAAAACATAGTAGAGGAAGTGGTGTAAATGTGTCCTTCCTTCCTTTTTCATCTGGCTCAAGATAACCCGAGATGAGTGACTCCATATGACCAGCTTTAAAAAAAAAATGAGTGACGCAATTATTTCTTTTTTCTGGAGCTGGTCACATTCCTGCCACCCATTTTGGGATATCTGGAGCCATAAAAGAAGAGAAGGAAGGACACCTCTGTAGATTAGTCTGTCAAGGATTCATCACTTAGGCAAGTGAAAAAGTAAGACGTTAGATTGGTTTGGAGAAATACTCTTGGTACTAATGGTATTGTATATTCTTAATACTAATGGTATGCTGATCCTCTCCATTTATTGACCTCAGCTATGGTAGAGGCACAGCAGGGTTAACAAACTGTAACCAGGTAAGTTACAGAAGTAGAACAAATGTATCTGAAGTCAGATGCAAGTCAGATCAGATTTTAATAAGAGCACCTTCTTCTTTGATTGGCTTGGCACCCTGACCTGGCCCGCTAAGAAGAATATTAGTATATTAACACCTACACTGCTTGTACTGCAAAAACCTTACCAATGGCATAAGATGTGGCAAGGAGGATGACCTAGATACCTCCAGAAGACTCAAGCTGGGTGGTTCCCAAAAGAAAACAAACTTAACTTGTGTAACAGATGGATGATGCAATGTTTGATTTAATGTATGCTTAATCGCATCATAATAATCCTATAATAATCCTCATCCTACACCCATTCCTCTTTCTAAAATGGTAAGGATGAGTACTATGCCCGATCCAGGGAGTTGATAATGAGCATCGCTGTCTCTAGTGCCACAATGGTTGGCAATAATGTATGACGGCTCTTAAAGGTGCACTAGAGTAGAAGCTTACAGAGGTAAAAAACCAAAAGAGCGTCTGATACCGTTCATACATTTGTATTGAAATGTTCCTGTAGCGACTCAGAGCTGGAGATAAAGCAGTGATCATGGAAGCAAGGATTTTATGAACTTCCTGTTCCTTGGCCTGGAATGGCTGACAGGAAACAATTGATTGCATTCACCGACATGGGAAATGGAGATAAGACAGACTGTGGTTTAGGGTCCTTCTTGGGTTTCCTTCTGACGTGGTAACCATTGTCTCCTTACGTCTATATATGTGAGATATTACAATAATACATACTAGTACTAATATATATATTACAATAGCAATACTACTAATAATAATATATTAATAATGTTTACCCCTATAATAATAATTTTACCACTATTAGGGTCCATTCACACGTTTGTGGTGTGTTGCGGACCCGCAAATTGCAGCTGCGGACAAGAATAGGACATGTTCTATCTTTTGCAGAGCTGTGGACCGGAAGATCGTGGCCGCGCTCCGCAAATGCAGATGCGGACAGCATACTGTGTGCTGTCCGCATCCATTCCGTCCCCATAGAGAATGAATGGGTCCGCACCTGTTCCGCAAAATTGCGGAACGGAGGCGGACCCATTTGCGGACGTGTGAATGGAGCCTTAATGAATCATTAGTAATGTTACTGCTGCTACTTCTATTAATAATAGTATTACCTCTGATAATAACAACACAACTAGTATTATAATGTAAGTGCTACTGCTAATAATAGCAGTATTGCATATAATTGTGGCAACTAGAGATGAGTAAGCCCGTGGAAGTTCGGATTCGCCGGGTTCGGCCAAACTTCAGGTCAAAGTTTGGGTTCGGCACCCGAACTTAACCCGAACCCGCAGCAGCTTCTTCTATCTTCACTGAACAGGACCTGCCAAAGGACCTGCGATGTGCGTGATGACACTACCGCGCTCTTCCACGTGGTGACACCATCGTGCACATCGCAGGTTCTTTGGCAGGTCCTGCTGAATGGAGATAGAAGAGACTGCTGCAGATCAAGTGGATGAGGTGAGTTGTTTATTTTTATTTTTTTTAACCCCTAAATGGCCATATTCTTCTTAAGAATGCTATTATTTTCCGATATAACCATGTTATAACAGAAAATAATAAAATCAGCCGAACACTGAACCCAAACTCGGACTTCAGTGAAAAAGTCCGGGTTCAGGTCCGAGTACCCGAACTCGCAAAGTTAGGTACGAACCCGAACCTTTAGGTTCGCTTATCCCTAGTGGCAACGAGAGCAGATCCCACTGCAAATATCGAAAAGTACTCTTTTATACCACTCTGGACAGAGTTTACGCCTGTTTCATACTGTTCTACTTCTGTGGTTCCTCTGGAGATGGTAGATCTGCACTACTTCTTTCCACCCAGTAGTCAAGGGGATGGGACCAACACGGCTTGTTCCCTTGTCTCTGAGCCCCACAGCAGCTGTTTGGTCTGTAACTATGATGTAAACACCGTCATCTTAAAGAGAATCTGTCAACATGATCTTGGAATATTGTCTGCTGTAATACACGAGTACTATTACAGATAAGGACAGCTACTAATACTATGACTACTAATACTTCTACTACTAATAATTATGTTGTGTGACTCCACAGAAGAAGAAATACTCCAGGAGACATACATCTCACCTGGGGAGAGCTGTGTGAGATAAAGGAATCCAAGAACTCTGGGTCCTCCCAGCAAACAGAAGGTGGCCATACACATTAGATAAGTTGATGGTTGAACAAATGATCATCGGATCATTTCGCAAACGCAGCCGTACAACGCAACTGTTCAACTGGCCATACATGCTCAATAACACCGGAAGAACAACCTTTTTGGAAGGCTCTTTCAAAGAAAGATCTTTCATCCAAAAACAACCTTTTAAAGAATGATAGATGTTTCATTTTAATTTTGAATGAAAATTTCAAACGTGTCTGACCTCATTTCAGATAAGGAAGATCTATGATGGCTGATCTGTTAGCAAAACAGCTGTGCGCTGTAAAATTTCACCCAAATGACTGCTTGAAGGTGTCCTTTAGGGTACATTCACACGACCGTGCTGCTACCATGCACACATTGCAGACCACAGTTTTTTTAGATTTCAAAGCTGACAATTTGCCACGCCAAGTTGTCACGCATTGCAGAGTTTATATTGCCCGTTTATGGACCCATGGTTTGCAGTCCGCAACACGGGCACAGCGGCAGTACGGTCATGTGAATGTAGCCTCAGTTTTCTGGGGCTTTTAGTAGGTCTGGATTTTTAATGTAATGATGAGGAGGTAGCTTTGGGCCTTCTATTTCCATTGTCTCCAGCGCAGTCCTTGTGTGGGCGGAGTGACTGGTTCATTAGTGGAATCAGGGCTAGAGATGCCAAATAGAGCTGGTATGGGAAGTCTGGCCCGGGGACCATTGTACATTTGAAGAAATCTGACATATAAAGTTTAGTTATCACCAGGGACGCAGATAAAGGCTCATAGGCCCCGATGCAGGAGTTCAGACTGGGCCCCCCTTCCCTCAGTGCTTTGTGGCCAGGGGCAGGGAAGCACATAGACTTTATACTGTCTGAGGCAAAAAGTGAAACGGCTCCCCCCCTGCCCCATGGCAAATTCTTGATGTAACCCCTTCCCTCCAGCCAGAGGTGTCACTTGTCCAGCCTGCACTTTCTGAAGTACTTTGGGCCTCCTCAGGCTTCTAGGCCTGGTAGCGAATGCTACCTCTGCACCCGCTATAGCTACGCTCCTGGGTTTAACCCAGAAGAGTAGGTGTTTATTTTGTGCTATTTTCTGGAAAATCATCTGCATAAATCTACTGGACGACTTTTACCTGTGAATTGTCATTGCCAACTTCACCGCCATAGGCACAGATTCCAACAATTGGTGGAGCATGCGGGCAAGGTGCCAGGGGCAATGGCATTGCAACTGGTCAGGTTTGAAGTCTAAAAACTGCTTATGCCCTGGATGAGATAAACATTGCTACTAACATTAATACGAGCAAATGTATTACATCTGCTAAAAATGAGAATAAAATGACCATTACTACAATGAATTCCCATAAAAGTAGCAAAAGTAAACTGACTAATAATATTAATACTGCCATTACTACTACTACTAATGCAGGATTGCCTAAAATATTCCAGCTTTCCCCCATTCTCCACACCTTATTAGCAGTGAATGCTCGCGGCTTACATAACACCTTCCTCGGTGCAGATGTCCATACAATACAATGGAGAAGAAAACTGCTAAAGCGGCAGAGTCCAGTTTATTGAATAAGCCGTATGGCGTAAAGCGTTCGATCACTGCTAATCACATAATAAACGAAAGATGGAAACGGACATGTGTCTGCCATTGTTTGCCCTAAAATTTCCGTCTGTTTTCCCTTGCAGCAGACAACATGGCTTTTTGTCCGGGGGGTAGCAGTTGCTAGGAGAGGAGCAATGGTTTGGTTGCATCCTTTTGACTAAAGAAGAGCAATGAGTGTATTGAGGTAGAAAGGGAGACACAGCGGAGTGGGCCATGAATTACAAGTTGAATCCCTCTTCACATTTCTTCCATCAAGCACTTTTGTTGTCGGCTGTCTGCTCGGAGGTGGTACCCTACCCCCCCCCCCCCCCATACACCCCCCTTTCCCCCCCACTTTACTGCTTCAATAAAACCTTGTAATGCTGAGAGCCCACTCAGTGAGACAATACCTGACGTTGAGAGGGAACTTTGCAGCCGAGAACAATTTAATGAATAGCATCAGTCACCAGATGAAAAAAAAATGAATGATTAATAATGTCTGCTCTGCCAGTTAGGGAAATACCCCCAAAACTCTGCTTTTGGGCAAAGAAAGTTTCAAAGCCCCAGTCTAGTGTTTTGTTTTGCCCTGTTTACCAAGTCAATTCATTTGCTTCATGCTTGAATTCTGCATTAAGTTACTTTGTGGCAGAGGCTGTTTGTCTTTCTGTCCGTTACCTAGCAACCTATACAATGTAGCCCGTGCATCGCCGCCACATACAGTAAAGGCTGCTCCATCCCCAATGACATACAATAAGTATATATATATTATATTCTCTAGTTCAAAGGTTCAAATTCGCAGGTTCAAATTTGGATGACTTTATCTGCCATTCTTAAAGTGGACCTCTTCCCTCTCCTGACATGCCTGTTTTAATAGCTTTGTGCATTCCCCATGTAATAACAATTCTGGAGCATCTATTCTTATGTCTGTATGTTGTGTCATTCCTCTATTATTTCTACTAGAAGTTATGAATGAATTGCTAGCAGTCTGCAGTAAGGGTACAGAGGGGAGGTAACCAGTTGGGGGTGTGTCCCTGCACAGACTCACTCTATCCAATCAGTGCTGCCATTGTCACCGTGCAGGTACACACCCCCAACTGGTTACCACCCCTCTGTACCCTTACTGCAGACTGCTAGCAATTCATTCATAACTTCTAGTAGAAATAATAAAGGAATGGCACAACATACAGACATAAGAATAGATGCTCCAGAATTGTTATTACATGGGGAACGCATGAAGCTATTAAAACAGGCATGTCAGGAGAGGGAGAGGTCCTGTTTAAAGGGGCTATCCACTTTTTTTTTACACCTTATTTCCTTCCATATCAAGCTGATCACAGAATATACCCCTGCTGAGACCTCCAGCAATAATCTGTAAGCTGTGGGGCAACCAAGAATCACGTGTTCAGATTTCCTGCAGCGCCCCCAAACAGCAAAAAGTATGTAGCTGGTTCACGGTACACACATACAGTACATAGCTGGTTCACGGTACACACATACAGTACATAGCTGGTTCACGGTACACACATACGGTACATAGCTGGTTCACGGTACACACATACAGTACATAGCTGGTTCACGGTACACACATACAGTACATAGCTGGTTCACGGTATACCCATACAGTACATAGCTGGTTCACAGTATACACATACAGTACATAGCTGGTTCACGGTATACACATAGAGTACATAGCTGGTTCACGGTACACACATACAGTACATAGCTGGTTCACGGTACACACATACAGTACATAGCTGGTTCACGGTACACACATACAGTACATAGCTGGTTCACGGTATACACATACAGTACATAGCTGGTTCACAGTATACACATACAGTTCATAGCTGGTTCACGGTATACACATACAGTACATAGCTGGTTCACGGTATACACATACAGTTCATAGCTGGTTCACGGTATACACATACAGTTCATAGCTGGTTCACGGTATACACATACAGTTCATAGCTGGTTCACGGTATACACATAGAGTACATAGCTGGTTCACGGTACACACATAGAGTACATAGCTGGTTCACGGTATACATACAGTACATAGCTGGTTCACGGTACACACATACAGTACATAGCTGGTTCACAGTATACACATACGGTACATAGCTGGTTCACGGTATACACATACAGTACATAGCTGGTTCACGGCTTTACACATAGAGTACATAGCAGGTTCACGGTATACACATACGGTACATAGCTGGTTCACGGTATACACATACAGTTCATAGCTGGTTCATGGTATACATACAGTACATAGCTGGTTCACGGTATACACATACAGTACATAGCTGGTTCACGGTACACACATACAGTACATAGCTGGTTCACGGTACACACATACGGTACATAGCTGGTTCACGGTATACCCACACAGTACATAGCTGGTTCACGGTACACACATACAGTACATAGCTGGTTCACGGTATACACATACGGTACATAGCTGGTTCACGGTATACACATACAGTACATAGCTGGTTCACGGTATACACATACAGTACATAGCTGGTTCACGGTATACACATACAGTACATAGCTGGTTCACAGTATACACATACAGTACATAGCTGGTTCACGGTACACACATACGGTACATAGCTGGTTCACGGTATACCCATACAGTTCATAGCTGGTTCACGGTATACACATACAGTACATAGCTGGTTCACAGTATACACATACAGTACATAGCTGGTTCACGGTATACACATACAGTACATAGCTGGTTCACGGTATACCCATACAGTTCATAGCTGGTTCACGGTACACACATACAGTACATAGCTGGTTCACGGTATACACATAGAGTACATAGCTGGTTCACGGTATACACATACGGTACATAGCTGGTTCACGGTATACACATACAGTACATAGCTGGTTCACGGTATACACATACAGTACATAGCTGGTTCACGGTATACACATACAGTACATAGCTGGTTCACAGTATACACGTACAGTACATAGCTGGTTCACAGTATACACGTACAGTACATAGCTGGTTCACAGTATACACGTACAGTACATAGCTGGTTCATAGTACACACATACAGTACATAGCTGGTTCACGGCTTTACACATAGAGTACATAGCAGGTTCACGGTATACACATACGGTACATAGCTGGTTCACGGTATACACATACAGTTCATAGCTGGTTCATGGTATACATACAGTACATAGCTGGTTCACGGTATACACATACAGTACATAGCTGGTTCACGGTACACACATACAGTACATAGCTGGTTCACGGTACACACATACAGTACATAGCTGGTTCACGGTATACCCACACAGTACATAGCTGGTTCACGGTACACACATACGGTACATAGCTGGTTCACGGTATACACATACAGTACATAGCTGGTTCACGGTACACACATACGGTACATAGCTGGTTCACGGTATACACATAGAGTACATAGCTGGTTCACGGTATACACATACAGTACATAGCTGGTTCACGGTATACACATAGAGTACATAGCTGGTTCACGGTATACACATAGAGTACATAGCTGGTTCACGGTATACACATACAGTACATAGCTGGTTCACAGTATACACATAGAGTACATAGCTGGTTCACGGTATACCCACACAGTACATAGCTGGTTCACGGTACACACATACAGTACATAGCTGGTTCACGGTATACACATACGGTACATAGCTGGTTCACGGTATACACATACAGTTCATAGCTGGTTCACGGTATACACATAGAGTACATAGCTGGTTCACGGTACACACATAGAGTACATAGCTGGTTCACGGTATACATACAGTACATAGCTGGTTCACGGTACACACATACAGTACATAGCTGGTTCACAGTATACACATACAGTACATAGCTGGTTCACGGTATACACATACAGTACATAGCTGGTTCACGGCTTTACACATAGAGTACATAGCAGGTTCACGGTATACACATACGGTACATAGCTGGTTCACGGTATACACATACAGTTCATAGCTGGTTCATGGTATACATACAGTACATAGCTGGTTCACGGTATACACATACAGTACATAGCTGGTTCACGGTACACACATACAGTACATAGCTGGTTCACGGTACACACATACAGTACATAGCTGGTTCATGGTATACACATACGGTACATAGCTGGTTCACGGTATACACATACAGTTCATAGCTGGTTCATGGTATACATACAGTACATAGCTGGTTCACGGTATACACATACAGTACATAGCTGGTTCACGGTACACACATACAGTACATAGCTGGTTCACGGTACACACATACAGTACATAGCTGGTTCACGGTATACACATACAGTACATAGCTGGTTCACGGTACACACATACAGTACATAGCTGGTTCACAGTATACACGTACAGTACATAGCTGGTTCACAGTATACACGTACAGTACATAGCTGGTTCACAGTATACACGTACAGTACATAGCTGGTTCACAGTATACACGTACAGTACATAGCTGGTTCATAGTACACACATACAGTACATAGCTGGTTCACGGTATACACATAGAGTACATAGCTGGTTCACGGTATACACATACAGTACATAGCTGGTTCACAGTATACACATACGGTACATAGCTGGTTCACGGTATACACATACAGTACATAGCTGGTTCACGGTATACACATACAGTACATAGCTGGTTCACGGTATACACATACCCCATCTCACAAAAGTACATCCAGAAATAGACCATGTGCAGTCCTCTCTCCTTCCACATATTGGACATATTACATATAAAATACAGGCGCTCACAGCGGGTGTTTGTCATGTGGTTTTACTGCCCAGTGGAGATGACTGCAGGATGAAAGGGAATGGAAGGATTTAGAAGATGGAAACAATTCCACATTAAGCAACTTAAAAAAAAAATTCTGGGATGATTCTTCTGATCTAAATTGAACTTATTAAGGATGAAAAAAAAAACAAAAAACATAATTTTTATTAACTCTTCTGCATATACAGTATAAAAAGCAGTCGGAACCAGCTATGTACAGTATCTCCAAAAAGTGAGTAGTGATGAGCACCATGGGCAATATTCGTTTTTCGTGAAATCTCGTAAATTTTTGGCCTAATATTCGCAAATTCTAGAAATCGTGATCTCCAGTCATTTTCTTGATTGCGAAAATCGGCAATGTAATATGCGTGTATTGTGCGCTCAATACAGGCATGGGGCACTTTTGCTACATTTTTCAAGCTGCTAGAAGTTTCCTGAGACTGGAGAAAATGCACAATATAGTAATTCCTATCACCCTACCTAACACCCTGCACTGGAACCTATCCGCTACACTATATCAGGATCTAACCTACACTGACTGTCTGCCACTAACTATCTGTATTATATATATATATATATATATATATATATATATATATATATATATATAAGCCAACTAACTAACTAACTAACTAACTAACTATCTAATTTAATTGAATAAGGATCCAGATGACTCAGCAAAGCACAGAGCACAGCAATGTCACTGCTCTCTCTCTCAGAACTGCAAAAAACAGCAGAAAAAGGCTGCTGGGGAGGTCCTTATATAGTAAGGGGTAGGCAGCTTTCCTATTGGTTGCTAGGGATGTTGCTAAGCTCAGACAAAGACATTGCAGCCTTCTCATTGGTCCACAAGCAAGAAGGGAGGTTACTGATGGAAATCTAGAATATTCGCGATTACAAAGATATAGCAGTATATTTTAGATCTTCAAGAATTCTTGAAGTGCCGATATTCATGATAAAAATTCGCAATCAACACTAAAAGTGAGCACACCCCTCACATTTTATTCTGTCTTCTCATGGGACAACACTGAAGATATGGCAGTGTACAGTCGTCGGTGTACAGCTCGTTATAACGGTGTGCCCTTGAACTAACTCAGCACACAGCCATTCATGTCCAAACCGCTGGCAACAAAAGTGAGTACACCCCTAAGTGAAAACGGCCAAATTGTGCCCAATTAGCCATTTTCCCTCCCCGGTGTCATGTGACTCGTTAGTGTTAGAAGGTCTCAGGTGTGAATGGGGAGCAGGTGCGTTAAATTTGGTGTTATCGCTCTCACATTGGTTACTGGACATTCAGCATCGAAGGAGAGACCTCGCATGGTCTATGTCTGGATGTAGTAGAGGACAATCGCTCACAGCAGTCCACGTCTCAGGTCAGGTGGTCTCCTGACATGTATCTGGGCTATGGAAGGAGAGACCTCGCATGGTCTATGTCTGGATGTAGTAGAGGACAATCGCTCACAGCAGTCCATGTCTCAGGTCAGGTGGTCTCCTGACATGTATCTGGGCTATGGAAGGAGAGACCTCGCATGGTCTATGTCTGGATGTAGTAGAGGACAATCGCTCACAGAAGTCCATGTCTCAGGTCAGGTGGTCTCCTGACATGTATCTGGGCTATGGAAGGAGACACTGCACATGGTCTAAGTCTGGATGTAGTAGAGCACAATCGCTCACAGAAGTCCATGTCTCAGGTCAGGTGGTCTCCTGACATGTATCTGGGCCATGGAAGGAACCTGTATGAAATGCGCACATAGAGAGCGAACATGCAAACTCCATGCAGATGTTGCCCATGGACAGATGAAAACTCCCAGTGAAGACCACTACGGTGTCCCACCAGAACACAGACGAGTTGTGGCACCTTCAGCTTCTGGCTAGAAGTAAATCCGGGGCTTGTGAAGCCTATTTGTATAATCTGATGCAACCATTGATTTGAAGGGTGTTTCCTACAAACAAATTTGAATAATCACATAACGAAAAATTGTGCACAGTTCCAATATGCATTGCATTCTAATTTATTAACATCCTGCTTGCTGTCAGTGAATGGAGCCAGTGCCTGAAAACATGTACAGACCTAAAGGTACATATGGTACATCCGAATAGGGTTGTTTTGGCTGCAAACACTAGAATTTCTGCAACCCCCTCTAAAGAGAAATAGGAAAGTCCAGAAATTTCTGCATAAAATCGGCAAAGTGTGAATATACCCTAACATATCTCATTGCTTGCCAGACTAGACAGTCACCAAAATATAGCACAGCTCATCTCTTTCCTATTTTGCTACAATGTATCAACGCAGGTAAATGTATCAGCCACATGTTCATGATATTAAAGGGATATTTCATTAGCAGTTTATCTCTTTGCACTGGGAACCTTATCGCTCACGAGAACAGGGGCCCCCGTGGCCCCTGTGTGAATGAAGCCGCTGTTGAGCACTGCCACACCATTCATCTCTATGGGACTGCAGGACAATCTCCGGCAGTCTGGCAGACCTTGAAAGGACAGTGGTGTGCACGTTTGACAGCCGCTACATTCATACGGAGCGTTCAGACCCCCAACCAGTGGATAGAGGACAACTTATTGCACCCGGATTACCCCTTTAAGGCCTCTTTCACACGAACGCGTGCGCTCCGTGGCCGTATTGCGGACCGCATTTAGCGGATCCGCAAGACACGGGCAGCGGTCTGTGCGCATCACGGATGCGGACCCATTCACTTCAATGGGTCAGCAAACCGGGAGATGCGGAATGGTGCGGAACGCAAGCACGGAACGGGGGGTTTCGTCCCGTACTTCCGTTCCGCAAAAAGATAGAACATGTCCTATCTTTTTGCGGAACGGCCGGATCACAGACCTATTAAAGTGAATGGGTCCGCGATCCCACGGTGGGTGTTCGTGCATTGCGGCCCGTTTGTTCGCGTGCAAGAGGCCTAAGAATGCATAGGATTCTCTAGGCTCTACAGCACTGCAGCTGTGATTAGGTCTTAGGATCTAATCAATAATGTTTCTATTCAGTGACAGCAAGCGTTTCCAATTCGAAAAATAAACTTCAAACGCGATGTAATTACAATATGTAAGGATTTAATAAATGGCAGTGCCAGCTGCAGACGAGTTAATGGCGTCTTCTACATCACTTGCTTTTCTTTGTGTGTCACAGTGAGGTCTTTCATGCCGGGCTCCGGAGCGGCCACAGGGGAGCCCGATGTTTATGCCTCAGGAGCACCTGATGCACAGGGAATTTACTAGCGAGGAACCTGTTTGGCAGGGATGCAGGTAGACGGGGCTCGTAAACAAGGAGAGCAGCAGCGCTAAAAGGTCACGGACCCCATATACATCTTCATTCTCAGCGTGGGCAAACATCCCAAGGTTTGTTCCTATGGATTTGTATTGTGTGCAGTAAGATTGTATCAACAAGGTCAAATCCAGGATGATATTTCTCCAACACAAACAAGACAAAGCCAGAAACCGAGGGAAACGGATCCGAGAATCATGAACATCGTACCGCGCATCTGCGCAGAGGGGGTTACAGTGAATGAGAGATGTATAATATTAATAGTACTGGAAGATGGGTTCAGAAGATAAGCCGCCTGCGGATGAATGGCCACCCTCATATAAATCCTTATCTAATCCTCTAATGCAAGCGTTGGCCCAGGTGTGTCTGCACCTAAAATCTGTCCAAAAGTGGCACAAATTAGTGCAATTTGGTACAACTAGGATTTCTACACTTAGGGCTCGTTCACGCGAACGTGTGCGCTCCGTGGCCGTATTGCGGCCGGATCCGCAATACAAGGGCACTCTGTGCATTCTGCAACACGGATGCGGACCCATTCACTTCGATAGGTCTGAAAATCCGGAGATGCAGAACGGAACACTACGGAGTGCTTCCTGGGGTTCCGTTCCGTGCCTCCGCACCACAAAAAACATAGAACATGCTCTATCTTTTTGCGGAACGGAGGGATCGCGGACCCATTCAAGTGAATGGGTCCGCGATCCCCATGCGGCTGGGCCGCGGTCGGTGCCCGTGCATTGCGGACAGAAATTTGTGGGCTTCACATGGTCGTGTGAACGAACCCTTATTCCGACTTGCTGGAAAAGGAGTAGGGCTTCACTGGCAAGGTCATGGCCTAAGAGGGGCCATTCTGTGCCGAAATAATGGTATTAAATTCTATTGTCTTAACCTATGTATATACAGTATATATATATATATATATATATATAGACACACACCCCAGTTTTTATTCCAAATGGAAAAGAGAACTAACCATCTTACACCACCAGCTGTAATGTTGCTGTAGAAAGTCATCACTCAGTCCACTCAAACAGGCCATAAAGCATAACTTTGTTAATAGCTAAGTCAGCATCTCATCTGCGAATAGCATTTTTTTTTCAGGTGATTACCCTTTATCAGAGTAGATCGGAGAAAATAGTCTTAATTAGCTGAGAAGCCTTTGTCGGGGGTCTGGGGGTACTCTTTCTCATTATGGAGAGCGCCTAGTATGAGTGAGGAGTACTGTAGGCCGGGCAACACTGCTCTGGGTTTCTTGCAAAAATATATGCAAATTAGCTGACATGAGAGAGGCTTAGTGCTCTTTTCATTTTGGAAGGGAAGTTATTTGCATACCTTTGGTTTTTCTCAAATATTTTTGTCCAAAAGCTAGCATACTAGTGCTCCTGGCGGACTGTGCTTCCAGCACTTAAAGGGGTTTTCCAGGAGTAGAACAACTTGGCTGCTTTTTTTTTCCCAAAAACCACCTCACGCCTGTTCACAGGTTGTGTGTAGTATTGCAGCTCAACATAATTCATTTCAATAGTGCTGAGCGGCAAAAACGGACACAACCTATGAACCAGGGTGATATTGTTTGTGGTGGCAAGCAGTTACGTTTTTTGAGACCCTGCACAACCTCTATAGTGGAAGAAGACGACTCAATGACATTACTGGGGATCACTGGGTATGTAACTCAAGGACATTAATTTAAAGGGGTTTTCCAACTATTTTTAACTGAAGACCTATCCTCTGGATAGCTCATCAGTATTTGATCAGTAGGGGTCCAACACCCAAGTCCATTGCCGATCAGCGCTCTTGTAAACACCATGGCTTTCTTGCAGCTCACCAAGCACAGCACCACACAGTGTATAGTGGCTGTGCTTGGTATTGCAGCTCAGCCCCATTCTCTTGAATGCTCCTAGGCTACGTGGCCGATGAACGTGACGTCACTGGCCTTGGGTAAGCTATCAGAAGGCTGTGGCACTCAAGGAGCTCCAGTGCCTTCTCAAACAGCTGATTGGCGGAGGTCCCGGGTGTCGGACCACCACTGATCACATACTGATGATCTATCCAGAGGATAGGGCATCCATTAAACCTGCATAGGAAATACATAGTAATAGTAATGCACATCCAGCTCTCCGCGGTTTCTCTCCCTCGTGGCGGTCACTGGCTCACACTGACGTACTGCCTACGCTCCAGATTTGGGACGTTTACCGACCTCTCATTAAAGTGTCCCTATCACGTATATGTGAATGCATGCCTGAGAAGGCAAGATTAGACTGTGAGCCCACCGGGGACAAGGATTAATCTTAGTGTATATATCCGAGACATTACCCCGGGGAATACGGTCTCTTGTTCTCTGTTATCAGTCATTTTGGATTCCAGTCATGTCGACCGGCCTTCCAGTGAATGTAGGTCTTGTATCCCATTACGGGTGACCAGTATGTGTATAAAATGACCCATTTCCTCATCATTATTGCCTCTTGGAGAAGTCTTTCATTCCGCTTCCCGTGAACAGACTCGCCAAATACTCGCTGATAGATCTCGCTTCAGCAGCGCATTTATTTTACCATTATCTATTTTCATCAAATTTCAGTACTTTTAGAGGTAACCCCAAGGTGGAATATGTGATAGCGGCGCTATTGAGAGGACACACCAGACTCTTCAAAAATCCCTCAGACAATAAAACCCGGGGAATTTACCTGTGAGAAAAGAAATGGTGCTCGCAATTCTTCATTTTATATAATATTGAGATAATGGCTGCTATAGGAGGAGCACAAAACTAAAAGATTGGATGTCTAAGCGCAAGGACGTGAGGGACAGTGCGGGGGAAGGAAATAAAAGGCTCGCCGACTATTGCTCTCTGTTATCTGCCGCTTAAGAGAGGAATTTGCGCAAAAAAAAAGGCGAGAATTAAGTCAGTGTCGTCTTAAGTCATAAAACCTCATATCTCCTGTATAGGATTTCCTCAAGTTCAGGACAATCATTAGGGACCGTTGTGTCTCCAAATATTTAAAGGGGTTCTCCGAGAATAATGAGTGCCCGCAACCTGCATCTCTAAACAGTGGACTCATACTTACCTGCTCCCCACTGCTCCGGTGTGTCCATGTTCCGGTATTCGAGCAGCATGGACATGGTCACGTGCTCTGCTGCAGCCAATGGCCGGCTTCAGAGTTGAGATGACCACAAACAGCCCGTCAATGCTGCCCATGCTGCTCCAGCTGTAAGCACTATGGGGACCGGAACGTGGACACACCTGAGCCAGTGCGGAGGACCACATGTGCATGGGTGAGCTGGTAGGAAGTCGGGAGAGATAGCTGATTGTTTGGCCAACAGCTATTGAATGTGTATGGCCGCCTTAAAACTTTTCACATGCGGGCCAACTTACTGCCTCTGGTGCCCATTCATGGAGGAGACATCTTTCCACTTGTTTTGGGAGTGCCCCTTTGTGTAGACCAGGCATGCTCAACCTGCGGCCCTCCAGCTGTTGTAAAACTACAACTCCCACAATGCCCTGCTGTAGGCTGTTCGGGCATGCTGGGAGTTGTAGTTTTGCAACAGCTGGAGGGCCGCAGGTTGAGCATGCCTGGTGTAGACTATGTATGATCTTACATTTACTCTGCATTTCAGTCTGCCTCTGATCTCCCTGCATGAGCTGTCTAATAAGAGACAAACTGTTGTCCATCGCAGCCAATCACAGCACGGCTTTAATTTTACTCCAGCGCTCCTTACAATACTGTAGGCCTAGGTTTACCACCTTATGGCTTTCCAGCTGTTGCAAAACTACAGCTCCCATCATGCCATAACAGCCTGCAGCCACCCGGGCATGCTGGGTGTTGCAGTTTTGCAACATCTGGAGAGCCACAGGTTGGGGAATATAGGTCTTTAGTATTATAAGAAGCTCTTTAGTAAAATGAAAGCTGCACTCTGATTGGTTGCAATGGGCAGAAAACGGTTTGTCTTTTAGAGGCAGACTGAAATGCAGGGGAGATGAGAGACAGACTGAGAGGCAGTGCCTCAGTAGTCACAGTTACACTAGTGCAGGCATCCTCAAACTGCGGCCCTCCAGCTGTTGTAAAACTACAACTCCCACAATGCCCTTCTGTAGGCTGATACCTGTAGGCTGTTCAGGCATGCTGGGAGTTGTAGTTTTGCAACAGCTGGAGGGCCGCAGGTTGAGGATGCCTGCACTAGTGTATAGATTGTAATGCCCCGCTAAGTGCTGTGGCCTCTTCCTAGACCAGTAACATCACGTCCATTGGTCACCTGGCCTATGTGCAGCTCATTCCTATTCAAGTGAATGATCATGAGCTGTAACACCATGCAAGGCGCTGTGCTCGGTGTGCTGTCGGGAGACCAACAGAGATCACTGACACATTGTGGCCTCTTCAAAAATCTGGGGATTAGACTCCCACCAATTGATAACCTATCCTAGAAAACTACAAAACCCCTTTAAGGGCTCATTCACACGATCGTGCCGTGTTTTGCGGTTCACAAATTGCGGATCCTGCGCAAAACACGGATGCCGCCGTGTTCGGAACGGGCAGCCCATTATAGAAATGCCATCCATTTGCGGAACTAATGACTTCAACCTATTTGACTTTCCTCACTATGGACCATATCTATGTCATGGCTATGCTATACTCCTTGTACTTACCCCGTGTACTATGCTCCGCTTTGTTGCAGATATTGTATTGTATCTTTTATTACTGTTTAAAACCTCAATAAAAAACAATGTTTAAAAATAAATAAAAATAAATAAATAAATAAATGCCTATTCCTGTCCGCAAAATGGACAACAATAGGACATGTTCTATCTTTTTTTCCGGGCCACAGAAGGGAGCAGCGGATGCGCACAGCACACGGTGTGCTGCCCATATCTTTTGCGGCCCCACTGAAATGAATCGGACCCGTTCATACGGTCGTGTGAATGAGCCCTAAGGGGAAGTTCACATGGCAGCTTTTTAATTTGATTTTGAAATGTCCCTTTTCTGCACGGCTACGGCTGTAAGCCACCGCGCCGCTATCCTCAGCACTGCCACCCATGGAGATGTTCGAGAGGTTTTCAGCGTGGCTGTCGGCGCCAAAATTCCGTTTAAAAAGCCGCTGTGTGAACGTCCCCTAAGTCTCAATAAGTATCTGAAATCTGGATGCCTTTCATGAAAGTAGCAATATCCCAATGTATGGCTTCTAGAATTCTGCCGATGGGAGGCTGATCCAGGGATTTATTCCGAAGACGCATTTCCTCTACTATGGGGTAATTGGCGTCCGCCTCATAGGGTTTTTTTTTTTTACTTCTTCTGGATCAACACTGTAAGGGCCCGTACACTTGAATGGGTCCACAATCCGGAAGTAATAGGTCTGGATCCGTCTGCAGAATCTGCACGGACGTTGCCCGTGCATTGGGGACCGCAAATTGCGGCCGTGTGAATGAGCCCTAAGGGCTCATGCACACGACCGTTGTTGTTCTGCGGTCCGTTTTTCACGGATCCGTTGTTCCGCATCTGAGGTTTTTTTCTCTCTAATTTGAGTCCTCTTCCGTTCCGTTATTGCACAAAACATATCCGTGTGGTTTCCGTATTTGATCCGTTTTTTTGCGGATCGTATACAGAAACAGTAACTTATTAATCACCAAACACGTGGGCCATATGGGCTGGGCATAGCATTTCTACAGTACGGATCCGCAAAATACGGATGACATACGGATGTGTTACGATTGCGCTCGGTATTTTTTGCGGACCCACTGACTAGAATGAGACCTCGGACCGTGATTTGCGGACAATAATAGGACATGCACTACATTTTTTTCGGAACTGCCATGCGGACAAATGGAAACGGAATGCACACGGAGTAACTTCAGTATTTTCTACAGCCCCATTGAAGTGAACGGTTCCGCATACGGTCTGCACAAAAAAACGCAACGGAAGCGGAAAGAAAATACGTTTGTGTGAATAAGCCCTAAGACTGCAGGCTGGACTTGATGGATCTGCGTCTTTAATAGTATTACAACGTATCGTTACCTTCCAGTCTCCGTCCTTTCCCACATGTACTAGTAATGACCTGTATCTCCTCGCGTTCACGTAGATCCCCGCTCCGCGTCTTCCACGCGCACAACCCCGTAAATCAGACAACCAGCAGCTCAGGACATAAGCACAGCAGTGCCACACTGCCACCAGTTTAACCCTGCTAAACTGGGCGCCCAGTTCACTCCTGGCTGCCGTCCAAATCACAGGCGCGTTCTTAAGATCCGTAAAAAAAGGAATATTTTTCCTTAAGGCTCCACTCGCCGGAGCAGAATGCAAGTAAAACGCAGCACAATAAAGCCGGGACCCTGATTGTTTATTCTGTGGGGTGGAATCAATCAGGAACGTGGCAGTGAGCCATGGCGAGAAATGGCGATATCTGGGAATGCATCTGGAAGGAGATAGAGGCACCCTGGTCTGATTAGCATAGCGGGCACGGTAAAGCGTGACGTCTTAAAGGTGGGGTGCTTCCTTATTTTGCCTTATTTACATCCTACGCAGCCTGCAACAATAGGCGAGCACACGGCGCGGGCAGACAGGCGCACACACACAGACGGTGGGGGATATTAAACATTCAGAGGCTTTCCAAGATCCAACGGCTAAGCAAGAATGAGCAATACGGATCATTAATGCCGCCACCCGCCCCAACAGGATGGCAGCCGCTTTTGTGTAACTTATTGGTCATTAGCATGACTAACAGAAAGGCAGGTGACAGGTGTCAAGCTGAGGCAAGATGGCAGATCTGTGGCGGCGCCCAGATAAATGCATTTACTACACGTGCCAACCCGGGGTTGTTTTTAGAAAAGAAAAAAAAGGAAGGGGATGATTAATAAGGCGCTCGTCTTCTCCGATGTAGCAGAGCTGAATTTGTCATTTTGCTCCTAGGAGCTGCATTGGTTGCTGTAGTAGGTTCACTTGAAGTCCTATGTAAAACGCTTTCTAAGACAAAGCTCAGTTGGGTCTGACAAACCCAACTCTGCTACATCACTCTTCTGGCAACTGTGCAAATGATGGAAGCAGGTTTGGCAGCAGCCCTATGTAAAACAGGTTCCTTGAGATATCCCTATGACGCAAAGCTCTGACAAATCCAGCTCTGCTACATCTGCGTATTGGTGACTTGTATAGGGGCTGCACTGTTTGTGCACTGAATTATATATATAAAGTAGCAGAGCTGACTTAGTCATTTAAAGGGCTTTTCCAGGATGAGAAAAACATGGTCACTTTCTTAAAAAAGAAAAAGGCGCCACACCTGTCCATGGGTTGTGTCTGGTATTGCAGCTCAGTCCCACTCAAGTGAATGGGGACAAGCTGCAATGCCACACACAGCCTGCAGACGGGTGTGGCGCTCTTTGTAGAAGACAGCATCCATTTCTTTATCATACTGGACAACACCCTTTAACTCATAGGGGCAGCATTGTTTGTACTCAGAGTTAAAATAATGTAGTAGTTTTACCCGCAGGCCAGCTCTGCTACATTTGAACATTGACATAGGGGGCTAACATTGCTTGAAGAAGAGCTGAATTTGCCTTTTAACTTTTTATTGTCTCACTGGTGCCTAGAGTTCAAAGCAAGGCAAAAATCTCACCTTTAGGCTAAATGCACACGACCGCATGTGTTTTGCGGTCTGCAAATTGCAGGTCCGCAA
Source organism: Bufo bufo (assembly GCF_905171765.1). Taxonomy (NCBI): domain Eukaryota; kingdom Metazoa; phylum Chordata; class Amphibia; order Anura; family Bufonidae; genus Bufo; species Bufo bufo. The sequence goes on along the minus strand of NC_053391.1, from coordinate 67,720,936 downwards.
AAAGAAAAAAGATGACATCCGTATGCCATCTGTTTTATTTTTTTGACGGATCCATTGTAAAAATGCCTAAAACGGACAAGAATAGGACATGTTCTATTTTTTATGCGGGGCTACAGAACGGATATACTGATGCGGACCCTTTGAAATGAATGGGTCCGCATCCAATCCGCCCAAAAAACGGAACGGACACGGAAACAAACAACATTCGTGTGCATGTAGCCTTATAAAGACTAGAGCAGCAGTGACACAAAGCTCTGCTAAATCTGACACCTCAGCTCTGCTACATCTCTAGTTGGGACTGCATTATTTGAGTACACAATTTAAGATAATGTTCTAGGTTTTCCAGCAGTCCTATGTAAAACAACAGATTCTTTGCTATATGCTGAGGACCCAAAGCGCTATCACCGGGATTAGCCACCTTCCGAAGTCCAAACTACAACTCCCAGCATGCACACTGACTCGGCCGTTCTCGTAAGGCCTCATGCACACGACCGTTCCGTTTTTTTGCGGTCCGCAAAAAAACAGAAGCCGTCCCGCGTGCCTTCCACAATTTGCGGAACGGAGCGGGCGGCCCATTGTAGAAATGCTTATTCTTGTCCGCAAAACGGACAAGAATAGCACATGTTATATTTTTTTGGCGGGGCCACGGAACAGAGCAACGGATGCGGACAGCGCACGGAGTGCTGTCCGCATCTTTTGCGGCCCCATTGAAGTGAATGGGTCACATTCGAGCCACAAACACTGCGGCTCGGACGCGGACCGAAACAACGGTCGCGTGCATGAGGCCTAACTCCCACAGAAGTGGAAGGAGGATTCCGAGATTCGCAGCTCCTGAACATGACGTGCCATAGGTTGTGGCCCCTGCGCTCTCTAGCTCTGCTACATGTGTTTAGAGGCTGCATTGTGTGCACATACAGATGTAGCAGAGCTGAATTTGTCACTTATCTCCTAAGCAGTGCAGTGTTTGCAGTGGGTTCACACTGCAGATTTTTTCTTACATCTCAGTGAAGCCTGACACCTCGGCTCTGCTACATCTGTGTATAGACAACACTTTTCTAATATTCTCTTTGAAGCCCCCTAGCTGTCACACACCAGCGAGGATAAATATTAATGAACACACTAAGCAGATCTCCGCGTCCATGTGGACGGCTGATCAATTATTAATATTAGTAATAAGCGCTGGCTTAGGACAATGGCAGAACAAAGCATCCCGAATGTGGAGAGAGAAGACGGTAAAACGGTGGCCCTGGTCTGTGAGGGGACTGTGTCAGGAGGGAGCAGCATATGGGAACCTGAGGTAAAACGCGGGCGCGCTGACCGCCTGAATAGCTCGCTTCCTTTAGGTGTCACGCGGCCAGATGTACGCCGGCTCCTGGTTCTCGCATGATCTCTTCACGATTTCTTTTCCTTCTTCATGAACGTTCGAAGCACCTGCTCCATCATTTTTCCCTGTCGGCCATTGGGATCCTCTACAAATGTCTCTTTAAAGTGTCCCTATTTGTCTACAGATGTAGCAGAGCTGAATGTGTTGTTAGGCCTTTAGTGCTGCCTCATAATGATGTAGGCCTCAATCCTAGGGCGCAGACCTTCAGGCCCCTTGCAGACGAGCGTGAGCCGATGAGGTCCGGATGCGTTCAGTGAAAAATGCGCGATTTCGCAAGGAAAGTTCATTCCGTTTTTTCCTGCGATCGCGTTCAGTTGTTCCGTTTTTATCGCGCGGGTGCAATGCGATTTAATGCGTTTTTCACGCGCGTGATAAAAAAACTGGATGTTTTACAAACAACATCTCTTAGCAACCATCAGTTAAAAAACGCATCGCATCCGCACTGGCTTGCGGATGCGATTTTCACGCAGCCCCATTCACCTCTATGGGGCCAGAGTCGCGTGAAAATCGCAGAATATAGAACATGCTGCGATTTTCCCGCAACGCACAAGTGATTTGTGAAAACCAACGCTCATGTACACAGACCCACTAAAATGAATGGCTCCGGATTCCGTGCGGGTGCTATGCGTTCACCTAATGCATTGCACGCACCCGCGCGGAATACTTGCTCGCCTTATGGAGCCATAGGTACTCTGCCTATGTGGACTCCCATAGACTACCCATAAGGGCTCATATGGTGGCCCGCAAACAGCAAGTCCGCAATATACGGTCACCGGCCTCGTTCGCTCCGTATCACGGATGTGGACCCACTCACGTGAACCGTGGGATTTCGGTCCGTGCTTCCACACTGCAAAAAAATAATGGCCCGACGGAGGTCAACGGAGCCCTGGAGTCCATCAGGTGAATGGGACACTATGGGTACTTTTGACATATATACACTAGGAGCCTTTCCATCACATATTCCAGCATGAATAGACCCGAATGTGCTGTCCGCATCCGCACTTCTGGATCCGCACTTCTGTTCCGAAAAAAAAATTCAACATGTCCTATTCTTGTCTGCAATTACGGACAAGAAAAGGCATTTTCTATGAGAGTGTCGGCGATGTGCGGTCTGCAAAATGCGGAACGCACATTGCCGGTGTCCGTGTTTTGCGGATGCGCAATTTGCGGATAAGCAAAACACATACGGACGTGTGAATGGAGTGAAGTGTTAGCTCTGCTAGATCTGCTCCATTCTGTCCACTTACTATATATTGCTAAAAAACATTAAAAAAAAGTCCCATGTGTACAAGGCCTGAAGGCAGGGGCACCCTGACATGGTGATGGAGCAGACGCAGGGAGTCACAAGACGTTCAGAGGAAATCTTATTGATCCTCACACTCATGAATAAGTTACACCCAGACTCGCCTCAAAAGACCTTAGAATATGGAGAAGCTGAGCGGGTGATGATCACAGGGCACACGGGGTAACGCTGCCCGCTAATGCTCCCTGAGTGCACATGAATGGGCTACACTGAGATGCCCGGGCTACAATGGCTGCAGATGGAGACTTCAGGACTGTACTTCTGAGAGGCACTGCCGGTCTAGAGAGCTGGCATGAGTGCTACCGTCAGCCTGGAGCACCTCCAGGAGATCCATAATCATCTAGACCACAGAGAGCATCACCAGGTCCTCCTGCAGTTCTTCAGAGCTGAACTTAGATCCCTACAGAAGGAAACATCCCACATCATCTATATGTCTATATGTCTATTAATCAATCCTATCATCTATCTATCTATCTATCTCTATTTATCTATCTATTATCTATCTATCTATCTATCTATCTATCTATCTCTATCTATCTATTTATCTATCTATCTATTATCTATCTATCTATCCCTCATATCTATCTATCTATCTATCTATCTATCTATCTATCCCATATCTATCTATCTATCTATCTATCTATTTATCTATTTATCTATCTATCATCTATCTATCATATCTATCTATCTATCTATTTATCTATCTATTATCTATCTATCTATCTATCTATCTGTCTATTATCTATCTATTATCTATTATCTATCTATCTATCATATCTATCTATCTATTTATTTATCTATCTATTATCTATCTATCTATCTATCATATCTATCTATCTATTATCTATATATCTATCTATCTATCTATCTCTATCTATCTATCTATTTATCTATCTATTTATCTATCTATTATCTATCTATCTATCTATCTTATATCTATCTATTATCTATCTATCTCTATTTATCTATCTATCTCTATCTATCTACATTGTGCCATATATGATATAGAATACAGTATACAGAGGTATCACACCCTTACCTGAACTGTAATTTGGTTAAGGACCCCAATTTCTCATGAATAAAGTGCAGTACAATATTGCTGCTGATAGCCAAACTCCTGACTGACTGCAATTCACATTGCAACCACTGGGTGGCTGCATAGAAGACCACATTGGGTAGACATCTTGTGACATAATATATCATATTTTTCCAAAGCTGGCTACCTGGTTCCACACATATCAGGTTCAGCCAATACCGTGTGCTGTCCGCATCCGCATGTCCATTCCATGGCCCACAAAAAAGATGGAACGTGACCTATTTTTGTCCTTTTTGCAGACAAGGATAGGACATTTACAGAAGTTAAAAAATAAATGGTGGCATGCACTGGGTCGGGATCCATGTTTTGCAGATCCGCGATTTGTGGACCACAAAACACAGCCATATGCATGAGTCCTAAAGGTAAAGAAGGACACGGCTGTATATGCTATTTTTTGGAGTAGTTTATGGTTATTTGACATGTCCACATGGCTTTCTGTTAGGGTTATGGGTTGTGTGACAACCTTGACCACCCAAAAATCTCCACCAGGATCCATACAGTGTAGTTTTACTTGGCCAACATCGATGTGATCTGAGTCACTAAATACAAACTTCTGTACATATACCGAACTGTAATAAGTGACCTTATGTTCCACCACAGAGGAGCCCATCACCCTTCATCATCCACAACTCATCATCCTCCTGTCGCTGACTGTGCCCACAGCAGCCCCGGCACACACCCAAGTGCTTTCAGTCAATGAGTTTCCAGTTGTCTTCTGCTCCACCCATAATTAGCCTGGGGCCCGTTCTGCCTCAGTCATGTTTGCTCTTAGACAATAGAAGTCTTACTAACGCACCGTGTGTCAGGCTCCTCCAATCCAGGAGGAAGGAATGTGACACAGTGAACAAAAAGACAATTTTTTTCAATGATGATCACATAAAAAGTATCACCTCAAAGTGTTTGCAGAATGAATTCGGGGCCAGTATTTACCTTTCCGAACTTGATAATCTAATTAGCAATGGCAGGCCGGAATTCCTATTGACTCATTTGTACAAACATGCCTTGATCTCCTCCATAAATGAAGCTTAGAGCAATCAAAGATCATGTCTATTCCATGACTGGTGGAGTCAATATCTCCACTAGGTTCTCCTGGCAGACACAGGACTCATAAACATATTTAGAGCCATCTTGTATGTATATTGAGATCTATCTTGGACCATGGAGGCACCAATGAATGGCAAGATAACCCATACCATAGTTGACTTCCAAAACCTCCTGGTCAATAATTTGGCACCAGACACCACATAGCCCGCATCTCATCATCCTGACTTCCATGTGTAAAGCAGGAGAAGACACAGAGGCAGTTTAAATTAGCTTTTGTATAAAATCCAGACGCATCCCTGTATCTCGTCGTAGATGTCATAATATACGGCCATCACACCCAGTCTAGTTTTCTAGTAGGAAAGTCAACCACGTGGCCATTCTATGGGATTACACAGCTATCACCTGTAGTGTTCACAGCAGTATGGTAGAGGACAATTGTATGCATTCTATGGTCAAATAGCTCTATTATAGATGGGTTCTAGGTAAGATGTATGATTCTGTATCCCTCAATAATTCTATTATAGGTGGGTCCTAGGTATCTGTATCCATCAAATCGATCTACTATAGATGGATTCTAGGTAAGGTGCATGAGTCTGTATCCTTCAAATAGATCTATAATAGATGGGTTCTAGGTAAGATGCACAATTATGTATCCCTCAAATAGATCTACTATAGATGGGTTCTAGGTAAGATGTATGATTCTGTATCCCTCAATAATTCTATTATAGGTGGGTCCTAGGTATCTGTATCCATCAAATAGATTTACTATAGATGGGTTCTAGGTAAGATACATGATTCTGTATCCTTCAAATAGATCTATAATAGATGGGTTCTAGGTAAGATGCACAATTCTGTATCCCTCAAATAGCTCTATTGTACATGGGTTCTAGGTAAGATGTATGATTGTGTATGCATCAAATAATTATATTATAGGTGGGTCCTAGGTATCTGTATCCATCAAATTCTATAATAGGTGGGTCCTAGGTATCTGTATACATCAAATCGATCTACTATAGATGGGTTCTAGGTAAGATGTATGATTTTGTGTCCATCAAATAATTCTTTTATAGGCAGGTTCTAGGTATTTGTATACATCAAATTTATCTATTGAAGGTGGGTTCTAGGTAAGATATATGATTCTGTGTAGCTCAAATAGCTCTATTATACATGAGCCTTAAGTAAGATGTATGATTCTGTATCCATTAAATAATTCTAGTATGGGCAAGTTCTAGGCATCTGTAGACATCAATGGATCTATTATAGATGGGTCCTAGGTAAGATGTATGATTACATATTGGAATCCTGGAATGAATTGGGATTCTAGATGTGTGTTGTACATATATAAGTGTATATATATATTTGTAATATCACAAGCACTGCGCTTGCTCAGCAATATAGGACAATCTCACTCTTGAAAAAAAATCTGTTGTCAGCCTCATTTAACAAATTCAGGTCTGCTCGATGTGTCAACCTGCATCCTGCTACATGTGACAAACTCAGCCCTGCTACATCCATCCGTACGTCTCCCTCCATATTGCCCGCGCTCATAGTCACATCCAGGAGGGTCCTGTCCCCGTACATAATGGGCACATTCCATTACTTTGCCTTAGCCCTGCCAGATCTCAGTTTGGATCACTGCCACCCCTCAAAATAACTTTATTCCCCTGATTTTGTATCCGACTCTCCTCTGCACGTGACTTCGGCCAACGAAACGGCCCCGCAAAATGTCATTAACCCTTGTGTGCCTTATTAAATCCCAAGAACATTAGGAGACGAATGCAGTGGCGTCTCCGGCCCACGACCCCCTGCTATGTCTGGAGACCTCCCCTCACTGCTGAATCTCAAGTTGGAGAAGATCTGAAAACCTCTGAATCCCATAAAAGCAGCGCGGCGACGTGTAATAACCAGCTCTCTGCTGGATGTGACTCCTTCAACCTGCTCCTTAATAAGTAGGAGGTGTGGGAACAAAGGCCGTACAGATGTGCTGGGACGCCGGCTTATACAGGGCTGCACAGGCTTGACTTCTTAAAATGATTTTCACTGTAGGAGAACCTAATATGATTCTCCTTCCAACTCAATCCACTTACTGAGCTCCCCCCTTCCAGACATATTAGTAGGAAGCTGTCAGAGCGCGGGGGGGGGGGGGGGGCAGCTGACAGCTCCCTCATATCAATCCTATACACCTCCCTGTATGGAGCTGCATGTCATCACCCAGGCTTCAGCCTCTGCAGAACCCCTTGGCAAGAGGAACGAAATCAGAACCTTCTCTATAACATAAACTGGGAGGAATTGTGAAGTTCCATAGTCTCTACCATCTAAGAACTGACTTGGTGTGAAGCAATATCTATCCTTTTCACTGGATATAGTGAAAGAGGTTCTGCAGCAGCTACATCAAGTTCAATGTGAGCTATTAGAGATGGGAGAGGCAGGTATATTCAGCCATTGACATAGTGAAAGAGGTTCTGCAGCAGCCATATTAATATCAAATTGAGCTATTAGAGATGGGAGAGGCAGGTATATTCAGCCATTGATATAGTGAAAGAGGTTCTGCAGCAGCTACATCAAGTTCAATGTGAGCTATTAGAGATGGGAGAGGCAGGTATATTCAGCCATTGACATAGTGAAAGAGGTTCTGCAGCAGCCATATTAATATCAAATTGAGCTATTGCATACAGGATAGAGAATCATCTAAGAGGTTCTGCAGCAGCTACATCAAGTTCGCCTTTAACTATTACACAGAGGAGAAGCAGTCATCTAACGAAGAGGTTCTACAGAAGCTACATCGGGTTTAATTTGAGCCATTACATAGAGGATAGGCAGTCTTTTAATAAAGAGGTTCTGCAGCAGCTACATCAGGCTCAATTTGAGCTATTACATAGAGAATATCCATAATATATATATATATATATATAAATATATAATATTAATTAGGAGGTTCTGCAGCAGCTACATCAAGTTCAATTTGAGCTATTAGAGATGGCATAGACTAAAGAGGTTCTGCAGCAGTCATATTAATATCAAATTGAGCTATTGCATACAGGATAGGGAGTCATCTAAGAGGTTCTGCAGAAGCTACATCAAGTTTGTGTTAAGCTATTACACAGAGGAGAAGCAGTCATCTAATGAAGAGGTTCTGCAGCAGCTACATCGGGCTCAATTTGAGCTATTACAGAGAGAATATCAAGTTGTTTCATTAAGAGGTTCTGCAGCAGCTACATCAAGTTCAATTTGAGATTTTATAGATGGGCTAGGCAGGTATATGCAGTTATTGAAGGTGTAAAGAGGTTCTGCAGCAGCTACTTCAAGCTGAATTTGAGCTAGTACACAGAGTATAGGCAGTCACATAATTAAGAGGTTCTGCAGCAGCTACACAAAATTCTGTTTCAGCTATTACAGATGGGATAGGCCAGTATATTCAGCCATTAAATTAGATAAAGAGGTTCTGCAGCAGCCATATCAAGATCAAATTGAGCTATTACATAGAGGATAGGCGGCATTCTAAGAGGTTCTGCAGCAGTTAAATCAGGTTCAATTTGAGCTATTACATAGATCAGAGACAGTCATCTAAGAGGTTCTGCAGCAGCTACATCAGGTTCAATTTGAGATATTACATAGGGAATAGCCAGTTGTTTAAGAGGTTCTGCAGCAGCTACATCAAGGTTGATTTATGCTATTAAATTGAGGATAGGCAGATGTATTCATTTATTGAATTATTTGAAGAGGTTCTGCAGCAGCTATGGACCCAATTGAACTAACCAGAGTGAAGAGTGGGTGTTTTTTATTTTTATTATAGCCCCAGTAACACCCCTATTGCCCTGCCAGTCCTGGGCTACAGGTAACCCACCACCTGTCCTATAGGAGTGCCCTCCTGAGCTGCCATACACCAGGAGATCCAGTAACAATGCAGTTATGGGCTTCGCTGACTGCCTGGCACACTTTCCATCCTTAGTCCTGTGGATCAGGAAAGACAGGGTGCTTATTGGAAACATCCCTGAAGCCCAAAGCCACAAAGCAAGGTATTTGACCTCTTCCAAGTCTCCTAACACCATCCATGTGTGCAGAGCAGCAGCCTCAAGAATGCACAGCACTTGCCAGAAACATAGAAAGAGATGCTGAACTTACCAAGAACCTGACACAAGAATCCACACAGCAGGACTGGAGCAAGTAGACCCATGTTTACATAGTACCAGACATCCAATTAATAGAATGAGCCCTAATTCCAGGAAAAGAAGACCCCCCAAGAAGCCTGAAGAATCAGCAAATACTTTAGTCTTCCCTAGAAGAGATGACCTTCACCGAGGCAAGCTGTCCATGGCTTTTCAGTACTTTCTGCTCCATCTGACCCCAAATCATGCTTAGCCTGTATCCTAGGTGGTCATCTCTGGAGTCTTCTCCTTGCCACCAAGACAGACCAGAAATAAAGATCCTCCTTCAGAAAAGAGCTCTAGAAAGTGGACAAGAACTTGTGCTGTATCTATTTCTTGCCCTCAGATCTGCAGAGCATTCACCATAAGCAGTGCTGGGTGATGCCACCTTCCTATGTGTTCCTCATGTCCTTCCAAAATTGCATTGAGGTCTGTGCATCGGGCTGTATTCCTTGCACAGTGTAGATGTCATTCAGTAGCCACCCAGCAGCTCCTAGCAATGCACAGAGTAGTGTCAGCCCAGCCCTCCTGGTCACTCCTCTGGTGGTGGATGCTGCTCCTCTCCCTCAGAGCCCAGCACCAGTTCCTCCTCACTCTGGGACCTGGCTCAGCTTTCCAGGCAAACACTTGGAGAAGAGGAGGAGGAGGAGGGTTCACTGGAGCAGAGACCTGACTGTGTGATGCTGAGGGAAGGAGGTAGTGATGTTCCACTGATCTACATCAGGATATCACTCCTCTATCCATCCAGGATGATGCATCTGATAGACAGCAGCCACCCAATCCACAGCACATGGAGTGGAAGCAGGGTAGACTTCTCCTGCTGTTGGCAGGGAGTCTAGGAGCCTAAGCTGTGGTTTGTTTTTTTTTAAAACTTATATATGTCTAATGCTGCTGCAGAACCTCTTCCTAAATGCCTGAGTAGACCTAGGTTAATTATTTGGATAGACACATTGAACACAAAGTATTGAGTGAGTTGAGGCTGGAGCAGATCTCATGTGTGTGTAGATGGTGGGGCATGTGCCAGGAGAACACCCTCCATGTACTCTGCCATCATCAGTCTATTTAGATAATGGGATGGGCAGCAAAGTGAAGGAAGCTGCATGTGTGTGGGGGATAGATAGATAGATAATAGATAGATAGATAGATAGATAGATAGATAGATAGATAGATAGATAGATAATAGATAGATAGATATGATATAGATAATAGATAGATAGATAGATAGATAATAGATAGATAGATAGATAGATAGATAGATAGATAGATAGATAGATAGATAGATAGATAGATAATAGATAGATAGATAGATAGATAGACAGATAGATAGATAGATAATAGATAGATAGATAGATAGATAGATAATAGATAGATATGAGATAGATAGATAGATAGATAGATAGATAGATAGATATGAGATAGATAGATAGATAGATAGATAGATAATAGATAGATATGAGATAGATAGATAGATAGATAGATAGATATGAGATAGATAGATAGATAGATAGATAGATAGATAGATAGATTGATGAGAGATAGTGAGATGGGAGAGAGGGGTATATATGAGAGTGATTACATATGAGATTGATAAATGAGAGAGATAGACTGACAGATAGATAGATATGATATAGATAATAGATATATAGATAGATAGATAGATAATATATAGATAGATAGAAGAGAGAGAGATAATGTGTGTATACTGTATATATGTGGTTTTACATGGGAATGTACTATGCAGCACTCACAATCCAGCTCTGCTACATCATTCCAGAGACATATGATGTTGTATAAAGAAATAAACCATAATACAGATGGATTGCTTTCTTGTCTTTATCACTTGTCATAGATGCTAATTATTGATTTGTTCAGTGGACATCAAAACCAAGGGGGGTCTGAAGAGAAGTGCAGGCGCCCCCCCTCCCCCGCATGCTGATGGCTTCCCTGTGTACTGACAGCACCGCACAGTGTGTCATGCAGAATAGCGGCACAGTGACTGATCATGATTAACTGGCCCTCCATTGTCTTATCAAATAAGCTGGGATTGATCTGCGCTGGGGCTGTTTATTGGTGCAAATTGATAATGAGCCACTTAGAAGCTGATAGATATACAGTGATAGATAGATATACCGGTGCGCTGCACTTATATAATAATACATATAGATATACAGTATATACAGTATACCGGTATGCTGCACTTATATAATAATACATATAGATATACGGTATATACAGTATATAGAGTATACCGGTACGCTGCACTTGTGTAATAATACATATAGATATACAGTATATAGAGTATACCGGTACGCTGCACTTGTGTAATAATACATATAGATATACAGTATATACAGTATACCGGTACGCTGCACTTGTGTAATAATACATATAGATATACAGTATATAGAGTATACCGGTACGCTGCACTTGTGTAATAATACATATAGATATACAGTATATACAGTATACCGGTACGCTGCACTTGTGTAATAATACTTAGAGATATACAGTATATACAGTATACCGGTACGCTGCACTTGTGTAATAATACTTAGAGATATACAGTATATACAGTACACCGGTACGCTGCACTTGTGTAATAATACTTAGAGATATACAGTATATACAGTACACCGGTACGCTGCACTTGTGTAATAATACATATAGATATACAGTATATACAGTATACCGGTACGCTGCACTTGTGTAATAATACATATAGATATACGGTATATACAGTATACCGGTACGCTGCACTTGTGTAATAATACATATAGATATACAGTATATACAGTATACCGGTACGCTGCACTTGTGTAATAATACATATAGATATACAGTATATACAGTATACCGGTACGCTGCACCTGAGTAATAATACATATAGATATACGGTATATACAGTATACCGGTACGCTGCACTTGTGTAATAATACATATAGATATACAGTATATACAGTATACCGGTACGCTGCACTTGTGTAATAATACATATAGATATACGGTATATACAGTATACCGGTACGCTGCACTTGTGTAATAATACATACAGATATACAGTATATACGGTATATACAGTATACCGGTACGCTGCACTTGTGTAATAATACATATAGATATACGGTATATACAGTATACCGGTACGCTGCACTTGTGTAATAATACATATAGATATACAGTATATACAGTATACCGGTACGCTGCACTTGTGTAATAATACATATAGATATACAGTATATACAGTATACCGGTACGCTGCACTTGTGTAATAATACTTAGAGATATACAGTATATACAGTATACCGGTACGCTGCACTTGTGTAATAATACATATAGATATACAGTATATACAGTACACCGGTACGCTGCACTTATATAATAATACATATAGATATACGGTATATACAGTACACCGGTACGCTGCACTTGTGTAATAATACATATAGATATACAGTATATACAGTATACCGGTACGCTGCACTTGTGTAATAATACATATAGATATACAGTATATACAGTATACCGGTACGCTGCACTTGTGTAATAATACATATAGATATACAGTATATACAGTATACCGGTACGCTGCACTTGTGTAATAATACATATAGATATACAGTATATAGAGTATACCGGTACGCTGCACTTGTGTAATATTACATATAGATATACAGTATATACAGTATACCGGTACGATGCACTTGTGTAATAATACATACAGATATACAGTATATACGGTATATACAGTATACCGGTACGCTGCACTTGTGTAATAATACATATAGATATACAGTATATAGAGTATACCGGTACGCTGCACTTGTGTAATAATACATATAGATATACGGTATATACAGTATACCGGTACGCTGCACTTGTGTAATAATACATATAGATATACAGTATATACAGTATACCGGTACGCTGCACTTGTGTAATAATACATATAGATATACAGTATATAGAGTATACCGGTACGCTGCACTTGTGTAATAATACATATAGATATACAGTATATAGAGTATACCGGTACGCTGCACTTGTGTAATAATACATATAGATATACAGTATATACAGTATACCGGTACGCTGCACTTGTGTAATAATACATATAGATATACGGTATATACAGTATACCGGTACGCTGCACTTGTGTAATAATACATATAGATATACAGTATATACAGTTTACCGGTATGCTGCACTTGTGTAATAATACATATAGATATACAGTATATACAGTATACCGGTACGCTGCACTTATATAATAATGCATATAGATATACGGTATATACAGTATACCGGTACGCTGCACTTATATAATAATACATATAGATATACAGTATATACAGTACACCGGTACGCTGCACTTATATAATAATACATATAGATATACGGTATATACAGTACACCGGTACGCTGCACTTGTGTAATAATACATATAGATATACAGTATATACAGTATACCGGTACGCTGCACTTATATAATAATACATATAGATATACGGTATATACAGTACACCGGTACGCTGCACTTGTGTAATAATACATATAGATATACAGTATATACAGTATACCGGTACGCTGCACTTGTGTAATAATACATATAGATATACGGTATATACAGTATACCGGTACGCTGCACTTATATAATAATACATATAGATATACGGTATATACAGTATACCGGTACGATGCACTTGTGTAATAATACATATAGATATACAGTATATACAGTTTACCGGTATGCTGCACTTGTGTAATAATACATATAGATATACAGTATATACAGTATACCGGTACGCTGCACTTATATAATAATACATATAGATATACGGTATATACAGTACACCGGTACGCTGCACTTGTGTAATAATACTTAGAGATATACAGTATATACAGTATACCGGTACGCTGCACTTGTGTAATAATACATATAGATATACAGTATATACAGTATACCGGTACGCTCTACTTGTGTAATAATACATATAGATATACAGTATATACAGTATACCGGTACGCTGCACTTGTGTAATAATACTTATGATTACACCTTCTAGTAATAGGGGTAGAGGAAGTAATGGGAAGAAATGCAAACATCTGTAGCAGTGGAGCTGAGTGTGAGCTGATCAAACAGCTGATCAGCGGGGGTCCCAGGTGTCGGACCCCCACCAATCAGATGCTGATGATCTAGCTAGAAAGAAAGGTCATCAGTTAAAATATTTCAGAAAAACCTTTAAGCTGCAAAAAGTATAAATACATCTGCACTAGTGACCCGCTTTTTAAATGAAAAAGACATGATTCTTTCTAATGTAATCATAGATAGATATTAGACAGATAGATAGATAATAGATAGATAGATAGATAGATAGATATGAGATAGATAGATAGATAGATAGATAGTAGATAGATAGATAGATAGATAGATAGATAGATAGATAGATAGATAATAGATAGATAGATAGATAATAGATAGATAGATAGATAGATAGATAGATAGATAGATAGATAGACAGATAGATAGATAGATAATAGATAGATATATAGATAGATAGATAGATAGATAGATAATAGATAGATAGATAGATAGATAGATAATAGATAGATAGATAGATAATAGATAGATATATAGATAGATAGATAGATAATAGATAGATAATAGATAGATAGATAGATAGATAGATAGATAGATAGATAGATAGATAGATAGATAGATAATAGATAGATAATAGATAGATAGATAGATAGATAGATAGATAGATAGATAGATAGATAATAGATAGATAGATAGATAGATAGATAGATAATAGATAGATAATAGATATAGATTATATATAGAAATAGTGACACAGGACATACACGCTCTCCTATCACATCATTATATGTAACCATATTGGTTGCAGGGCCGGTGCTACCATAAGGCAGACCACCGCGGCTGCCTTAGGGCGCACCCTGGGGGAGGGCGGGAAAAATGAACCTTTTTTTTTAATCACTTACTTGTGAGTTGTGCCGCAGCGGCGCCAGCCACCCGCCCCAGTCTGCGTGCGCCGAACGGCCAGGCCCTCACTCACAGAGCGGCACAGGCCCGGCAGGAAGGCAACACGGTCATGGGGTCAGGCCAGGGGGGGGGGGGTGACTGGCGAGTGGCGCAGCGGCGGCGGGTGGCAACGGGGGAGAAATGTGACATGGAGGGGGAGAAATGTGACATGGAGGGGGAGAAATGTGACATGGGGGGCTGATGGCTGACTTCGGGGGGCTGATGGATGAGGGCTGATGGCTGACATGGGGGGCTGATGGCTGACTTCGGGGGGCTGATGGATGGGGGCTGATGGCTGACATGGGGGGCTGATGGCTGACATGGGGGGCTGATGGCTGACATAGGGGTCTGATCTGAGGTCTGATTAACATTGAGGGTCTGATTGCTGGTCTTATTATCCTCCTCTAAAACCTAGGTGCGTCTCAGGGCTGTTTCACACAAGCGAGTCCATTGCGGGAATCCCGCTCCGTGTGCGAGTGTGATCCTCCGCTCTGGACTTGCAGGAGCGCATGGCATTATCAGGATTTATAATGCTATGTGTCTGTGCTTGACCTTATTTCCACAGAATCATAGTGACATAAAGCCGTCAGTAGGATTCTGCAGAAACAAGGTCAAGCAGAGGCACATAGCATTGGACTCGCTCGTGTGAAACAGGCCTTAGGCTGGGTTCAGACCTGAGCGTCTTTGATATGCGCGTTTAACGCGCGTTTTTGACGCGCGTTTTTGATGAGCATTTTTTGCAATAGTAAACGTGCGTTTGACGCGCGTTTGTGTGATTGACTGCAATGTCCTATGGCCACAAACGCGCGTCAAAACGCCCCAAAGAAGCTCAAGTACTTGTTTGAGCGTAGGGCGTTTTACAGCGCGTTTTTCAGCGCTGTAAAACGCTCAAGTGAGAACCAGGGCCATAGGGAAGCATTGGTTTTCATGTGTTGAGCGTTTTACAGCGCGTTTGAACGCGCTGTAAAACGCTCAAGTGTGAACCCAGCCTTAGAGGGCGAAAAATACGGTCCTCAAACCAGCGATTGTCTGAAGCAGAGAGAAGATACCAGGACCACACAGAGGAGAAGAGAAGCCAGCTGCTGCAGACAGGACCAGGGCCAGGTGAGCTGCGAGGGGGGGGGGGGGGGGGGGGGGGGCCAAAATGTAGCTTCACTTGTGTTGGCAAAAATCCTTGCACCGGCCCTGATTGGGTGGGAGCTGACACATCAGAACTTGCATACACTATGGGGCCAGTGGGATCACAGTGTAGGGGCACTAAGGTTTGGGGGGCTTCCTAAGATCAAAGAGCTTTTGACACGCCAGGTCTGGCCGGTGCGAGGGGCTGGATGTGTGATCTCTGAGTGACGCTTGCACTGATGATTACATGGAGCAGCAGGACAAGCTGCATTATCTGCCGGGGAGCCTCCAGGAGCAGACATCATCTATATGAATCTCTAGCTCCCCCTACTGGACATTGCCGGAGGCACAGCCCCTGTACCGAAGATCTCCTCTATTGTTTTGTGATGTACAATAACCCAGATATAAGAACAGTGCTGTATTATTAATATCTATGATATCCTGCATATTAAATGATGATGATGATGATGATAATAATAGGGAGTAATAGTATGTTCTGCCCTCCAGATGTGATTCAGTGGGAATCCTATAGGGGCGGGCAGTGTGCGGGTGTCATACCATGTCCTGACTTGTGACACCGGTTCCAAATTGATATAACCGGTGGACAAATGGATACTTCCCTCTATATACAGATGCAGTAGAGCTGAGTTTGTTATCTACGCATTTCTTTTGTGCAGTGTAATGACTTTGAATAATTAAGTCACATGAAAGAGGAAAGCACATCCTGCTTGAAGGGATGGTCCGGTTTAATGAAAGTGATGGCCTATCCTCAGGTTAGGTCGGTGGCGGTCTGACCCTTGGCACCCCCACCGATCATCAGTTTGTAGATGCAGCAGATCCCGTGCGAGCACTGCGTCCTCCTCACTGTTAGGGCTCGTTCACACGACCGTTGCCCCTCCGCGCCCGTGCTGTGGATCGCAAATTACGTGAATGGGTCCACATCCGTGATGCGGAATACACACGGAACGACCTATTTTAAAAAGGCATGCTGCCTGGCAGGGTTGATCCTGGTAATTAAAATGATACCTGTCTTGAAATAACGGGTCCAGAAGAAACAATAGGGGTTGAGTGCACTGAAGGGCGTGACCACCACTGGAAAGCTGAGGCCACGCCCCTTCTGTGCTCTGAAGACCTAATTTGCATAAAACATTAAAATCTTTTTTCCCCTCAGGAATGCAGCAACCAATTTCTACAAGACGTATCTTTTTAAGCCTCATTCACACGTCAGTGTTCGATCAGTGATTGGGAGCCAAAAACCAGGATCGGAGCCTCCACGGACATAAGGTATAAGGGAAAGATCTGCACCTGTTCTGTGTTTAGAGCCGGACCGGGTTTTGGCTCAAAATCACTGATGGAAATCACTGACCGAACACTGACGTGTGAATGAGGCATTACTCAGCAATATGCCAAGCAGTATACATGACGTAATGGGGTTGATCCTGCTGACAGGTGCCCTTTAAATACTTTACAGTGGCATGTGATGTGAAAAGCATCAAAGAAGTGAGACCCGGAAGAGATTTTCTATGGAACCAAGGAGCTGTATTAACAAAATTTGCGCGTCACTCTCGAGGAAGCCAAAAGGAGAAATTGTCTGGGAGCGCCACCACCTAAGGGACTATGGGACTATGGGACTTCCTCCCAGAGATATAAAAGTTGAGGCAGAAGGGAAGATTATACTGACATTTATTACTACCCTAGGCCGAGTGATGCCACGTACATCGGTCACGTGGCCTAGGAGCCGCTCAGCCCCATAGAAGTGAATGGGCTGAGCTGCCATGCCAAGCACAGCCGATGTACAAAGGACAGCGCTGTACTTGGTGAGCACGGAGAAGCCGCCGTGCCGGTGCCTTCTCAGCCAGCTGATCGGCGGGTGTCCTGGGTGTCAGACCCCCACCTATCATATACTGATGACCTATCCTGAGGATACTGTAGGTCGTCAGTTAGAAAGGGTTGGAAAACCCCTCTAAGGGCTCATTCACACGAACGTTTTTGGCGTTCCATATACGGGCCGTATTTTGATTCTGTATACGGTCCAGATACGGAGCCATTCATTTCAATGGGTCCGCAAAAGATGCGGACAGCACTCCGTGTGCTGTCCTCATCCGTTGCTCCGTTCCGTGGCAATTTGCTGACCGCAAAAAACGGCACGGTCGTGGCATTGAGCCCTAAGAATATGTATCTCTTGGACAGGTTCCTCACATATATTTTTTGTTTATGTTTTTTTTTTTTTTATCAACTTTTGTTCTACCACATTTTTTTGATCTAGGTCTTTTGTAGATTTTTTATTTTTTTTAATCTGTCACCTCGAGGTGCTAGCTTTAAGTCTGTGGGAATTTTGATAGACAGCACGCATGTAAAAAAAAAATGCATGCAACATGGAAAAACAATGTATGCACTTTTTGCAAGAAAAAAAAATTAAATCAAATTTGTAAAGTGATTGTGAAATGCAGCAGTCGAGTCCCTGCATGGTGATGTCATAGCTGTAGCAGGAAGTAGAGAATAGCGGGGGATCGTACCTCCCAACTTTTGAAACGAAGGAAGAGGGACACTGTATGCAGCGCAAAAAAAAAAACACTCCACACACTCACCTCTTCCCCAGCAGCAAAAGGATACGGGGAGCTCCCGGCTGGCCCCGCCCCCTGCCCAGACCTGCAGTGTGGAGCACAGACAGGGGGAGCAATGATGGAGCAGGCAGCGGGCGAACGGCTCTCTGCTTCATCATTACAGGCAACTGTCTCTGCTTCCCATGAATGCAGGGACAGGTGCCAGAAAGCGGGACAAACCTCCTCCTGTATCGGGACTGTGGCACAGCCACCTACAGTAACCTCTGGATAGGTCAATAGTATTTGATTGGTGGGGGTCCGACACCCAGGACTCCCGCCGATCAGCTGTTTGAGAAGGCAACAGCGCCCCTGTGAGTGACCAGAGGATAGGTCATCAATTATAAAGTCTTGGAAAACCCTTTTATGTTATTTTAATGTTGTTTCCCCCCTTTCCACAAAAAAATCCTTTAACTAGAGACACTGAATCAAACATAGAGTAAATATCCTTGTAAGACGTCTTGTAAGGCTCCTGGGCTCTGTGAAGACCACCGCTCTATCCTTACCCTGCCTGCCCCTTAGCAGATAGCCCTTCTAGGATACGTTCTCCATGCAGCACATCATTCTGTTATCTCTGTACTGAAATACATTGGCAAGAAATTCAGAAATCAGCCGACTTCTTAGTGATGCTTCAGTGGACGCGTCACGGACCAAAGTAGTGCATGTCTCCGTGATTTTTTTACTGACCCAAGGTGTGAACAGACACATTTAAATCAATGGATACGCACGCTGCCCGTGGAACATGCGGACAGCACACATCACTGAAAAACGGAAATGGGGTCGAGGCCTAAGATGTAAACAGGGGTTTTCCCGGCTCCTGGTATCGATGACTTATTCTCAGGGGAAGTCATTAATATCCAGTTGGCGAGGATCGGACACCGCGCATCCCCTCCAGTTGAACAAACACTATGAATGCAGCAGGAAGCACAGCTCCATTAGAGGAGTAGTGGCGGTGCTGGGTACTGCAGCTCAGCTCTCATTGACTTCAAGGGAGCAGAACTGCAGTGAGCAGCACTGGATCTACGCTTTCTGTTCAATTCACAGGGTTAGTTTCAGCTGATTGGTGGGGTGCTGACATGGTAGGTTAGCGGCCTTACCTTTTATATTTGTTGGCCTACCAAAGCAATTTTTGATAATTGTTTATTATGTGACACCTAGGACCTTTTTACATTTGTTTTTAGAGATTTATTTTTTCCTTTTTTTAGATTTAATTTTGGGGGGAAAAATATTTAAATTGTTTGTTTTCTAACTTTAGCTTTTTATTTTTTAAATATATCTGACGCAAAAATAAATTATGGCAATGGGTTCCCTATTTTGTGTTGATCATTTTGATGTATGATATGTATAGTTTTGTGTGAACAGTTTTAGGCTACTTTCACACTTGTGGCAGGACGGATCCGACAGGCTGTTCACCCCGTCGGATCCATCCTTCTGCTATTTCGCCGTGCCGCCGGACCGCCGCTCCGTCCCCATTGACTATGTCCGACTTTTTAGTCCGGCGGCCTCTCACAGCGAACTGCCGTGCTGCGTCGGAGCTCCGCCCAGTCCCCATTATAGTCTATGGGGATGGAGCGGCGGTCCGGCGAAATAGCGGAAGGACGGATCCGACAGGGTGAACAGCCTGTCGGATCCGTCCTGCCGCAAGTGTGAAAGTAGCCTTAGTTGGTGTGGGTGCTTTTAATTTTTTTTACATTTCATTTACTTTGCATTTTTATGATATTGTTTTTATTTACTTTTGACATATAATATGTTCCCCAAGAAGTCATTAAGACACCTCTGGGGGATGCTGACATGGAGGCCTCCACAGCGGCCCCCAGTCACAGTGGGAAACAGCCCCCCATGAGGGCACGGCACACTGTTAGAGCTGATCACGGTCTGTCATACCTTGCTGCTCTGGCCCTAAGCCTGTGTGTGCTGCACATATGTATCTATCGATCTATCCATCCAAATCTATCTATCTTATATCTATCTATCTCATATGTATTTATCCAGTGACCTACTTATCATGGAAGCAGAATGTGTCACTATTGTGGGGCCCATGGTGGTGTATTGGCACAGCTGGACTCCTGCTTCCAGACATAAATCCACAGTATTTTCCCACAGCCACCACTAGGTGGAGCTCAGTGCAAAAATATTGTACAGCTTCCATTGAGTTTAATGGTAGCTACATAAATCCTCCTGCATCATGTAATATAAAAAGGAGCCAGAGGATTTAGAGCTGTGAGGACTGGAGGATATTTATCAATGTATTTATGTGGGTTTCCTAATATAACTACATTATACATTGTGAACTATGGTGTTCAGAATGTTTTATTGGTCTGTCTATCTATCTATCTATCTATCTATCTATCTATTATCTATCTATATCTATCTATCTATCTATCTATCTTCTATCTATCTATCTTCTATCTATCTCATATCTATCTATCTCATATCTATCTATTATCTATCTATGTATATCTCTCTCTCTCTATAAATAAATCTCTATTTCAGCTATCCTACCACTGTGCCCTGGATTTCATTGAAAAAATTGCATAGAAGACATTTAAGCACACAATTGAATCAAAGCAGATCTAAATCCCAATATTAATTCATGAAAGTGAACTCTCCCAGGACGTCAGCGTGCGGGGCTATGATGGGAGCACCAGAGGCATAGGCAGGTCGCATTAGTCGGCTCCCCCACTAGTTTTCATTTCCAAATGGGTATTTTAGTGCAGGTTAATTCTTTCCCCAGCTTCACTGTATTGTCTATGGCTTGTGCCTCTGCACTATTTACTGCACTTCTCAATCAGTCAACCTGTTTGGAGCACAATTCTCTCCTCTGCATTCAGGCCACATACGGCGTAATACAGATAATAGTAATCCAGACATTTACCTTGTAGACAGCTCACACACATAAATATAACAAGATGTGGTTCAACTCTTGTATCTCACCGAGTCCATTAAGGGAGAACTGGATGAGCGTAAAAAGCTGCAATCAAATCAGGGTCAATCAGTCTGCGAGGAGTCTGAACAGTTCTGTTATGGTTCCTGTTTGAACATACAGACACAAGAAAGAAAGCTTCCTACAAACCTCCACAATACAGGAGACCAGAGGACCAGATGGGGGGCTTCAAAGTGCTCCTTAAACCTCATGGATGATTGTGCAAAATCTTTATCAGGCTTTCAAACTAGCTTATGCAGTTTATAGATGTGTTGTGCTATTGTTCGTCTCCAAAGTCATTTTTCTATTCATTCATCTACATAAGACTGGCTAAAATACATCTGTTCTGCTCCTTCGTTCCCAAAAGCGCTGCACCCAAAATTGCCTTGATAAGGATAGATTAGTGGATACCTTTCCTTAGGCACTGGAGTTTCAATGAACTTTGCAAAAACGTATAGTACAAGGGAAGATAAGAAATGTTGTAAAATATCTTATCAAAGTAAAATGCCTCTTTTACCACTTAGCCACTTTTTCTTTTCACCTCCCACCTTCTGCACTGATCATTCATCCCCAAGTCACAGCTAAAATCCATCTTTGATGACACGATTGATGACAAGCTTGTGAAAGGAGGGGCGGAGAGACACAGAGATGCTGCTCACTGGCTCTAGTCATTTTTCTATCTTTCCTCAGTGCTGTATTCACAACTACACTGCTGTATGACATCCTCCATGACCAGGGGCTCATGAGCCCTGGTGCAAGAGTTCAGCTTGGGCCCCCCTTCCCTCAGTGCTTTGTGGCCAGGGGCAGGGAAGCACAGTCTTCATGCTGCATGAGGCATAAACTGAAACGGCAGCACCCCCCCATGCCAAATTCTTGACCTAACCTCTTCTCTCCAGCCAGAGGTATAACTTGACCAGCATGCACTCTCTACAATACCTGTATCTTCTTATGCAGCACAAGAGTCTTTGGGCCCCCTCAGGCTCCAGGGCCAGGTACCGACTGCTACCTCCGCACACCCTATAGCTACACCCCTGTCCATGACGTTGTTGCTGCCTCTGGAAAGGGGCTCCTTAGAGATAGGGGAGCAGGGTCTTCACTTCCCTATGTGTGCTGTGTATAGGGGACATCATAGCAGCTAGTCTTCACTAAATAGTTCACAGCAAACTGAGAATTAATAAATACCAGATACGAGGTATATAACGGCCATCCAAAAACAGAAAACATTTAGAAACAGACTAAATGATAAATCACAATTTTCAAAACTGGCAGTTACTCTTTGTATATTAAAAAAGCGAATCCAATATCTATTCGGCATCAGTTCTTCATTGTTTAAATGGGGTTTTCTGGAATTTTAAAGGGCATCTGTCACCACATATGTCCAAATAAAACTGGCTGACTGATGTCTGGTCAGCTGAACACCTTGATCTTGGTCCCATATTCCTCATTGCCAAGAAAAAAAGCTGTTTTAATATATGCAAATAAGCCCCTAGGAGCAACGAGGGTAGTTTCATTGCACCTTGTTGCTCACTGCCCCTCATGCCACATCCTCACACCTAAGACTAACAGGCCAGGCAGGGAAAACATATTCATGCCTGGCTCTGCAGTTTGGCAGGAATGCATTCAGCCCATGCGCAGTAAAGGGATGGAAACAATCTTTTTACTGTGCCGAATGCGCTTCCACGAGACTTGTGGTCCATGCTCGGCACCCTTGCCGATCTGCTGTTTGAATAGACCACAGTGCTTGGTAAATGATGAAGCCCCATACTAAGCCAGTGACATTCATCGGTCACATGGCCTAGGAGCAGCTCAAGAGAATAGGGCTGAGCTGCAATACCAAGCACAGCCACCACACAATGTACGGCGCTGTGCTTGGTGAACAGCGAGAAGACCAGGTTCCTTCAAACAGCTAATTGGTGTTGGACCCCCTATCCTGAGGATAAGACCATCAATATCAAAAACTTGGATAATCCATCTACTTGCTGTGGTTCAGTAGGAACCAGGGGTGTAACTACCATAGCGACAGACCATGCGACTGCTATGGGGCCCAGGGCAAGAGGGGGCCCAGTCTTAGTTGGGATCATCTCCTCTTCTACTGGAGGTCAAAACTTGGTCAGGACTCTACCCTCTAAAGGAACAACTTTTAGCAAATGAAGAAGTTGAAAAATGGCCCATGGGTCATTGAAAATGGTTTAGGCAGAAACCCTTCTGTCCTGTGTGGGGGGCCCTGGTTTGATCCTTGCTGTGGGGCCCTTACCTCTCTATGTACGCCGCTGGTATGAACCTTCCTCATCTCATGGTTCATTACAAGACACAGATTTGATATAAGTTCTGTAATGAGACGTGCAACCGTGCATCTTTCACATGACCAGGATAGGGTCTATCCACTACAAGTAAACGATGAAGAGAAGACTCCTGAATAACAGCAAGCAGAGTTCTTGAAAACCGTGATGAATCGGAATAAAAATGGTATGCCTTTTCGTTATGTCAATAATCATTTTTAGTTGTTGAAGCCGTCATGCTGCACACCGTACCTATGTCATGGGGCACCACACGGGTCTTTGTTGGCCTATAGGTTATTTTTTACTTTTGGATGAATGCGCTTAGACGCGTCAGTTGCTCATTTTCCCAGTAACGACCTTTTCTGAGCCGGGGCTGCTTTTCATTGTACGCAATTACTGTACTAATATATTCGCCAAGGCCCAAGGCAGTGCACACTGTAAATACAGCCCTGGGTGGTGACAGATGGGAGAGGAGGACAAGGAGACAAATTAAAAGGGCAAACGATATGAGAGAACAATGGGGAAAGGTGTGCAGCGGGACAGTCCTATAAATTAATTACAGGAAGCCCTAGAACGCCGGGGGTCGGTCTATTTCCATGGACGCCTTCCGTTCAGCCTTGATTTGATTAGAGGGATTATAAATATCTGAATTTCAATTGTCTGCAGGAATATTATCATAAGAATATCGGTGATGGACAACTGTCTGCGGGGAGCGTGCCTGAGATGGCTGATGGACGGCTGGCGCCGTTAATGAGCTGGTGGTTCAGCACACCAGAGAACAGCTGTCAGTCTTGCTGCAGATCAATGCGCCGCGGTATTTGCATGAGACAAGACTGTTCGGCAGTGCGACATGTATTACAATTACAGAAAGGCGACCAAAGGAAGAGATTGGGGGACATTTGTAATGTAAAACATTCTGGGGTCGTGCTCCGTGTTTCTTGCCTTTTTTTTTTTTTTCACGTAAGGGATCAGACCTGTTATTTTCACCGAGGAAAAACATGATGGCTGCATGGTGACATGTGTGGCCTGGAAGATGAATGACCCTACCAGAAAAACACCGGCGCTTTCTTGACAAGGGCTGGAGATGTAAAGTGTACTTGTAATTACTGTAGAAACATAGGGATCCAGAGGGTGTATCAATAATAACGATCGCGCCATTATACAGTGTTGTCGTAGCGGCGTAATGTAATAAATCAGGCGCCATGTAAGAAATATGAACAGAGAAGTTACAATCATTAGAATAAGGTCTGAAAAACTGTGTTTCTCAATGGGGATTTTAAGGAGGTCCAAAAAAAATAAAAAATGTGCAATATTGCCAAGTGGCCTCATATGATGACAGCCCAGTAGAGGTGCACGGCACTGTACCTGCACTGTCCTCAGGTATACAGATGCACAGATTTAAAAAAAATTCTAAAACTGTCTTATAGTCCATCAGTTTAGTTCCATACTACATCACCAGCATTATATGATAGCACATGAATTCCCTGTGGCTCTGAAGAGCCGTACGCTAGTCCACGTGCCACCGTGCAGCCTCTGTGCCATGAGCTTTAGGCCTCATGCACGTTGTTTTTTTTGCGTTCCGTATACGGACTGTATACGGAACCATTCATTTCAATGGGTCCACAAAAAAACCCTGTATGCATTCCGTTTCCGTATGTCCGTTTTTCTGTTCCGTTCAAAGATAGAACATGTCCTGTTATTTTCCGCATAACGGACAAGGATAGGACTGTTCTATTAGGGGCCAGATGCGTCGTTCCGCAAAGAACGGAACGCACACGGATGTCATCCGTATTTTTTGCGGATCCGTTTTTTGCGGAGCGCAAAATACTGACAAAGCCATACGGCCGTGTGCAAGAGGCCTTAGGGTACATTCACACGTTCAGGATCTATGTGCAGAGAATCCACGCTGAAATCTGCAAGTGTTCGCAGGAAAATCCATGCAGACAACCCACATCCAATGGGGCAGATTTGATGCGAATTTACTCTCCTCATTGAAGTGAATGGAGAATCTGGTCAGGAAAAATAATATAAAATGACATGCTTTGGATTTTAAGATCCGCACCGCAGGTCAAAATACGCACGGAAAAAATACATGTACATGAGAATTTCAAATTCTCACAGAATACAGTGTGCATGAACTACGGTGCAGATTTTCCGCACGCAAATGTGCGCTAGAAATCCTGATCTTGCGAATTTAGCCTAGGTGTTAGGGCGCGGCCGCACTTTTAGGTATCTGCATGCAGTTTTGGAAGCCATAACCAGGAGTGGATCATAATAGCAGAAAGACTATAAAGGACAGATACGACTTCTCGTCTCTTTTGAATTCATTCCTGGCTTTGGCTTCCAAAACGTCATCAGGAAAGCTGACTGTGTGGCCGTACCCCTAGAGTGAGAGCGGCCATTGGTTTAAAGAGGTTTCGTGGGAAATTTTAGTATTGATGACCTATCCTCAGAATAGGTCAATACTCAATACCGGTGGAGGTCCAGTACTGATCAACTGATTGAAGAGGCCATGATGCTTCAGTGAGTGCTGCAACTTAGAGGGGGTAGTAAAGGGAAGAGAGGCATGTGTGTCACCTCGGGGGGCACTTGTATGAATGAATTTGCCAGAAATGTCACAGGAGCGGCTCCCTGAATTTGCCAGAAATGTCACATCAAGTGTTTAATCTGCTGGGGACAGTCCGTGACTTACCTACCGCTCCAGCCAGTCATCCATATAGTCTGGCAAAGTTATTCTGCTCCTGGACTCTACTCAACTTCTTCTCCTGACCTGAGCAGTCATCCTCTAAACCCCAGTTATATAGGGTCACCAAGCTGGGACATCAAGCCGTGAGACTGCAATGGCCTTTTGACAATGATGTCACTAATATGACAACACATGTGATGTCGTAGGTTCAAATACAGGAGGGAATCTTGATAGCAAATCATTGCTTACTCTTCTGGGTTGTCTAAGACCGAAAATAAAAAACATTAGGAATCATTTTCTGCTTCCCATTGCTACTTGTAACCACTAATGTGTCTACGTGTAGGACAGGGCTGGGGTGGTCAGCAGTGGAGACTCTCAAGGTAGCAAGGTGTGTTCACCTTCCTCCCTACATTTTGGATTTTTAAAGGGGTTTATCAACTTTCCCGTCCTGTTTCCGCTCATAGGCATTTATCAGAACCTAAAAACGTGCTTCTTAATTAAAATGGTTGCCTGAGTGTAGAAATATAGATCTTTTACTTCGATCAAAGAACTGTGGGAAATCAAATCCTGGCATGGAACATTATACACTGCTTCTTCCACTTTGCTCATTTTCAGCTAGAAATGAAGAACATTAGATTGGAGATCAGCCAGCTTGGAAGGAAATGCAGAGAATACCACCCAGGACTACCGTACAATTTCTGCTCCAGAAAAAAAATAACTATTCTAATATTTGGGATCTAGTCAAGCCCATCTGACATGAGACATATGAAGAAAAAAATGTTCAAAGCGATGACAGATGACAGATGATTTGGGTTTATTGGTTTAATAGATGAAATTGCTCTTCAGATCACTGCCTAGATCAGTATAAGAATAGGAATATGATATGTTTCTTATTATACTGCACTTAATTGAGATATGGATACCTGGAAAACATTGCTTTATTTTTTTTTTTTCATTTTTCCATTTAATTCTTGCAATTTTAAATTGAAATCATGGCTGAATAAAAGGAAGTGGTGTGTGTGTGTGTGTGTGTGTGGGGGGGGGGGGGGATTGGTTCTCATTGAAGAGACACAGAGGTGTATGGAGACTTCTTTTTCATGCAATGCTCTATAGTAAATATTAATAAACTAAAATAATGGGCGAGCACACTGCATTTGTATCATCCAGTGCATAAAATTTAATTAAATCCAATAAATGAACACGTGGTAGAGTTAAAATCAGTCACACAATAAAATAAAATACAATAAAATACTAAAAACAATAAGCTTGGATAAATACACTTGAATAAATACCGCAGATAGATGGGATGGTATACACAATAGGTAAAGTCCAATTAATGGTATATGGAGCAAAGTGACATCAGAAAGTCCATTAGAATCGATATCTCTAATTCTCCTAGCCAGGAGATCTTAGTCACAAGTCTATTGTATAATCAGTACACCAGAGATGTGTGCTGGTGTTGTAGCTCCAATATGGAGAGAGTGTCCTCTTACAATCTCTGGCCGACTGCTTAGAATAAACTCCTATATAGAACCTTCGGTGTTGATATTTGTGCACCAATTGGCTGTATAATGTTACAAAGTCCCGTAGTCACTGTGGGTATAGCAACCCACAGTGACTACTGTGGGACTTTGTAACATTATACAGCCAATTGGTGCACAAATATCAACACCGAAGGTTCTATATAGGAGTTTATTCTAAGCAGTCGGCCAGAGATTGTAAGAGGACACTCTCTCCATATTGGAGCTACAACACCAGCACACATCTCTGGTGTACTGATTATACAATAGACTTGTGACTAAGATCTCCTGGCTAGGAGAATTAGAGATATCGATTCTAATGGACTTTCTGATGTCACTTTGCTCCATATACCATTAATTGGACTTTACCTATTGTGTATACCATCCCATCTATCTGCGGTATTTATTCAAGTGTATTTATCCAAGCTTATTGTTTTTAGTATTTTATTGTATTTTATTTTATTGTGTGACTGATTTTAACTCTACCACGTGTTCATTTATTGGATTTAATTAAATTTTATGCACTGGATGATACAAATGCAGTGTGCTCGCCCATTATTTTAGTTTATCTACATTACCCTTTGAGGGTGGGTGTCCCTCACATTTGGGCTAGCAGCACCTGTTCCACATTTCCGCCTTGAGTGAGCCACCATTTTACTGTCGGTTTACTATAGTAAATATTACCCTTCCCCCCTATGCTACATCTGAGGCCTCTCATCTGGCAGACGAGGGGCAAGAACCCCGAAACAGTTTTCTACAGATGGGTATGAGATGGGAGTACACAGATCTCGCAGGGCTCCATAGCGAACTTAGTATGGGCCCCACACTGCATCAAACACTCCCAGACAATGTTGAAAGCAAATCGCGATGCCACAGATTTCAAATTTATGATCTTAACGGAAGAAGTTTTTAATAAAAAATGGCGTAAAAAAAAGTTGCCCTCTGCCTCATTCACCTTATGTAACTTCTAAGTCAGAAAAAGTGGAAGAGGGGCTTTATAAATATGGCACAGATCCTGAACAGAGTATTGTACAGACAACCAATAGAGGCAGACCACGCAGCTGCTATGGGGCTCCTGGGAGAAGGGGACCCACAGTGGAGGATAGGCCCCGCCCACTAATTACACTTGTACTGCTACCTGAGAATGTAATAAGTGGAGAAGGTCCTCCAGTGCAGGTAGCCAAGAAATAGCAGAGCAGCAGAAGTCTGAAGGACCTTTGGTGATGTCATCAACCATGTGACCAGTGCAGGAAGCCAAGGAATAGCAGAGCAGCAGAAGTCTGAAGGACCTTTGGTGATGGCATCATCATGTGACGAGTGCAGAGGACTGGTGAAAGACCTGTGGGATGTCGCTGTGAGGGGGCGGAGCTTCTGTGTGGCCCCTGCTGGAGTAGAGGTTAGTGGTGTCCTGGTATAACCCATATAACATCCTAGAAAAGCTTGGAGTTGTAGTTCTGTCCTATTATATCCCCCTCTATGTAATTTAAACGTATGCCCTAGTACAGTCTGGTAATACTGGGATTTGTAGTTCTCTCCTCCTATACCTCCTCTCCGTAATATATACTGAGGCCCCATAATAAGTCTGGCCATACTGGGGGTCATAGTTATTTCCTTTTAAAGCTCTCACCTATTACAACTAGATGATGCCCTATAATAATCTGGACATGCTGGGAGTTGTAGTTCTCTCTTCTTAGGCTGGGTTCATATCAACATTTAGTTTTCCGCTTTGCGTGCAGGACTTTTTTCCGTCTAAAATAACGGATCTCAGATGGAAATGGCTTAAACGGATGCTAAATGTGCAGAACTGATGCTTGAAGTATAGGATCAGTTTTTTTTTCTTTATTTTCCTGTTCTTCTGACGGACCAGAAGTATGAAAAACTAAACAGTGATGTGAACCCGGCCTTATACTCTCTCTGTAATATCCACTTGTATCCAATAACAGCCTGAACATGCTGGGAGTTGTAGTTCTCTCCATTTTACCTCTCCCTGTGTTGCCCCCTAATTTCCAATAATAACAATCTGGTGATAATGAGACTTGTAGTTCCCTTGTCACTATTGTAATGTTCTGCAGCAGCTGATGTGTGTATTAGGCTTTGTTCACCTGTGTGCTGGTGACGTTCACTGTTCTGCCCTCTCATAGGAGCAGAACAATGAGAATCACCGCAGTTCTGGAATCTGGCGCTTCATGGTGCTTGACGGATCCCCCTGACTATGATCAGATCTGACAGGTTTCCATCTGCCAGCCTATAAAATTGTGTCCAGCATTTATGACCTGATCTGCGAAAGAGGCCCCAACACAGATGTGATCTAAGCCTTATATGTTCTCTAGCATCAGATTATGATGTTTTGCAGCAGCTGAGGTGTGTATTAGGAGGTTCTGCAGCAGCTGGGGTGTTTTAGGAGGTTCTGCAGCAGCTGAGGTCTTATGTGTATTAGGAGATTCTGCAGAAGCTGAGGTGTGTATTATGAGGTTCTGCAGCAGCTGAGGTGTGTATTAGGAGGTTCTGAAGCAGTCAGAGAAACATCAGTTGTGACTGGCTTAAATCCTTTAGTTTTTGGTGTCTGCACTTTGTAAAATGTTCCTTGCCTGTTCCTCTGCCAGCACGTGTCGCACTGTGACCTGACTGACCAGTCCAGACCTGACTTGATCTTGCACCGTCCCCAGTCCAGACTCCAGACCAGTGCTGTGAAGATCTGCCCCAGGCCCTGACCGCACTCCGCCAGCAGCACAAACAGTAAGTCAGCATTGGGGAGGAGGTGAAGCAGGAGCAGGCACAGTCCATGGAGGAAGGATGGCACACTATATAAAATGTAGCAGCAGCGGGCACAGTTCATCGGGTAAGGCTAGGTAATCAGATTTTGGCATTCTGTTCCAGCATACCAGCAGAATACCAGAATCGCCAGAACCAGCCAAACAGTGATGAGCGGCAGGGGCAATATTCAAATTCGCGATATTTCGCGAAATTTTGGGCGAATATTCATCATATATTCGCGAATTTGAGAATTCGTGATCTCCAGTCATTATTTTCTTGATTGCAAAAATCGCCAATCAGAACATTTGCGATAACAATTTGCGATCAACACTTTTCCAAAAGTCAAAGATATTGCAGCCTTCTCATCGGCCCACAAGCAAGAAGAGTGAGGGATCATGGGTACTGATGAAAAAAAATCTAGAATATTCACGATTACGAAGATATAGCACTATATTCTAGATATTCGCGAATTCTCGAAGTGCCAATATACGCAATAAAAATTTGCGATTAGAATATTCGCGATCAACACTAATGGCAAACACTGCTGACACCTGCCGGATCCCAATCACAATAATGGGGTCATTCAAGATTGTTTTGCCCTTTGTTTTTGATAGAATCTGCAATGGAGGCTTCTGCAGTAGATGTGCACTTACCCTAAGGGGTACGATGGGTCACTCGCAAGGGGGCCCAATTCAGATTCTTGCCATGGGGCCCAGTGATTTCTATATACGCCCCTGCAGACAACCGGCATAAATGTATTGATAAATTTCCCCCATGTAGCTCTCTGTTTGCGCTCACCTCAGTGTATCATAAAACTGTCTGCCTGAAGTCACCACTAGGGGGAGCTCAGTGCATAGGAATTTACACTGTTATAGCATTGACTGCAATGGAAACTGTAACATCTCTTTGCACTGAGCTCCAAGAAAGGTACACAATGAGCTAATTTGCAAACCTCTGATTCCCATGGAAGGCAGATTGGTGTGGTAAGGACAAGAAGAATATACAAAAACAAGACATATGAAATAAAATAAGGCCAAACAAGGACCACCCCTCCCATTGTCTCCATTGTCTGATAGGTGGAGAACGGAGCGGGGAAGGTGGTGGCTGGAGGACCCTGGGTTTCCCCAAGTCCGGCCACCACCAAGCGCTCTCCCTATAGAAGTGCATAGGAGTGCACCGCGCTTGTGCGGCCACCGTTCCCATTCATTTCTATGGGGCTGATGGAAATAACAGAGCCAGCGCTCAGCTATTTTCGGTGGCCCCATAAAAATGAATGGAGGGTGGCTGTGCATGCTCAGTGCTCCGTCCACCACCTTCGGGGCTCCGTTCTTGGTGTAGGTGCAGGTCCCAGAGGTGGGACCCGCACCTATCAGACAATGGGGGCATATCTTAGCAATACGCCCCCATTGTCTGCGATGGGAAAACCACATTACGATCACTTGTCATCCAGCCTTTGCCTTTGGGAACGTGCTCACATTCCATAAAACCTGATAATTGCTGCTAACTGGACTCTTCTGTACTTTAACAATGCGCTTGGCCATTTCTTCTAATCAGATATTACATGGGTAAATGGAGGCACAGTAATCTTATGTAACATCTTATCCTTTTTTTACATAAGTGACTAATAAGGGAAGAAATGTAGGCATTATTCAAGGACTTATTTATTTTATATATTGATTTATTTATTTGTTTATATTTCATATATTTATGTTAATTTATTTAAACAGTCCCCTCTTCTGACGTATCTGTACTCACATTCCCCATGTAATAACAATTCTGGAGCATCTAATATTATGACTCAGTTTTGAGTCATTCCTCTATTATTCCCGCTAGACATTAATAAATGAATTGTCAGCAGTAATGCAAAAATGAAAATTGGGGTTAAAAGACACTAAACATAAAATACACAACTTCACGTTCATGGAAAGAACAGCAACTCTCAGGCAAGACTATACATATGAATATTTTTGCAGGTTTTCAGAAATCCCTTTATAGAAAATGACAATCTTGTTAGGACATAGCTAGCCTGAAGTTTCTGATAGTAGATAGCAGTAGACTGTATCAACCTGATCACCTGTTATACATTAGGTTTTGTGCACCTTTAAGAGTTCTAAACCATAGAGAATGACCTGGAGTAGAAAGCGCAGGATCTCACTGTTTTCTTCATTTATTGTATGGAACATCTCCTCGGTGATTCGCAGTCCATGGTGGCTACTGTCAATCTCAATAGACACAAAGGTGAAGAAGCTGACAGGAAGCAAGCAGGCCTCAACCACACTTTTCTGCCTTTTGTGACAGAAAAAAACAGCCTTGGCCTATTTATATAGGGGTTTGACAGCAAAAACAGACCTGAGTTTACTGTTTATAGATAATAAAAGACCAAAATTGAAATTGAGCCCTGTATATTAGTATTCTTTATACAGTCATCTCGGTGTAATATACGCATTCAGCCAATTACCTTACACTCACTTTCCATGCAGCACAGAGTATTACAGACTATGGCCACCTTTGCAAACATTTTAATCTAATATTAAAAACTTAAAAGTAACTTTGCAATTGGTCTTAATTCGAGATGAGTGAATTTCCCAAAATTCCTTTTGGTTGCATTCATCCAAACTGGGTACAAATAAATTATACTCAGATCGAAACTGCTTTAAAGGGGTTGCAGGGCCGTTTCTTGGACCGGGTGGGCCGGGTGGCCGTCTGGGGCGCTGTCAGAAGGGGGGCGCCGGCAGGGCACAGCAGGAGATGAGCGCTGCGCTTCCATTGTGGAAGCGCTCACTCATCTCTATAGTCATCTGTATCGCCGTCCGCTGGCTCAGGCGGCTCTTATTACTGGCACATGGGGAGGGAGAGGTGTGTCCCCTCCCTGTTCCTCTTATAGGCTGCCAGCACTAGGCCGGCAGCCTATCAGAGGACAGTGCAGGCGGCGCGATGATGTCATCGCGCCGCCTGAGCCAGCGAGGGACACAGGCCGGAAGAGGCCTGCATCGCATCCTGGAGGAGGTAAGTATACATATTTTTATATATATATATATATATATGTACAAATTACAATACTGGCACATAAGGGGGGCTACTGGCACATGATAGGGGGCTACTGGCACATAAGGGGAACTACTGGCACATAAGGGGGGCTGCTGGCACATAAGGGGGGCTGCTGGCACATAAGGGGGGTTGCTGGCACATAAGGGGGGCTACTGGCACATAAGAGGGGCTACTAGCACATAAGGGGGCTACTGGCACATAAGGGGGCTACTGGCACATGATAGGGGGACTACTGGTACATAAGGGGGGCTACACGCACATAAGGAGGACTATTGGCACATGATAGGGGGGCTACTGGCACATAAGGGGGCTTCTGGCACTTAAGGGGGACTACTGGGACATGGGGGGGGGGCTACTGGCACATAAGGGGGGCTACTGGCACATGATAGGGGGGACTACTGGCACATAAAGGGGACTACTGGCACATAAGGGGGGCTACTGGCACATAAGGGGGGTTGCTGGCACATAAGGGGGGCTTCTGGCACATAAGGGGGGCTGCTGGCACATAAGGGGGGCTACTGGCACATGATAGGGGGGACTACTGGCACATAAGGGGGACTAATGGCACATAAGGGGGGCTACTGGCACATAAGGGGGGCTGCTGGCACATAAGGGGGGCTACTGGCACTTGATAGGGGGGCTACTGGCACATGATGGGGGGCGACTGGCACATAAGGGGGGCCTACTGGCACATAAGGGGGGCTACTGGCATGTTTTAGGGGGCTACTGGCACATTAAAAGGGGGGCGACTGGCACATAAGGGGGCTACTGGCACATGATAGGGGGGCACTCTGGCTACTGGCACATGATGGTGGGGGGGCTCTTATTACTGGCACATGATTGGGGGGCATCTATGGGGGCTCTTATTACTGGCACACGATTGGGGGCATCTATGGGGGCACATCTTACTGGCACATGATTAGGGGGCATCTATGGGGGCGCATCTTACTGGCACATGATTAGGGGGCATCTATGGGGGCACATCTTACTGGCACATTATTGGGTGGCACTATAGGGGCATCTACTGAGGCTAAAAAGAAGGGGTATTTTATATGGGGGGCTCTGTATAGGGGCATTTTATACTGGGACACATTATGGTGGGTACTATGGGGAAGGGGGGAGAGGAGCACTATGGAGTCATCTACGGGGGAACTAAGAAGGGGTATTTTATATTGGCACATTATGGGAACATTAGCTCAACTGGGGGCATTACAAGGGGGTATGTTTTGCACATTATAAGGAGAATTATTTCTACTGGGGGGGCATTATGATGGGCTTTATTACTCCCCCATGGTATGACCCCCTAGTAGCAGCACCAGCCTCTCCCTGCTCTGCTATTCCTCTGCCCCTTCTCCAAATCCTTATTATGAAATCTTTCTCATTAGGATAAAACACAACATCAGCTCTGCCGAGCCCCGGGCCAAAGTGTTGAAGTGGTGTCCGAGATCCCCAAGGGCCAAGCCAAGTAATTGTAAGTTTTCATGTGAAATATGTTTGTTAGGGCTCATTCAGACGGCCGTATGCTGTCTGCAAAAATACTGAATGCTATCCGTTTTTTTGCGGATCCGCAAAAAAAATGAAACATGTCCTATACTTGTCCGTGAAAATCAGGACATGGCCCCATTGAAGTCTATGGGTCCGCAAAAATACTGAATGCTATCCGTTTTTTTGCAGATCCGTTTTTTTGCGGATCCGCAAAAAAACGGATAGCATTCAGTATTTTTGCGGACAGCATACGGCCGTCTGAATGAGCCCTTATACACATATAGCCTACACTGTGCCCCACAATATACAGTATACTCTACACTGTGTAGGGGTTAGACTACTTTGACACTACCGTTCAGAGCGGGTCCGTCTGATGTCTGCACAGACGGATCCGCTCCTATAATGCAGACGTTTGGATCCGTTCAGAACGGATCCGTCTGCATTATAGTTTAAAAAAAATTTCTAAGTGTGAAAGTAGCCTGAACGGATCCGTCCAGACTTTACATTGAAAGTCAATGGGGGACGGATCCGTTTGAAAATTGAGCCATATAGTGTCAACTTCAAACGGATCCTTCCCCATTGACTTACATTGTAATTCTGGACGGATCCGCTTGCCTCCGCACGGCCAGGCGGACACCCGGACGCTGCAAGCAGCGTTCAGGTGTCCGCTTGCTGAGCGGAGCGGAGGCTGAACGCTGCCAGACTGATGCATTCTGAGCGGATCCGCGTCCACTCAGAATGCATTAGGGCAGTACGGATGCGTTCGGGGCCGCTTGTGAGAGCCTTCAAACGGAGCTCACGAGCGGACACCCGAACGCTAGTGTGAAAGTAGCCTTATACTGTTTATTGTACAGCATGGCACAGAGGTTATATTGTCCGGCATGGTGTAACCGCCATACATTTTATGTACAGTATACAGTAATCCGCCTTGCCATCTATGCTTTGAATCTGGTTTTATATGTTACTTGGTTTTTGTACATTTACTTGCGTGTGCTAGTTGAGACCTGCTGTGATTAGGTTTTAGTTAGTTATTAAATGCTAACATGACAGTTTTTTGGTTTTACACATTATTGATGATTGTACAGTATTTCATGACTACTCTTCTAAGGGTATTGCCTTCCTATATACTGCAGTTCTCCTGTACCACTCTGCCTGCAACTTTTAGCAGTTTAAGCAGTAATTTATTATTTTCTTTTGCTCTCAATAAATCTTGTGTTGAGCAAAAAATTTATAGTGAGACGGTTGCAAGTACTCTTCTGATATGATTTCATTGAGCAGTTTTGATGGGGGGGGTTGACACTCGCCCTGAGAGAAATTTTACCTAGAAACTGCACTGGGTTATCCCATGATTATTGTAAAAAATGAAATTCAGACATCATATAGCACATGACAATCTCTTTCAAACAAAGCTGGAACCAGCCCCGTACCTCACATGGATCCAGAGATCCCCACATTCATTGCTCGGCTAGATTTATATCAAGCTGACAGCTCAGGGGGCGTGTCTTTTCTTCTGCAGCTAAGGGGGCGTGTCCATGCTCTACCTATCACAGCTCAAGAGGCAGTTGTAAAATGAAACTGAGCATGTGCGGCCTTCTCAGTGAGCAGGTCAAAGACATAAGAAACAAGAAAACAGCAGGTGGCGCTATACAGATACATATTATTTAATAACTCAGAGGCTATGCTAAATTTTTAATTACATGCAATTACAAAAGTATTCAGATCCAGGCGCTGGTTTGAAAACTGTAGAATATTTTTCATGGGACAACCTCTTTAAAGAGGTTATGTGACCTCAGATGGTGGAATATTCAAGGTCAGATGGGTGCGGGTTCCACCTCTGGGACCAACACCTATTTCTAGAACAGGGCTCCCAAAGTGAACAAGAGCGCACTGCGCATGCGCAGCATGCTCTCGATCCACTTCTATGGAGTGTCAAAAACAGCCAAGTGGGCATACTCTGCTTCTTTCGGAGGTACTATACAAATGAATCGAGAGTGCACTGTGCAAGTGCATTCACCTTCATAGGACTCCTGGAAGTAGCTGAGCCAGCTCGCTATGGGTGGAAGGGCAATAGGTGGATGCAGCTCGCTGTGGAACCAATGTATCTTTTGCCCTTATCATTAGAGCTTTTTGGAATTAACTGATTTCATGCTGTCCCATGAGGATCCATTTTACAAGGCAAGTCTGATCAGCTGGAGATAAACTGGTGTCATCCGGGAAGCTGCGGCCGGCTAAAAAATGACCCGCATAGGACCTATGGAGGCCATGTAGTATTATTTGCGTGCCAATCAAAATAATGGCAGTCCTTATAATAACACTTGGATGTGCTGTGTCTGCCCCACCGCATCCTCTATGTGAGAACATACCCTATATGTGGTGCTTTATAAATACACTACAATTTGTAGTCAAGTCTATGATGCTGAGGTTGAGATGAGAAGATGAAGAAATGTCTCAAGCGTTCTCCATCTGTCTATCAGTCCATCGGGACAGTTATTTACATTTGCAGTATTGTTCCAAGGAATTTAATTCTACCACAACATGATCTGTCACGTAAGACTTACAATAAGGGGACGACCCAGTGTCAGAAAACAGAGGATCTCCATGTATTGTAGTGTTAGGGACTGATTGAATTGTTCTACAAATTAAAAAATGTCATATATCACACCTTACTGATAAGATGCTGACATATTACACAGTCCTGAAGAAGAAGTTGGAGTTGTTCACATCGGCCTTTACCCTCTTAGAAGAGGCTGGAAGTTATTACAGGGCAACATTATATTGAGACAATATAGACCCGAATGAAGTGTCACCAGCAGCACCATTCTCCTGGTGATAGCTGCTTCCCCAGTACATGGATGCTCCCTGACCACAATATTAAACTGAAGACGAGGTAGAAGACTGCCATGAGACATCAAAGCCACAAATTTAATAAGCCAATAATGAAAAATTGCTAACATAATAAAATCAGTATAAATTAGAACTTGACCCATCGGAACCAGGTTGATTATAAGCATAGGGACCTGACCACAGGCAAACTTGCACATTCCTGCCGCCCTCACTTTACATTTTTGAACAGTTTTACTTGCCATTGGAAATTGTCCTCCTAGGGTTAATGGTAAATTTAGGTTGCTTCTAGTTTGCCTTTTTAGGGGCACCCTAACAAATGGGAGCCCAGGTAAATTGCCCAGTTTACCAGTAGTGATGAGCGGCATAGGCAATATTTGAATTCGCGATATTTCACGAATTTTTGGCCGAATATTCGCCATAAATTTGCAAATTCGAGAATTTGTGATCTCCAGTCATTATTTACTTGATTGCAGAAAATCGGCAATGTAATATATTCGCTATAAAAATTCGCGATTAGAATACTCGCAATCAACACTAAGGGGTTGGCAACTATCCTATTGGTTGCTAGGAATGTTGCTAAGTTCCGATATTCGCGATAAATTCGCCATTAGAATATTCGCGATCAACACTATTTGCGAATACAAATATGTAGCACTATATTCTAAATATTCACAAATTCTTGAAGTGGCGATATTCGCCATTAAAATTCGACACTATTTACCAGAACTTCAAATTGTCCTTGCGTGTTACTAGAAATTGAGAAACCCAATGCCTGTGTCACACTACGCTTTCTATTTATCTTCGCCATAAACATAGGAAAAATATCCCAACATGACAAATGTAAAGGTAAAACTCCAATGTATGTTCCTATATGCCATACAATGTAATATGTCACCCATAGGTCCCATTGTTAAAAAGAAAAAAATATGCCTTGCTGTGTGCTTTTCTTACTATAGCCTATAGTACAGATGAGCAAACCAGGCAAGATTCGGTTCGGTTCATTTCAGGTTTACAGAACTTTTGAAAAAAATTTAGGTAAGGCACAAATCACTTTTTCCCAAACGAGAGACAGGAGAGAGCATCAAGCATAAAAATGTGTGTTCCTTAACAATATATATATATATATATATATATATATATATATACTTCACAAATAACGAGGCAGCACTTCCAGCTTTAGGTGGTAGGGTGAAGACCCCAAAACTTTAATCCCAGCAACGTTTCGGCCTACTCAATGAGGCCTTTATCAAGCTGATAAAGGCCTCATTGAGTAGGCCGAAACGTTGCTGGGATTAAAGTTTTGGGGTCTTCACCCTACCACCTAAAGCTGGAAGTGCTGCCTCGTTATTTGTGAAGTATATATCGTGGAGGAGGGGCTGGCCTCTGTGGGGACTTGCACCCAGTTCATCACGTCTGACTGTGCTGCTGTGATATTTGCGATTTTATATATATATATATAGCATTCTCTAAGGGGTACCCTAGTATGCTGAGTACGTTTGTGCAGTATTATAGGTCAGGCTATGCTCCTCTGGGTTTCTGGGAAAGGTATTAAAATTAGTTTTCCTAAACCTATCTGATGCCAGCAGATGTTAGACATGATAATTTGCATATATTTTCTCTAGAAGTCAAGAGGAGCATTGTCTAGCCTACATCACGTATATCATACTGTCGCCATAATAGAACTAGTACCCACCCAGAGGTTACCCCTAAGGCCTTGCAACCAGAAAAGCTGTTCTTGTCTGCTTTATTCTGATAAATGGATTTTTGTTCTGAAAGAACTAGTTGCAGATTCAGTTAGGCTGGATTCTTTTTTTAGCTTTGTTACGTCAGCATGTTTAGAAGGCATGTCTGCTGATTTGCTGTGTGAAAATTATACAAATTATACAAAGCTCCTATTGGGATCTCCTTAGTGTGCAGCAGCAAGTAGGTATAATTATAGCTTCTGCTGTCTCACTATAATGTGGCAGCTCCTTCCTATTCACCTGAGAATACATCCTCAGTATGGAAAAAACAAAGAACACCTTTAGCAACTTCAGATGACCCAAAGTAAGATTTACCAGAAAGTGAGACATGAGAGTGACAACATCCCACATAGCTTATGCCTTTCTCAATGAAACATGTAACAAAAGAACCAGAATGTCCCAAGATAAATTTGCCTTATTTGGTTGACTGGCCTTGAGGGGTACTCTTAGGGGTTCATTAGGAAGACCAAAAAATATGCATGAGTATTGTATGCCAGGAGACACAGCTCTTGGTTTTTATGAAAAGTATGTGCACATCACACATCTTAATTCTTCTGCCATTAGATAGCATGATACCTCTTTTCTCATTTGTCAGGCAAGATAATTTGTATACCTTTGGCATTCTGGGAAAGATATTAAAATTAGATTTTCTTCCAAAACAGAAAAGAAGGCTAATCTTTTCTCATGCCAGTCTCTCTCTCTCTTGTTGATTTGCCCAAAACAAATCATCCTTATCCTATAGTATAGAAAAGTATAGCAGACAATGCAGCCAGACCTGTTTTGGCTTATGCTGGGTGAGTTGGAGCCTATGAATATGTCTGACATATATGCAGGGAGCCATGTGCAGGGGCATCATTATGTGACCAGAATCTTAAACAACTTTGCTGACTTCTTAAAGGGGTTATCCCATAATTAATGTAAACAAAAAAAAAAAAAGCGACAACAAATAGTACATGACAATCGCTTTCTAACAAACCTAGAACCAGCCCTGTACCTCACATAGATCCAGATCTCCCCATTCATTTCTCCAATTGCTCTGCTATATTTATATCAAACTGGCAGCCCAGGATGTGTGTCCTTTCAGCTGCAGTTCTCTCCCTATCACAGCTCAGGAGGCAGTTGAATGATGGAACTGAGCATGTGCGACCATCTCACTAAGGTGGACAGAGAAATAAGAATAATACCACACAGCAGGTGGCGCTATGCAGATACATTTATTGAATAACTCAGTAACTATATTACATTTTAAATTGCATGCAATTAAAAAAATTACACAGAACATTTCTTTTAAAATATTCCAATTGAAAAAACATACTTTGCCCAAGCTAATAGAAAAATGCAATATGTGGGCTATACCCTTTAATCTGGACATCAAATTGAGAACCAGTGTGGATGTGAATGGTAGTTACCTAGTCCCTACATAAACAACCAGTTACAAACTGGTTCATTCAGACTTTACTTGGATTTCCAGGGTCGTTGTGAAATTAGAAAGGCCATAATTCTAAGCTCAGCCAGAGATGGGGAAAGACTCTATAATATACTCTGCTTAATGATGTAAGTAGCCAGAAAGCATAAAACGAAGCCAATAACATAAAACCCGTGAGACAACTTGTAAAAGTAACAGGTGGGTGTCTGCAAACAACATTACAAGGTTCAAGGAATGGTGTGTGTAATTTTATTAATCATTGACATCTCTACAACGTATTGCGTTAAAAGACATTCCTCATAGTAGGGGCTCCATGGCCGGCTTCAGGGGTGTACACAGATTTCAAAGTATCCTATAGCAAAGGTTATGATGGAAACAACATAGTTTGTTATGCTACGTTGTTTGCTTGGATGTTTCTGCAACTTTGGACATCCCTGACCTGAGCTCATGATGAAGCATATTCCGATCTCATCCATGAAAGGCCGAGATGGGATTACCCCATTAATTGAGGAAATTTTCAATAAAAAAAAAAAGCTGTGCTTTGCCTCACCCACTTTATTGTTGAGCGAATCAAAGCCAAGGGAATTGACTTTGATCCGAATTTCAGGAAAAATTAGATTCACCATGAAGCCGAATTTCCCCGAGCTTCGTGGTAATTAATCTATTTTTCCCAAAATGGCGGTAAAAATAAAAGAAATACATACTCATCCATTTGCATGCGAAGAGGCTGTTGCGGCCATCTTGGTTGCAGAAACTGCGTGAAATCTCACACGGGGTGATGTATGATGTCACCAAGCCAGCGCACTGACAGTGGGCATGGTGACATCAGTGATGACATAACCACGTCTGGCCAGCATGATAAAATGATGACCGTGTGGTGTCTTGAATTAAGATGGCTGCAACGGCCAAATGGATAAGGTGAGTATTTTTTTTTATATTTTCTTTTACCCTGATTAACCCCTCAAAGACCTAAATTGTAGCCTCAGATGCCACGATCAGCTATGAACGAAGTATTTGAGGGGTTTAATGACAGGTGAGGAGGGGGGGGGCTTTGCAATCACTGTTCCCCATCATTGTACTCGCAACATATAAAGGAATGTCCTTCGTGATAAAGTAATTCGTCACAAATTGTATTTCTTTGGGAAATTTGTGAAAGCAGCCAAATAAAATTTTTCATTACTTCGCTCATCTCTTTTCCCGACTTCCATGTCATAAAAGTGGAATAGATGCTTTATTAAAATGGTGCTCATTCTGAATACCATATTGCTTAATGTATTTACACTGCGCTAACTGGCACAAATACATTAATAAATGTCTCCCTACAGATCTAAATAG
The DNA here is from genome assembly GCF_905171765.1 of Bufo bufo. Classification (NCBI taxonomy): domain Eukaryota; kingdom Metazoa; phylum Chordata; class Amphibia; order Anura; family Bufonidae; genus Bufo; species Bufo bufo. The sequence goes on along the minus strand of NC_053391.1, from coordinate 67,678,163 downwards.
TCCGATTCTTTTCATATACTATATGTGATAAAACTGGCTGCCTGCAGCCACTGCTAGGGGGGGCTTAGTGCATAGGAATTTATACATGTCACGCTTCGGTGTGGGAGGGAAACACCACACCGAACATAGGAGGTAAGGGGGAAACACGGAATCAGGCCTGAGAACTAGGGAAGGAAGATGGACACCTCCTAGTGAAAACCCTAACCAAAATCCTGACTGACTACCAGTATGAACAGACCCCAAAGGTAGGTGAGTTCATACGCAGGAATACCTAGAGTCCTATCTAGCCCTATAGGACCCTGGTACTAATGGCAGGGATGAGACTACCTGTTCCTCCAAAAGAAAGGACGAACAGGAGTCTACTTCAGGCCTAATACAAACAATAGGGAAATGTAAAGGAAAGGGAAGACTTAACTTCAAAGGGGCTATGGAAGCACCAGAAAATCTGCCGAGATCCAACCACAAACAATCCACAGGCACAGAAGCTATAAACCGCACGTGTTGCCAGTCTCACAGATCTCCTGCCACTCACTGTCACCGGGACATCCGTATGTCTTGGCACGTCTGTGACAATACAGTTACCATGAAACTAAGGCCTCCTGCACACCACCGTTCTGTGCACCCGTGCCGTTTTCCGTTTTTTTTCGCGGACCCATTGACTTTCAATGGGTCCGTGGAAAAATCGGAAAATGCACCGTTTTGCAGCCGCATCCGTGATCCGTGTTTCCTGTCCGTCAAAAAAATATGACCTGTCCTATTTTTTTGACGGACAACGGTTCACGGACCCATTCAAGTCAATGGGTCCGTGAAAGAACACGGATGCACACAAGATTGGCATCCGCGTCCGTGATCCGTGGCCGTAGGTTACTTTCATACAGACGGATCCGAAGATCAGTCTGCATAAAACCTTTTTCAGAGCTGAGTTTTCACGAACCGACAGTATATTCTAACACAGAGGCGTTCCCATAGTGATGGGGACGCTTCTAGTTAGAATATACTACGAACTGTGTACATGACTGCCCCCTGCTGCCTGGCAGCACCCGATCTCTTACAGGGGGCTGTGATCCGCACAATTAACCCCTCAGGTGCTGCACCTGAGGGGTTAATTGTGCATATCATAGCCCCCTATAAGAGATCAGGGGCTGCCAGGCAGGAGGGGGCAGACCCCCCTCCCTCCCAGTTTTAATTTCATTTGTGGCCAGTGCGGCCCCCCCCCAGCCCCCCTCCCTCCCTCTATTGTATTATTTTCATTGGTGGCACAGTGTGCGGCCCCCCGGCCCCCCCTCCCTCCCTCTATTGTATTATTTTCATTGGTGGCCAGTGTGCGGCCCCCCGGCCCCCCTTCCCTCCCTCTATTGTAATATCATTGGTGGCACAGTGTGCGGCCTCCCGCGGCCCCCCCACCCTCCCTCTATTGTATTATCATTGGTGGCCAGTGTGCGGGCCCCCCCTTTATTGTATTAATATCTTCGGTGGCCAGTGTGCGGCCTCCCCTCTCCCCCCCCCGATCATTGGTGGCAGCGGAGAAGCATCATACTTACCTGCTGCACTGTCTGTGACCGGCCGGGAGCTCCTCCTACTGGTAAGTGACAGATTATTAAGCAATGCGCGGCACAGACCTGTCACTTACCAGTAGGAGGAGCTCCCGGCCGGACACAGACAGCGCAGCAGGTAAGTATGATACTTCTAATATTGTAATATTGCTAAGTAACCATGGCAACCAGGCCTGCAGTAGCGTCCTGGTTGCCATGGTTACCGATTGGAGCCCCAGCGATTAAACTGAGACTCCGATCGGAACTCTCCGCTGCCACCAATGATCGGGGGGGGAGAGGGGAGGCCGCACACTGGCCACCAATGATAATACAATAGAGGGGGGAGGGGGGCCGGGGGAGGCCGCACACTGGCCACCAATAATAATACAATAGAGGGAGGGGGGGCCGGGGGAGGCCGCACACTTGCCACCAATGATAATACAATAGAGGGAGGGGGGGGCCGGAGGGGGCCGCACACTGGCCACCAATGATAATACAATAGAGGGAGGGAGGGGGGGCCGGGGGGCCGCACACTGGCCACCAATGATAATACAATAGAGGGAGGGAGGGGGGCCGGGGGGCCGCACACTGGCCACCAATGATATTACAATAGAGGGAGGGGGGTCGGGGGGGCCACACACTGGCCACCAATGATATTCAAACTGGGGAGGGAGGGGGGTCTGCGCCCTGCTGCCTGGCAGCCCCTGATCTCTTACAGGGGGCTATGATACGCACAATTAACCCCTTCAGGTGCGGATTTGATGCAATTTTGCCGCAGATCTCATCCTTCATTTGTAAAGGGTGAAATTTTCCGCTAAAACCGCAAACATAATTGACATACTGCAGATTTGGAAAGCAACACTGCAAGTCAATTTCTGGTGGTGTAGCATTCTGATAATATAAAGCCCTATGGCATGTTGTGTTGGGAATAGAGCCTTTGTGACACATTGAGGCACATTTATAAATGAATGTACACCACCACTGTGGCGCTAAAAAAGTCGCAAATTATGGCTCACGCCATATTTGTGCCATAATTTGCGACTTTTGAACTTCTCTGCACTTTTCTAAAGTGGCAAGAAAAGGAATGGGCTTTAGCGGGAAGTGCTTGTTTGCCGGATTTACTATAACCTGTGCCAGAAACTGTTATAGCTCCAGTGTACACCAGCTCTCGGTTGCCATAGACTTCAGTTTCTGGCACATGGAGTGCCAGAGATGCACCTAATCTCCCTCTTAATAAATTAGTCTCATCTTACACCAGCGCACGGAGGATCAAGACTGGGGTGTGGGAACGCAAATTTTTATAAATGTTCCCCATTATGTTGCATCTTTCCTTCACCACTTTCTAAAACAACATCACAGATTTAACAATCTAAATCATAAGTTAGGTGCAAGCTAGTAATGGCGCAGACACAATATTTTAGCACAAAATAAACCAATCTTAATGTATCTGCACCAGTCAGTGCGTATTTTGTACGTTTTAGAATCCTATATAAATAATTAAAAATGCTAATACCCTCAGTAATTACCTCACATTAATAGAGCCACAAATAACTAGAAAAGATTTCACCTTATTACTACTATTAGCAGGTAATTGTACTGGTATAGATGATTGGGATAAAGTATAAATGTGCAGTAATTTGGTACATTTTGGGCTGAAAACAGTAAAGTGTGTGACCTTTCTAGGGCTCTACATCCCCTTCCTTGTGAGACATTTTACAGCGCTCCGCAGTAAACGAGATTCAGGAATTATGTTACTGTCTATTTGCAAGTTACTGAAATAGAACAAGACAATCGCTGACTCAGTTCCTACAACTCCTTCTCCGCTGTATAAATATTTAAAGTCTTATCTCTAAGGCCGTCAACATCTCTGCGCGCCGGGGCACTCTCCACTCTACAGAACTGGGTGAAGGGTTTAGCATTATGATTGAAAAAAAAATAAATAAACAATTTGTGACAATGTTTTTGATTTTTGTTTACAAATATAAACAAAAATAATCTTGATGCTTTGTTCAAAAATATCAAACCTTATGCTACATTCACAATGCCATGAAAAACAGACACACTGGCCATCTGGCAATTTTTAACAGCCATTAAAAATAGATGATTTTCATTGGCTTTATTTTTAAAAGTGAACCTGTCATCAACTTTCTGCTGACCTCACTGAGAGCAGCATAAAATAGTGACAGAAATGCTGATCTCAGCGATGTGTCACTCATGAGCTATAAGTAAGTAGTTGCTGCGAACCAGCATCATAATCATTGCAGCTCAGGCCTTGAAAAGAGTCACATCTACCTGAGAAGAGTCCTGGTTATTCCTAATCTCCTGCTCTCCCCGACCATCTGCTGATGATTGGCAGTTCTCTCCTAGAAAACAGTGTAATCTACAGAGGTATGTAGTGAAGAATTGAATGAGGGGAACTCTATATTTGGCCGCACGTGAATAAGTATTAAAATAATTTATTATATATCAGCAGGTAATAAAATAGTATAACAATAATATACCATAAATGCAATATAAACAAAAATATCAATAAAATATCAATAAAAATATCAATAGTGGCAAATTGTCTCCCTTTTTGATATATCTTTAGTAGATACCTAATATTGAATTTTCACATTCAAATCGAGACTCCATAAACATAAAATCCCAAAAAATCTAAAAGAATTGAAAAAAATCGAAAAATATCGATAAATATCTCCTCAGGGTTTGCTGTAGTAGTGTCTTTACTGTGCAAAGTTCCAATAGACATATAAATCGCAGTGTTTTTGCTGTACACAGTTCCAGTATAACATGTAAATCGTAGTAGATGTCTGGTAATATAAGTTATTTCTTACCTCTCGTGGCTAGTTATAATTTTACTCACGATAAGTGGGTGAATGTCCTGTATTTTCGATCCTCTTATACAAAAAACAGACTCGCACATGTAGTGTGGTTCTCACCGCGGTGTCTCGACTATCCGGGGTATGTTGTTACAGGATCTGTGGCGTCCCACGTGGTCTGCGATAACCCTGGTGATCGATCACCTGATTGTCATATGACTCCGATTATAGGCGTATCTTCAATGCCAAATCAGACGTCCGATGTTTCAGCTAAGGCCTCATGCACACGACCGTTGTGTGCATCCGTGTCCGTTGTTCCATTTTCCGTGATTTTCTGCGGACCCATTGACTTTCAATGGGTCCGTTGAAAACTCGGAAAATGCACCGTTTTTCATCCACGTCCGTGATCCGTGTTTCCTGTCTGTCAAAAAAATATGACCTGTCCTATTTTTTTGACGGACGACGGTTCATGGACCAATTCAAGTCAATGGGTCCGTGAAAAAACACGGATGCACACAAGATTGTCAACCGCGTCCGTGATTCCTCCCTGCTTCTTGCTTGTGGGCCAATGAGTCATTGGCCCACAAGCAACTTAAGCAGGGAGTAATCATGACTTTAGATGGGAAAAATGATGAATATTATAAAAAACGAATATATAGCACTATATCGAATATATTTGTTTTTCGAATATTCGTAATATTCTAAAACAAGAATATATAGCAATATAGCGAATATTCGGAAAAAAATAAGAATATAGACCAATTTAGCTAATATAGTGCTATGATCTTCTTTGTCTAATAGTTGTAATTTTTTTCTCATCTGAAGTTCAGATTGGAAAAAAACTACAACTATTAAAAAAAAAGATTATAGTACTATATTAGCTAAATTGCTCTACATTTGTTTTTTTTGAATATACGCAATATTGCTATATATTCTTGTTTTAGAATATTACGAATATTCGAAAAAATTTATATATTCGATATAGTGCTATATATTTGTTTTTTAGAATATTTAAAATTTTTCCCATCTAAAGTCATGATTCTTCCCTGCCTAAGTTGCTTGTGGGCCAATGACTCATTGGCCCACAAGCAAGAAGTAGGGAGGAATCATGTTTTTAATCGGCAATTTAAAAATTTGCGCTAAAAATTCACATTACGAAAATTCGCATTTTTGCATATTACGCGATCATTACCTTGCCGATTTTTCAAGTAAAAAAATTGTAGAATATAACGAATATTCGAATTTGCGAATATTCGACGAATATTCGACAAAATATTTGTTAAATATCGCGAATTTGAATATGACCCCTGCCGCTCATCACTATAATCTTCCAGTACAGCGAAAATACATACAGTGATGTCTCAGTACAGGGATAATGCACACCATGATCCTGTGGATAGGGGATAACTGAAAGAGGCTCTGTCACCAGGATCAACCCTATTAAACTAGACATACTACCCGATAGGGCTCATCATGCTGATTAAAACTATACCTTTCTTTTGTCTGTTTGATAAATGGCTGCAGAGAAATCTGTGTTTTTATTCATATGCAAATGAGAAGTTCGAGCACCAGGAGGCAGGGCTGAATCCTTTGAGCACTACTATGTAACACTCCCTGTGCTCTGCACACTCCCCCCTCCCCTTGATTGACAGGGCTAGACATGCTGAGGACAGAGTCCTGTCCAAGAGCTGTGCACTAGCAATATCATCTTACCATGTACTGTAGCTTCACCACACTGAGATCTGCTCAGGAAGCTAATCTACATATTACTGATTTATTCACAAACACCTATGTTACCTTTAAACATAGAAAAAAACAAGCTTCTATATGTGGTAATGTTATAGCTTAGTGGTTAAATGATTGGTTTGGCATTTAGAGATCCCAGGTTTGAATCTTAGGGCACATCACCGTTATGGATTCTGTTTTTGTTTTCCGTTATAACATGGTTATAAGGGAATCTATAAGATGGAAGTCAAAACGAAAGCCTTTAAGAGGCATTCCGTTTTGAACCTTCATAATACAAGTCTATGGGCAGCAAAACAGATCTGTCCTGGTTTCCATTATGCAGGAGTCCAGTCCTGCATACCGTAAACCAGGAAGGATCCATTATGCTGCCCATAGACATGTATTATGATGGAATGCAAAACTGAAGCCTTCAAAAGGCATTCCGTGTTGCTTTCCATTATAATAGATGTCTATGGGAATCATAACGGATCCGTCTATTTTCCGTTATGCAGTTTTCTGTCTTGCATAATAGAACCAGACGCATCCGTTATGATTCCCATAGACTTCTTTTATGACGGATCAAAACGGAATGCCTCTTAACCTCTTCACGACACATGACGTACTGGTACGGCAAGTTGTCCTGGTACTTAAGGACACATGACGTACCGGTACGTCATGTGTATTTCCGATCACCGCCGCCCGGCGGGCGGTGATCGGAACAAGGTGCCTGCCCAAATCATTGAGCAGGCACCTTGGGAAAATGCGTGGGGGGGTCCCGTGATTCCCCCCCCCCCCCGTGTCGGCGATCGTCGCAAACCGCAGGTCAATTCAGACCTGCGGTTTGCGGCTTTTACCTGCGGTTGTGGGCGGTGCCATCGGGTCCCCATGCAGCTGTAGGGGGGACCCGATGGCATGCAAGGCAGCGCGATGCCTAAGGAAGGCATCGCGCTGCCTTCTGGTGACGAGCCTGTGAGATCCAGCCCCCTGGATCTCACTGGCCGGAAGCTGTATGAGTAAGGCCTCCTGCACATGACCTTTGTGTTCCGTTCTGCAAAATGGGGTTCCGTTGTTCCGTGATCCGTTTCCGTTTTTGTTTCCGTGTGTCTTCCTTTATTTTTGGAGGATCACCAGACATGAAGGAAAGTAAAAAAAAATCTAAGACAGGTTTGCCATGCAAATGATAGGAAAAAAAACGACGCGGATGACAATCTTGTGTGCCTCCGTGTTTTTTAGCGGTCCCATTGACTTGAATGGGTCCGTGAACCGTTTTCCGCGAAAATAATACGACAGGTTATATTTTTTTGACGGACTGGAACCACGGATCACGGACGCGGATGACAAACGGTGCATTAGCCGAGTTTTCAACGGACCCATTGAAAGTCAATGGGTCCGCAGAAAATCACGAAAAACGGCACAATAGACACGGAATAAAACAACGGTCGAGTGCATGAGGCCTAATACTCACTGTTTTACTCATACAGCCAATGCTTTCCAATACAGAAGTATTGGAATGCATTGTAAAGGGATTAGACCCCCAAAAGTACAAGTCCCAAAGTGGGACAATAAATAAAATGAAAAAAAAAGTTGAAAAATAAAGTTTTACCCCCCAAAAATTAAAAGATTCAAGTAAAAATAAACAAAAACGTCATTTTCCCCAAATAAAGTAAAAAGAAAATGGAAAAAAATAGGGGAAAAAAAAGTAGACATAATAGATATCGCCGCGTCCATATCGACCGGCTCTATAAACATATCACATGACCTAACCCCTCAGATGAACATCGTAAAAAATAAAAAATAAAAACTGTGCTAAATAAACAATTTTTTTGTCACCTTACATCAGAAAAAGTACAACAGCAAGTGATCAAAAAGGCGCTTGCCCACCAAAATAGTACCAATCTAACCGTCACCTCATCTCGCAAAAAATGAGCCCCTACTTGAGACAATCGCCCAAAAAATAAAAAAACTATGGCTCAGAATATGGAGACACTAAAACATCATTTTTTTTGTTTCAAAAATGATATTATTGTGTAAAACTTACATAAATAAAAAAAAAGTATACATATTAGGTATCGCCGCCTTTGTTTGGCTGTTAACCCTTGCTTTGTTACTGGAAAAAATGGATTAAAATGGAAAATTTGCCAAAATTCTGAAATTTCATCTCCATTTGCCAATAACTCTTGTGGAACACCTAAAGGGTTAACGATGTTTGTAAAATCAGTTTTTAATACCTTGAGGGGTGTAGTTTCCTAGATGGGGTCACTTTTATGGAGTTTCTACTCTAGGGGTGCATCAGGGGGACTTCAAATGGGACATGGTGTCAAAAAAACCAGTCCAGCAAAACCTGCCTTCCAAAAACCGTATGGCATTCCTTTCCTTCTGCGCCCTGCCGTGTGCCCGTACAGCGGTTTACAACCACATATGGGGTGTTTCTGTAAACTACAGATTCAGGGCCATAAATATTAAGTTTGGTTTGGCTGTTAACCCTTGCTTTGTAACTGGAAAAAAATTATTAAAATGGAAAATCTGCCAAAAAAGTGAAATTTTGAAATTGTATCTCTATTTTCCATTAATTGTTGTGGAACACCAAAAGGGTTAACTAAGTTTGTAAAATCAGTTTTAAATACCTTTAGGGGTGTAGCTTCTAGAATGGGGTCATTTTTGGGTGGTTTCTATTATGTAAGCCTTGCAAAGTGACTTCAGACCTGAACTGGTCCCTAAAAATTTGGTTTTGATAATTTCTGAAAAATTTCAAGATTTGCTTCTAAACTTCTAAGCCTTGTAACATCCCCAAAAAATTAAATATCATTCCCGAAATTATCCAAACATGAAGTAGACATATGGCGAATGTAAAGTAATAACTATTTTTGGAGGTATTACTATGTATTATAGAAGTAGAGAAATTTAAACTTGGAACTTTGCAATTTTTTACAAATTTTTGGTAAATTTGGTATTTTTTTTATAAATAAAAAAAAAAAATTTTGACTTCATTTTACCAGTGTCATGAGGTACAATATGTGACGAAAAAACAATCTCAGATTGGCCTGGATAAGTCAAAGCATTTTAAAGTTATCACCACTTAAAGTGACACTGGTCAGATTTGCAAAAAATGGCCTGGTCCTTAAGGTGAAATAAGGCTGGGTCCCAAAGGGCTTAAAAGCTTCCGTTTTGACTTCTGTCTTTCGGATTCCATTATTTTCCATTATAACCATGTTATAACGGAAAACAAAAAGGGAATCCATAACGCTGATGTGAACCAGCCCTAAGGGGAGATTTCTTCTTCAGATTTTTTTTTTCTACAACATTTGTCCCATAATAGAAGTCTATATCCTTATTTTTTAGAAAGCCAATAAATATTACTGGTTTCTTCATAATCATATATTGTGTTTGTGAATAAACCAGTAATAGGTTTTAACAAAAACAAAAAAAAACTCTATTCTCAATATAGCCTTTTGCTGTTATTATATGATTATATATTATTTATTATGGTATAGCCTTTTGATATGGGTTAAATAAAAGAAAAAATTTTTTTTTATGTAAACTTCTCCTGGGACTTGAACCTAGGATCTCTACATGTATACCACCAAGCTACAACTTGACCCCATAGAAAAGTCTGTTTTTTCTATGCTTATAAGCTAACACAGTAACAGTAATATATAGATTAGCTTTCCGAGCAGATCTCAGTTTAGTGAAGCTATAGTACATACAGTATATGATCTGTAGATACTAGGTCACAGCTCTGCCGTCAGCATGTCTAGCCCTGTCAATCAAAGGGAGGGGGAGTGTGCAGGGCACAGGGAGTGTTACATAGTAGTGCTCAAAGGATTCAGCCCCGCCTCCTGGTGCTCAAACTTTTCATTTGCATATGAATAAAAACACTGATATCTCTGCAGCTGTTTAGCATACAGACAAAAGAAAGGTATAGATTTAATCTGCACGATGAGCCCTATCAGCCAGTATGTCTGGTTAAATAGGGTTGATCCTGGTGACAGAGCCTCTTTAAAATCTTGGCACAACATGTTTAAATTAAAACTGAAGCACTTGCTTATTTCTTGGACAAAACTTTGTCCCAATGTATAAAATTGAGTTCTGCAATATTTCACAAAAAGTAAAGAAAAAAAAAGACAGTGGCCTTGACCTTGTGGATTCTTACAATGTGTACCATAGAGGAGTAAGTCAACTCAGTGTTGTTTAATGCGTCTTTTACTGTCACCTTTATAGGGACATGGAGGATTAGTGACAATCACGGTACTGGAAAAGCTACAAACCATTTTTATTGCATTTGGGAATTCAGTGATCAATGAGGAAAACTCAGTTACGGGAGAATGATTAACAGTTTTGCTGTGTAAAAATAATTTAAAATGTAATTGGAGAGCCAAGTCTCAAAATCCCAACTACAATCTACAAAGTCCCAAAGCTGCTGATATTGGTATATCTACATAAAATGTGTGATAGATTTATTATTATGTCCTGGAAATGGTCACATAGAATAAGCAAATTTATTAAAAGAATGAAAAGAACAATAATAAACCATTTTTAATTGTCTAATATGTGATGTATGCTTTATTGATATTAATATAGGCAGACATAATAAAAGGGAGTTGTTCAATTTGGGCAAGCAATCTGCTGATAAATTAATCACAAGGATGGCCACTACTGTGATCCCTAGCGATCATTTGCAAAAGATGGGGTAACCACCCAGTAGTAAGTGTTCAATTTCCCTGCACTGCCCCCACAGGTGAAATTAAGTCATACACAGTTCTCATGAAAACCTGTAGTTTGTAATCAATGGACATGTTGGGTCCTCCAGAGCCAGGGAAGTTCTGTGCAACTGCTTTGACTTATACATGAGGGTTCTGAATGGGATACCCCTCTCTAATTCTCTACAAACTACCCCTAATAAGGTACTTAAAGGAGTTGTCTCATTCTGGACATTGGGGGGGGCATATTGCTAGGATATGCCCCCCAATGTCTGATAGGTGCATGTCCAAACTCTGAGACCTGCATCTATCCTTAGAACGGAGCCCACAAAGCAACACAGGTCGCACTGCGCATGCGCGACCACCCTCCATTCATTTCTATGGGAGTAAATAGCTGAGTGCTGGTTCGGCTATTTCCATAACCCTCATCGAAGTGAATGAAGCAGTGGCCATGCTTGCACTACCCATTCATTTCAATGGGACTTTCAAAACTAGCCGAGCATGCCTCTCTGCTATTTTTGGCACTCTCATAGAAATGAATAGAGGGTGGCCGTGCATGTGCGGTGCACCCTCTGTCACTTTGCAGGCTCCATTCTAAGGATAGGTGCAGGTCCCACAGGTTGGACCTGCACCTATCAGATATTGGGGTCATCTCCTAGCGATATACCCCCAATGTCTTAGATGAGACAACCCCTTTTAAGTTCTAAACCAGACATCCCCTTTAAATGTATGCATGCATTTATTATTGCTTGCCAGTAAGAACTATACAAAATTCTGAAATGTAGGCAGGGAATTGGGATATCCTTGCTGCAGAGAAATTAAACACTCACAGCCCAATTTCCCCAGTTTGTGATCTGCTTATCTCCAAGCCAACCTTTCCAAAGCGGAGAACCCCTTGATATATTAAAATTAAGTAATAAAAATAAAAACAAAAAACAAAACATGAAGCTTTGCTGTTGAACCAACCACTGAGACAATAAGCTTAACATATACATTTGGAATAAAGTTGCGGTAAGAATGTAAATTGCCTGAAATATATTAGATTGAGGCTATCTGCTGATTTGGATCTCCATGTTCCTCTCTGTCATATTTTGTCCAGTCAGTCACGTAGGTGTAATTAAAATACCTCTTTTATGAAGAATTATTCCAAAGATAAATGTTTGTTCAAAAACTGTTGTGACACAATGAAAACCATTGGGGTAGACGTAGACTTTTGCTCAGCCTTGCAGGTTTGATTTAGCTGTAGGCTATAGAGAACTTTTATCCCTTTCATGTTTCTTCACAGGTGATTGCTGTTGCAACAAAGAATTCAGGGAATGCTATTTATCATAAGTTGGATAGCTGACAAAAGAAAAAAGTTCTCATAGACTTGAAGAACTTTAGGTTTCTACTACTGGAGAAGATATATGAATGATGTCCCGTCTGGCCATGGTCACCATAATGCACTACAGTCACTGTGACCAGATGGGACTAAAACTATAATAAATGTATGATCGCTGGGAGGAAACCCCTCATTTTCTTCTGGGACCCCCGCAACCACTAATATGGAGGTCTAGAGTCTTCTGTTCATCCTGACCACACGACTGCAGTGGGGAGGACTTTGAATGGTCGAGCATGCCTGCTGTTGCTCCATTCAAGGTCTACGGAGCTGATGGAAACAGTTGAGTGCTGTACTTAGCATGGGCGGACTGGCTATAGACTCTACAGGGAAATGCCCAGGAAGCCATTTAATCCCTCCTCTTGGCCAAAAGCCAGGTACATAAAGATCTGATGCTCTCAGCATTCATTTATTTAGGAGCATCTGGTACTTATGCACCTGGCCAGTGGCCGCAGGTGCCCGCCTGAATTCAATTATATTGCCGTCCTGAGGAAGATGATGCAGCTTGATACTGTGGGGTGGGCGGCAGTATTTAGTGCTGCACTGTGGTATCTGGATCTGCTGAGGCAGTATATTGTGCTGCACTGTGGTACCACTGACCACGCCTGCTTCTGTTGTCCCACCTTCTGTCACTTTGGACCTGCCTACAACATGAGGCCACTTTTCATTTTTTATCAGGGCCACCTTAAGTTCCCAGTCTGCCCCTGTCTCTGTCAGTCCCATAGACCAAATCTAGCCGAAAACCTAACGCTAATTATTTTAGGGACTAAAATATTGATTGCAACCCCGAAATCACACTGCAGATTTTTATTTCTCAAAGTAGTTTAACCAATTGGCACATTTGGACGTATCTGCAGGTGACTGACAGCCATACTCTCAGCTGGCATAGAAGAAATTTGCAATTCTTGTTATTTTATCCTATAGGTGGCAATGGAGGCAACAAAATCCTAAGAACAAACGGAGACCCCACAAGCACAAGCACAGTGCATAAATATTCTAATACATTGTAGGTAAAAAAAATAGTGATCTAAATTAAATCTATCTCATATTGATTATCTATCTATTATCTATCTCATATCTATCTATCTATCTATCTATCTATCTATCTATTATCTATCTCATATCTATCTATCTATCTATCTATCTATCTATCTATCTATCTATCTATCTATCTATCTATCTATCTATCTATCTAGAAGATATGGAGATTCAGGGCAGCACACCTAGTGAAACAACCTGTAGCAGGGGGTGCCAGCGGTATTTCACTTTACCAAAGTGATGATCAAATTTTATTCACCCATGCTATATCTATCTATCTATCTATCTATCTATCTATCTATCTATCTATCTATCTATCTATCTATCTATCTATCTATTATCTATCTATCTATTATCTATCTATCTATCTATCTATCTATCTATCTATCTATCTATCTATCTATCTATCTATCATGTTGTACTATCTACATAGTCCTCCATTATGCTAGCACAGTGAGGGCATCACGCAGCAGATAAAGTGCAGCAGTATTTCCAGACATGACCACATCTCGGATATTTCCGCAGATGATTTCCCTGCTCATACATCTGGCGTGCAGTTCTGGGTGAGTGAATTATGGCCGTGCAATGTGCGCAGCGCCGGTTGTTTTTATTGGCGGTTCAGCCAGTTTAAGACAAATGCTTATATTTTCTAATTTCTACAAATGGTCTAATCAGATGTTTGGCAGTGCAGCCGCCATTTTGTTTCAAGTTGTTTTTTTTTTACCCCATAAAAGCTATGATGATCACAATGCCTCATTAAGTCAACTTGGAGTTTATTAGAGAAATCATTTAAAGCAATGTGACATTGTCTCTTCTGATTTGCTTTAGACGGAATGCTTTGGAGCAATGTTTTTCCTTGATTTTAATTTGTTTCCTGTTTTCTCATCCAAAGGCAGACTGGCAGGTTTGTCTTCATGCCTAATTAATGCATTTTCAGACCCGGAGTCTGTGTGGGCTGCAGGCAGTTACCAACTTGCTTGTGCATTAAGCAGGCTGTGTCTATTAAAGCCAGAAATTAACAGAGTCGTCTGAAGTTTATTTATACAGTCTTTTATCCCGGCCCATTTTTATTGTTTCTTCTATGTAACACATCTATGGCCGGCCATACATAGGAGACAGCTGCTAGCCCGCAGCTATCTCTACCGATCCCTCTAAACACATGCCCACCCAGCCGAGCATGCATGTGTTCTGAGAAGGCTGCTGAACAAAAGGATCGAGCAGCTAAAATCTATCTGCCCAATCCTTATCTCCACAGACATCTGCCATCAAAGGACAGTCATGAAGCCCCGATACACATTAGAAGGTCATCTGGTCCTGCCAAAATCAGTAGTTTATCCAATATATGCCTAATGATGTATACTAGAGATGAGCGAATTGAATCCAACGAAGTGGAATTCAATCCGAATTTCAGGATAAATTTGTTTCGCCACAAAGCCAAATTTCCTTGTGCTTCATGGTACCAAATCGATTTAACCTGAAATCGTGTAAAAAACAGAAAAAAAAAAATCATACTTACCTGCTCCATTTGCTTGCGACGGGCCGGGCACTGCCATCTTGATTGAAGATCTCGGCCGAAATCCCGTGCAAAAGGTAAAAAATTTGTATAGCCGCTGAGTTATTCAATAAAATGTATCTGTATAGAGCTATATGCTCTATGTTATTTTTATTATTTCCTTGTCCTGCTCACTGAGAAGGCCGCACATGCTCAGTTTCATCCTAAAACTGCCTCCTGAGCTGTGATAGGGAGAGCTGAGACACGCCCCCTGAGCTGTGATAGGAAGAGCTGAGACACGCCCCCTGAGCTGCAGCAGAAAAGACACTCCCCCTGAGCTGTCAGCTTGATATAAATCTAGCAGAGCAATGAATGGGGAGATCTCTGGATCCATGTGAGGTATAGGGCTGGTTCTAGCTTTGTTAGACAGAGATTGTCATGTGCTATATGATGTCTGATTTTCATTTTTTAATCATGGGATCACCCCTTTAAGAGGACAGGTTATTAGACTTGTTCCGTCCTTCTTTCCTTCCTTCCTTCCTTCCTTCCTTCCTCGATACTGTAGATAATAGGCAAACAGAAGAAGGAGCAACACTCCAAGCATAGACTGTGCAAAATGTATTCACCCAAAGTTTTGTAATGATCTTGACCTGGTCATTATTGTAGTTGATTGATCTGATCATGGATAGATAGACCTTAATAATATACTTTATCCCATAGCAGAAGTATCCGACCTGAAAAGATGCAATAAGAAGAGGCCAAGAAAACAACATTCCAACCGTTTGGTTTGATAAGGAGTGCAAATCTATAAAGAAGGTCCTAAGAATGACCTTTAAGTGGTTGTCTCACTTCAGCAAATGGCATTTATCATGTAGGCAAAGTTAATACAAGTCACCCTGCAATCCAGCAGTGGTGGCCGTGCTTGTGCGATGTAAGAAAAATGGCGGGCCTCTCTGGTGGCTGGGACTGCGGGATTGCACATAGTCCAGCACTTTTTCCTATAGTGTGAAAGCATGGCCACTGATGCTGGATTGCAGGGTGGTCATAACCATGGAATTGAGTAGTTTATAATGTGATGGAAAAATGAATCTACCCAGCAAAGGAAGCAATATGTATAATAACAATACATTAGTAAGTGTCTTGTATTAACTTTGTCTACATGATAAATGCCATTTGCTGAGGTGAGACAACCCCTTTAACTAAACACAGAAACCTAAACAAACTCATTTGAGGGCAGCTTACTGCACTGTACAACAGCAATAGAAAACCATCCTCAGAAAGAAAAAGGAAGGCCACATCTCCACCAAATGCCTCCAACTCCAAGATGCCCTGCAAAACAACTCCTTCTGGGAACTATGGAACCACATGGACAATCTCCAAAATTATCCAAAACTGCAACATCTGTCTCCAGTACTTCAAGGACCTGTACAAGGACATCTGCAAAGGAAGCCCAAAGACCAAAACCAAAAAAAAATCATGAGAAAATTGAAGAATATGGAGGAAAAAAATAAAAGATTTCCAAAAACCCCTTGGATACAATCAATCACACGGCAGATTAATACATGGCAAAAAAGCCAGCGGTCCAGACAGCATCCTCCAAGAAATAATAAAATACAGCTCGCCAGGTATCCAGACCACAATAGCAAAACTTTTCAATGTATGCGCTGAGTGGCGGCTACTTCCCAAAGAGGCAGAACCAAGGCCTCACAATCCCCATACATGTGGTGACAGGTATGACCTAGCCAACTGCTGGGGGAAATGTGTCAGCACCAGCCTGGGAAAACTTTTCAACAGTGTCCTGAATAAGAGCATCCTCTCCACATCTACACCCTACACAGCCTCATAAAGAGCCATGTCTATAATACAAAGAATGATTCTGGGCTAACAGAAATATCCCCCCTGAAATTCGGCAAACACCTTCTCCAAGTCCTTTGGAGCACCCCAAACAGCACCTACTGGGCAGAGATGGGCAGATTACCACTATACTGTACCTTGATGTCCAGAAGAGGGTAATATCATTCCAGGCTCATCTACTGTACATAGCAGCAGTCCGAGCACCTACTATCACAAAGTTTTTCTATAGCAAGAACCCCCAGGAAAACGAATCACCCCTGAACAGCTCACCGGAACCCAGCCTGACCAAGCCACCAACCAGTACAGCCTGACAAAAGGTGAAATCCAGAAGACAATACTTAAGGATACACAAGGAAAAAGAGGAATATATCAGTATCTAGAGCAACAACATAAGAGCATCCAGGAAGCTGACAATATACCAGAGCCTACAGAGGGAGTACAAACTGGCCCCCTATCTGAAGTATGTAAGTAAGTAAGTAAGACACAATGATAGATGTCACATATATGATGGGCAATATTTCCTCAGTGAACAGGGTTGTATTTTACAAATATATATTGTTATAAAAAAGGGACATTGTACATAAAGCAGTAAAAATGTAAAAAATCAACCCCAGAGACTGACATATCCTGAGCTGGTACAGACTGAGCGCCCTCAGCCTACTCATCACAAGTGCAAGCCCAGGGAGAGCAGATTGTGCCAGCGGTGCAACCGGGAAGCCATGGACGATGAGACCCACTTCCTGCTGCGGTGCCCCAAATACTCAGCAGGGAAACACACTCAGGAGACTGTCTGATCTCTGCCCAGACTGGATAGAAGAGAGACTATCCATACTGCTGGGGAGACAAGGAGAACACAGCAGCCATAGCAGCACAATATGTCAGTGCCTACCATAGAATGAGAGGAGCCTGATATGTCATGAACTTCTATACCAACACCCTGGATGTTTCCCTATCCCCATACCCTATGCCATCCCAATTATTTGCTTTGGCAATGCTGAAATGTATTTAGTGCTGCCACAAATGTGTAGATAAATAGAGGATAGATAGATAGATAGATAGATAGATAGATAGAACTTTTATGGCGATTTACTTTTTAATTCATCTTTTAAACAAATTCAATTTTTCATCTATCAGGAAAACTGTTTGTAAGACTCTATGGTGTTATTTTAGGACTGCATCCGAAAATCTAATACTGATTTAATTTCCAGAGACACCACTGCTCTGGGCACAATGATGGATGTCACATATATGATGGGCAATAGTTCCTCAGTGAACAGCGTTGTATTTTACAAATAGATATTGTTATAACAAAGGGACATTGTACATAAAGTAGTAAAAATGTAAAAATATTCATTGGTTCCTGCCTCTCACAAGAAGAAAAATTGTCTAATTGACAGAATCTAGTATAAAGTTTTGCCATATCCCTTTTCTCCTAAAAAATAACTGTAAACGTTTATATGTGGTCATGTGGATAGATTTGTTCTTAAATGGTTCATAACAATCCATTACCCCGTTCCTCACCAGACACGCCTTCATTTTTTGTTTTAGTGCATGCAGCTTTAAAAGCCATACTTTTATTCTGGTTGGTCTGTTTTACTTTTTTTGGGGGGGGGGGGGAGTGGAGGGGCTACATGGGGCTTATTTTTATGCCTTTTTTATTCTAGTATATTTTGTTTTTGGTACCTATGAAAATGTGAAAAATAAAAGCGGAAAAAAATGTCCGCTATTCAAATTTTAAATAGCATAAAGTGCAACTAAAATACATTTTACCAAAATGTCTAAAAGCAACAATAGGCGTGTGTCTATTTTTAGTAAATATTTATGCATTAATTATATTGTTACAATTTTTATATAATTTACGGTCTTCTTGATACTTACTGGCCAGTGGATTCTTTGCAGTTTCCATCATGAATTACAATGCATGTTTTCTATATGTAATTGCTTTGGTTTTACAGGTTTATACAATTAATGAATCAATGTATTTTATTTTATTTCAGTGTTTCCATGCTTGCCCTTTTTACCCCCTTTTAGTAGTGTTTTTTGTCTCATATAGTGACAAAGTTTCGCACAGTTCAGCACCTATGGAAGCTCTGAAGACTGGAACAAGTGCAGTTTTAAGCCGTCTGAACTTGATTATACATCATTTAATTAATCAACCTCTCAGTTTGTATGGTAAGTGAAGTGTCTGAAATGTTTCTTTTATAGTTATTCTTTAAGGACATGTCAAAGGCATTGCATTATTTCAAGCATCATTTTCCAGAACACTAGGAAATGAATTAGATTGTGTACAGATTAGATGTTATACCTATTAGGTCCCATAATTGTACAGGATGAACAATGGAAATATATTTGCATATTTGCACCAATAAATCCAGTGGACTGGTGAGTACTCTTCAATGACTCTCAAGGCTCCTGCACTACTGCCACCTGCAGGTTAGGAGGCTCATGAGCAATACAATGTAGGCCCAATCAATGCAAGGTAAGCTTGCATAGAAGCTACTATGGGGACCACCAGTCAAAGTGGTCCAATGGAGTGTAAAACTAATCATGTGGACTGGGTCCCCATTCCAATTTTTTTTAAAGAGGTTGTTCACCTTTGGATAGCTTTTCTACAGGTCTCACAACATGGTGGGACCCGTGGTGGTAACCATTCTTACCTAATCTGGTACACCACTGTCAGCTCTGCAGGTTCCCTGTCTCCTTGCATCAACATCTGGTTTGAGATGGTGTTGCATGACTGCTGAAGCCAATGACTAGCTACAGCGGTGACGTCACCCATGCAGCACATCATGCAAAGGAGGCCTGCTCCCATTGCATCACAACAAATGGTCACATGGAACAAGGGGAGTAGGCCACCAATGAGGGCAGTGATTGGCTGCGTCGGTTATGTGTCTCCTCATCAACATAACGTTGATACCAGGAAGATGAAGAGCCGGCCAGTGCCCGATATAGACTGAACCCAGCAGCTGGGACGAGGTAAGTATGATCACCCCTGAGGTCAGCTCTCTGTGAGCTCTAATATCATGTTGGATAACTCCTTTACATTTTAATGACCTCCAGTATCAAATGCAGCCGATGAGACGGGTGGCGCTGTTTTTTCTAACTTTTGACAACACAGTAGGTACTGTAAACGTGTTTTTCATGAATTTCACTGCACAATTAATCACTATGGTAAAATTCAGCATGGGAAATCTGCTAAAGCATCACTCTATGTGAATGTAGCCATACAGTAACAGTTTACAAATAAACTGCAATTTTCTGAACATTACTAAAGTTCTTTAAGAAATCGAATCATTTTCCAAGATTATGTCAGCTGTGAGATTTAAAAGGATTGAAGGAATGGGAAATTTTTGAAAAATATCATGCAAAATATCCATCTTTAAACAGTGCTTGAAGTTTAAGGCAAAAGAAGCTTGTGTCTCCCACTAAATCTCTTAAGTTTTTCCCATTACCATGGCAACGTCTTAAGTATGTTATACTCAAAATTACATCTTTTCATCTAGCAAACTAAATTACAAAAGTTGATGGAAAAAATGTCCTTTCACCTCTAAATTGCTACTTGTGTCACTGAATAATCAAAGCCGGCGTGAAACAAAGCACTGACTGATCAAGTGACTTTGAAAGCCGAATACTTGGAGTCATCCAACTGGTTGACTTCGTGCTGAGTTGACTTCATGCTGAGTTCCCTATTGCACAAGTGAAAATTCTAATATTTGGTTTCATATATTTATTTATCAGACTGGTACTTCTTAAGACACAAAAATAAAACCAACTTAATTGGTTCTGCCTGGGTCACTTGGTGCTGATGAGCAAAGTGCCCATGATGCCTCCTCGCTGCCAGAATCCACTGCGCTTTTTACATCTTGAATGTACAATTGGAATTTAAATGTCAGAATGATTCATACACTTAATTCTCCAAGATGACGTCTCTAGATTGTTGTTGGTGTTAACATGGTGTTGGTTACAATTTGGGATCTAAAAACAACTCTTCTAGAAATGTTCAAATGAAAATTTCTCCAGAAGGAAAAATATTATCCTTGAAGTACAACCTATAGATGACTACTCTAAGACCAAATGCCTGATTCCAGAAGGAATATTTATTTGCAGGATAGGTATTTAGTGATTCAATTTTTGACCAGATCTACTGGTCCTCATCACCTCAAAGGTGAGATATCTTTCTAGACCTCATTACAAATACTCTTTAGGTCTGTGGGCATCTACTACTACTTCTACAGCTGATGCTCAGAATGGTAAACAAAAAGACTAATGAAGACATCACAAAGTACACAATTGTATAATTTTTTAAGATTAACATTTTGGTCCCACCAAGATTAGGCTGAAGAATGAAAAAAGATTGTCCTCCTAGAGCAACTCACTTTATTGAGGAATCTCATCTCTGTCCAGCATCTTCTCAGGTGGAAACCTCCCAGCTGGTTCAGATTTCCTCCTCATTACATGGTAACCATGGAAGTCAATGGCGATCATTTAATACATTGTCTCTACCAGTTCTCTAGGTTTTGGCTTTCCACAAGGGCTCTGATGTGCCAAAATAATTCCTGAGCAAAGGACTTGGCCATCATATCTTAGCATACATACAGTATGGTTGACTTTTGCTTATCACAAGGCTTCCAATATCTAAATGGGCAAGTGAATCAAAACCTTCCGTGGGATTTCAGTCCATGCCTCCGCACCGCAAAAAAAATTGAATATGTATCTAATGTATTTTGCAGATCACAGACCCATTCATGTGAATGGGTCCGCATCTGCAAACGGTGTGCACTCAGCCAGTCCCCGTGCATTGCAGACTACTATTTGCAGTTCACAGCATGGGCATGGGGCTCACACGCTGGTGTGCATGAGCCCTAACGCTTTAGTTTCCCTATGGTAGAGCTGCAGGGGAATTGAAAATTTGCTACCCCAAAAGATTGCAGCTGTTCTCTGGGATCTGGGACACCATTAATGCTTTTCTATGAAAAATATATACAGTATTATGTCTTTACTGTGGGCAGAACCTGCCGATCATGTCAGGATTGCCATGACTATTTCAACCTTTTGTTCTCTGGAAAATAAGCTGCGGCCAGAGTATAATGACGCCAGCTGGACACAAGACTTCAGAACTGGACTTCACCTACGGCAATGTCCTTTTCCAGTACTATCTCCCAGTTAACACTAGGATCGACAGTAGGGATGATTTATGCAACAACTGGACAGTCGAAAAAACAAAACAAAAAACAGGTATTACATTACTCTTTCTAGGGAGAAAATTATAAAAATATTTCAGCATTAATAAAATAATTATTAGTTGAGTCCAAAGCTCAATAGAGGAGCCGAGCTAAATGTGCCAGATGACTATGGTGTACGTGCCTTGCATGTGACAACTGAAGTGGCCGTGCAGGTCCTCCTTATGCAGGCTCTTGTAGGTCTAATGTGTTTTAGGCACTTTTCACACCTCAGTAGATAATGGGTGTGACATTGCGGAATTAGGGTTAGGGTGTAGTTTGCACATGTTCAAAATTTGCTAGAAAATCATGGAGCAAAGTAAGCTAATGAATAGTTGATGTAAAGTTAGACAAAGGTGTCTAAAATGTGTAACAAGATGCACCAAATTCATCATCCAGCACTGTGATCCTGTTGGTGCATCTTCTCCCTGTGTACCATCTTCTGCACTTATCAGCTCCATCCTGATACGTGTTCTACAATTTTAACTATTTTTTATACAAGATGTATATCTTAGGAGTATTCTGAATAAACAGTGATCTGAAAGTGTGAGGGACTGTGGTGTGACCATCTACAGAAGCTTCTGGTAATCCATACAAGTCTACAGGAGGGAACGTCGATGAGGAGGCATTGTTGTTGAGAAGATCGCTCCTTTGGAATAAAGCAGGTGCTATCTATCTACTCTATCTCTCTCTCTATCTATCTCATATCTCGTATACTGTACACATATATACATAGATAGGAGTAGAAAATAATCCTCTAATCATCTATGAAATAAATAAAATAGGATGGGCAGAAAACATGTGACTCTGATCCTGGCATTCAAGGCTAGAATTTTTTTTTTTTATGATTTGCTGGATCAGAACCTGCCATGATCAGGAGCATGCCTCAGTTTTACAGAGAAGCTCCTCGCTGTCTATATGGAGAGTAGACTTTCTATTACTTTTCAGGTCTATCCTGATATTCATCTTGATGACACTTAATGGATTTCAGAGTCGTATTATTAGTCGCATTGTCAAGGTTAGCCCCCACTGAGTCTGCTGGAGTGTTATTTGCTTGAAAAGAACAGGCGCACAATATAATAACAACTTTCTGATGCTGTTAAGGAGAGTTCCTTGTCACCGGGGCTAGAGGGTCTTCGCCTATTATAGGAAACATTGTACTAGTAACTGCCAGGAGCAAATCATAGGTTCTTATGAATTATGCATAGTCTTTCCCCTCCAGCACAGAAAAGATTACAAAGTATACTCAAGGATTAAGACTTTGCAGGGCTCTATAAGTGTCATAGAAGACATCTCTTCAAATTATTAAATGCCTTAGCAAACAGCACAATTTCTTGATTTCCAAGCCTGGAAGCCGCTTTTTGATTTTAATGCAATCAGAAAATGTACATTAAGTGACCCTTCCTGTTGCTGCCGCTCAGGTCACACATTAACATAGCAAATTAATAGACTGAGGGAAAGGTTCAGGTCAGTACAAAAGGTTGTAGCTTTTCCTGGTTCGCTTACCTTCAGCGTGAAACATTCAGCTACAACATGTCTCATGTTATCTCTACTACATCCGTACTGTTCAGATGTAGCAGAGTTAAAGTTGTTTTGGGCACACTGTGCTTATCTGTATCTCACACCTGAGACGAACATAATAAATTAAAGGACTGGTCTGAATTTAATAAATATTTGGGCAGCCCCTATAGTAAATGTGTTAAAATAACGAAAGAAGCAATCCCTTTTCTCTCCTGCGGCTTCCAGCGATGAGCTCTGTTAGTTTCCACTGCTGATATCATCTTCCTGGCTGCAGCGGTCAAATCCCATGTACTGCTGAGGACAGTGATTGGCTGCAGAGTGTCCTGTGTGCAAGGAATGTCACCAGCGCAGGAAGATGATGCCAGGGGAGACTGGAGCGCAGCACTGAAAGAAGCAGCAGAGAAAAGCGGCAACTTTCTCCTCCTTTTTATCTATCTATTTATTATATCTATCTATTATCTATCTATCTAATTATCTATCATCCATTTATCTAATATATATCTATCATCTATCTATCTATTATCTATTATCTATCTATCTATTCCATATCTATCTATTCCATATCTATCTATCTATCTATCTATCTATCTATCTAATTATCTATTTATCTACCGTATTTTTCGCCCTATAAGACGCATCGCCCATAAGACGCAACTAGGTTTTAGAGGAGGACAATAAGAAAAAAAAAAAATTTTCATTACACCTCTGGTCAGACCGCCAATCAGACCCCCAATGTTAATCAAACCTCAGCTGACAGCCCCAATAAGACCCCCAATGTTAATAAGACCTAAGATCAGACTCCCAATCAGACCTCAGCTCAGACCCCAACATAAATGACCCCAATCAGACCTCAGATAAGAGCCCCATACCTCTCATCAGCCCCCATATGTCTCATATCAGCCCACCATATGCCTCTCATCAGCTCCCTGGAGCCTCTCTTCAGCCCCCATTACCTCTCATTAGCCCCCAGCAGCGTTATAAGAACCCCATTGCCTGTCACCAGCCCCCAGCAGTGTTATAAGAGCCCCATTGCCTTCACCAGCCCCCAGCCATGTTATATTAGCCCCCATCAGCCTCTTATTGAATAAAATAAAAAAGCACTTATCTCTCCTGCTCCCGGACGCTGCCGCTCCTCTCCTCCAGCGCGATCCTCTTCATCATGCCGCCGGCTGTGCTGTGAACTGGCGCACACAGTGTGAGGTCATAGAGCACCCTCACGCTGAGCACAGCCACTGTACAGCCCACAGCCGAGGACCAGGAAGCGGTGAGTACAGAGCCTTCACCGGTTCCTGGTTCACTTTTGAGGGGGGAAATGTGTCTTATGGGGCAAAAATACGGTTTCTATCATCCATTTATCTAATATATATCTATTATATATCTCATATCTCGTATATTGCACACATACATACACAGATAAACTGAATCCTCCATGAAATAAATGGAATAAGATGGACATTAAACATGTGATTCTGATCCTGATTCTTTTGTTATTTTAGAACATTTATAGAGGCTTCCTGAGTTTTAATGGAACTTGGACAATCCCTTTAATAAGGCGGAAAAAAAAGTTGAAGTATTCTGTCATGTATGCAGAACTTATGGATTCTCAAAGCTTCATGCCTCAATTCTTCAATAAATAAATGTAGATATTTTCATGTTCTTTTTAATGTGGTCCTACAAGTCCAACATTAAAGTGGTGTTCCACTTTTTAGACATATTAGAAGTGCCCTCCAAATAATAAATTGATAACATGGTATCCTGCTACTGGAATCCCCAGCGATCAGGTCTGATGGAACCTGGCAGCAAGTGTTGAGTTTCTCTGCAGCACCACCACTGGTTAAATGAAGTACTACACAGTTCTCTAGACTGTACAGGTAATGCACACACATGCCAGGTCCTCCAAAACTAGTAACTGATATCCAATTTAGGTAACAGATGAGAGACCTGAAAATGGTTTCTAAACCAGACATTTCAAGGGCTGCCCCATCATGACCATTCCTTTTGATATGTCCTATTAGGGCATATACACATCACTTATGGAGGGCACTGCTGGGTACTGTACCCTATTATCTTCATCGGTCAGTCATTGCAAAAAGTCACTTTTTCCCTGCAGTGGTTGATCGTCAGTGGGTCTGCATTTTGAAAAGTGAGACAACCCCTTTAAGTAATATATATATATAAAACAAGTAAAAATTAGGCTGAGCATACACATGAGATAAAGATGGGTTGAGGAAGGGTTGGTCATGTCAGATTTAAGCATGCTTGATTCTTTTGTTTTCAAAGGAGGCAAGCTTCTACCGAAGGCTTCTGGCAGCAGCTTAGTCCCCTCTATCTATTGCAAAAATAACATGCATGCTGAGCCAAACTGAGCGTGCATGTGTACTATAGGTGAGGTCGGTAGTAGTAGCCCAACTTACTACAACGGTAGTAGTAGCCCAACTTAAGAACACTTTTAATTAGGGATGAGCGAACCCGTGAAAGTTTGGTTTCGCCAGGTCTGGCAGAATTTCAGGTCAAGGTTCGGGTTTGGTACCCGAACTTGACCTGAACCCGAACCCCATTGAAGTCAATAAGGACCAGAACTTCACTTTATTATTTTCCGTTATAACATGGTTTTATTGGAAAATAATAACATTCTAATGACAGAATGCAAAAGAACATGGCCATTTAGGAGTAAAAAAAAAACAACTCACCTCATCCACTTGATCGCGCTGCAGCAGTATCTTCTATCTTCATTTAGCAGGACTTGCCAAAGGACCTGCGATGTGCGCAATGATGTCACCGGGCTCTCCCACGGAAAATAATAAAATGACCTGAACACCGAACCCGGACTTCAGTGAAAAAGTCCGGGTTTGGGTACGAGTACTTTGCAGCTCAGGTTCACTCATCCCTACTGTTAATGCACTCAGCAAATAATGAAATAGAATAGTACTACCATACTATAATCTAAGTTTGTCATCTAGCGTTCATTGCACCGTAACGGATGATGTGAAGTATAGATGTAGCAGGGTTCAATTTGTCAGTTACTGTTACTTTTTATGAAACATGATAACTTGCTAGCCTTACTAGGTCCTACGTAATTACACCAGAAAAAGCTATTTTTACAAATTCAACTCTGCAATCCTTTACATAGAGCGAAGCGGTTAACTGCTAGTTTTTTTGCAATGATACAATAATTAATGTAAAAGATTAACATTCCAGCTACAGCATGTACAGGGAATTATGAAGGCAAACAGTAAATTCACGTCTCCTGTAGATGAACACAATGTACAAATATTGACCTTAGATGACGGGCCTGTCAGGTGTCTTTTCAGTTCTATGTCTTCTTCATGGTTCACTTCTTAAATGGTTATTTAAGTAATAAATATTTTACCTCTCGACAGGTTCACAGAGGCTTGTGATGTATTACTCCTTCACTTTGTCGTTCCCCAGCCTGACAGCGTTATTTGCAGAACTTTTCTTGGGTGTTTGTGTGTGTGTGTAGCTCCGGCCACAGTTGAATGATGTCACTGGTGCATGTGAAGAAGGACCCGTGTTCCTTTGTAGTTACGTCATGCTGCCATGACATTACACTAAGCAGAGTTTTCAGTTAGAAGTCTCTTACAAATCGTTTCTCCTTAATCACAAACCTATGACAAGAAAAGTCTTTTGCAAACAATCATTAGCTGCTTGACACGAGAAGATCAGTGGAGCTAACATTGCATTACATTATCTTGGAGGAAAATATAAAAATCACACTTGCAGCATCAGTCCAAAACTCATTGGAGCGGCTAAATGCACTCAGTTTGAACCAAAATCGGCCTTGCACCACATGTATAATGTGTTTTAGAGATTTTTTGTGACTCAGTATGCAAGGGTGTGGCGTAGAGTAAGCAAGGTATGGTTTAGCAGAAAAAGGCATGGTTTAAAAGTGTTAAAGAGAGTCCCAAGTTTCTTCCACGCAGGCTGCGGCCTACTTCCTAGCAAGACCCCTCCTCTTATTCCCATAAGGCATATGTGTGCACTGCATCCAGCGTGTGAAAAACTGAGTGTGTACCCTAATCTGCCCCAGCCTACGGCTGGTTGCCTCAAGGTATTTAAGAGACCTTCCCCTGTGGGAGGGTGCCTGAGCAATAGGTTTCCTAGTGTGCTAGCATCTTGATAAAGCTTCAGATCTGTTGTCTGCCCATGGACCAACTTTCTGACTGTTTCAAGGATTGTGACCCTCCATTGCCTGACCTAACCTGTGCCTGACCTCCGTATAGACCTATCACTGACTGCCTGATCTTTGACCATTTACTGTGTTGGTGATACTTTTCCTGCCCTGACTTTGGCCTATCCCTGACTATGATTTTGCATGACCTCTTGGTGCTGGGCACCAAGGTCTCTTGCCCCCGCGGGCCAGCTATCAGTCATACAGAGACTACTCCAAGATGTTGCCTTGTGGTCCCCCTGCTGTGAAGTCCAGATTCTTCTACATGTGTTAAAGGGTAAAAACCAGGGGACTGCCAAAGTCAAATCTGACACAGTGGTTTCCAAACCACTACCATAACAAAAATCCACCAATGTACACCAAATGTGCCCAAACTTTTAGAGAAAAATAATCTAACCTATAGTAAAAAAAAAAAAAAGCTAGAAAAAAACGTCTAAAATGTATATCAAGATGCACCAAATGTGTATCTTGCCTGAGCCACTGCTTTGATGGCTGCAGGCTGTCTGGACATGATGAGAGTTGTAGTTAATAAATGGAGAGCCTCAGGTTAGTAAACATAGGTCTACAGTATTGTAAGATGTTCTGTCGTACAATGCAAGCTGTGATTCTTGGTTGCTATAGGCAAAAATAAAAAACTGTGCCCTGATTGGTCAATATGGGCAACAAACAGTTTGTCTTTTAGACAGCACATGCAGGGAGATGAGAGACAGACTGAAATGCAGGGGAGATGTGAGATTTAACAGACTCCATGTAAAGAGGCACTCCTCAAACAGGAGTCTGGAGCAGTAGTGGGTTTTGGAAAGTTTGCCGGCATGTCCAAAGGGCAACCAGACACATTCAATAGCTGTGGGCCAAACGATCCCCTATTTCTCCTGACTTCCTCCCAGCTTACCCATAAACATTCACATTCAGCTCGGCCAAACGAGTATGTGTATTTAATGGGTGGAGAGGAGAAAGTGACTGCCGGAGACTTCTGGTCGTGACTTATCTCCCGGGGAAACAAAGTGTCAGGAGAAAATATTCATTTTGTCTAATCCTTCTCTCTCTTGACATCATCTGTCACAGTAAAATAGGGATCTTCCCATACATATTAAAATATTGGCTGAACCCGGCAAGAGTGACGGGTCCAGCCAACAATACACTAAAGTATATGGGGGAGTCATTAAAGGGAAAAAAAACATAAATGATTTAAAGGATGCTGATTTTCTTTACCTCCCTAATTGGGCCAAAGGCAATAATGAGCATATAAATAAATATATATATATAGACATTTGCCCTTACCGAATATCAGCCTGCCACAGCTGGAGCCTATACATTTGGTGAGAAGCTAACCATACAAATAGGTTGCATTGACCTTATACTGTACATGAAAGATTTTAATAGTTTATCAGATTTTAATATTGATGGCCTATTCTCAGGACAGGTCATCAATATCTATTCAGTGGGGGTCCGACACCCTGCACCCCGCTTATCAGCTGTTCTGTAGTTGCTTGGAGCCACATTGCTCACTTCAATGAGAGCAGCAATGCAATATCCTGCTCAGTCTGCTGACTAACAGGGTGTCCGCTGATCAGATAATGAATAGTTCATCAATTCTAATACAGAAAACCCTTTAATGTTACAATATAGTGCTGGTATATCACTGTATCATGTGTGTTACCCAAAGGTCACTCCATGGGGCTCAATGGAGACATTTATCCTAGCTGTGACTTATTCCATGTTGGCGGCTTCTTTACTCCTATGATATAAATAATAATGTGAAGGTGGAAAGATTTATCTAGAGTGTTAAGCTATTAGACACTTCACCGTCCTGAGTAGATGGAGGAGCAGACTGACACCCAACTTACAAATCCCCTTTGATGGACACTCCTTTCTTTAGGACTTTTCTAGAGCTATACCTGCTCTCTGGATTGCTTAAAAACATATTTTTTCAGGCAGGCTTATCATGTTTCCTAAACTGACCCCTCACCGTTTACCATGTTCTGACACTAATCCCCACATCCTTTCAGTACGAAGCTGGCTTTACCACTTCATGCAACAAATAACAATCAACTTTTCCCTTTGTGTCACCCCACTTCCTCATAGATTGTAAGCTCTAGTGGGCCGGTCCCTGAGTACTAGTGTATCAGTTGTATATTAGCCTATAATTGTGTGGTGTCTTTTGTTTTGTACATGAACCCTCTGAATTGTACAGCGCTGCAGAATATGGTGGCGCTATAGAAATATAGATTATTATTATTATTAAATATAAGGGTCCCAGGATGAAATTATAATGTAGTTCATCAGAAATTTAAGATTGTACAATAGTCCTAATCCAAAATGGGCATGTCCACATGGGACCGTACTCGTCTTTGGCAACATCGTATGAGCATTCTTTTACGGAAGGATTTTTTTTATTTTAATAAAGGAATTTATTTGTTTTAAAGTATTTATCTACGATTTAAATAAAGCCTTCTTTCCCCAAAAATAGCTCCATTGCAGTCCATAAACTGTCCTTGGCAATATTCGAATTTGCAATATTTTGCGAATTTTTGGCTGAATATTCGCCATAAATTTGCAAATTCGAGAATTTGTGATCTCCAGTCATTGTTTACTTGATTGCGAAAATTGTCAATGTAATATATTCGCGATAAATTTGCTATAAATTTGCAATAAATTTGCGATTAGAATATTCAACACTATTCACGAATACCAATATATAGCTCTATATTCTAAATATTCGCAAATTCCCAAAGAGGCGATATTCGCGCTCAACACTAAATAAGACACTGCCGCTGGACAATATTGGCACCATTTTGGGAAAAATGCAGATCCTTTCTCTAATCCTATAATCCTCTTTTAAAGGGGTTTTCCAATTTGCATCATCCTTTAAAATAATCTTTTATGAAGGTCGGTGTAATTTTGTAATATATGTCTTTTATCTTTATTGGTCCTATCTTCCATTCTGGGCTGTGGTCACATGATCACATGAACATGAGGTTATGTTCATGGGCGGGGCAGTGATAGGGTAGTTTCTATGTAACCAGCTGCGGGGAGGAGCTATAAACTAACTGGGCTTTGTTAGAGGCGGTGCTGGAGCTGTGGCAGAGTAAAGAGAAGTGCATCATGGGTTTGGTTGGATACAGCAACAGGAAGTGCTAAATACAGAATAGAAACAAACCAGAGGGATTGGTTTACATGGTCATAGTTGCCAGCCATCCCAAATTTGCAGGGACTGTCCCTAATTGTCAGAGACAGTCCCTGCCAACTGGGGCTTTCTTGAGCCAAAAATGGGTAGGACTTGTGTAAGACCTGCCCATGAATAGGCATTCTCGCCTAGTTTTGGGGCATTCCATGGGTGGGTTCTACTTATGCCTAATTTACCAACTGCAATATTGGTAAGTAGGTATGGTGAAAATGGGTTAAGAGAGTCAACATTGGAAAAAAACATAGGGAAGATGCAGATAAGGTAAGCAACTGCATGAGCATATCTGTTAAAAAGTAATTCCAAAAAAGCTCTTTAAGAAAATATTTCATTGTGTTTGTGAATCTTTGTAGAGGTTATCTACCTAGGTATGTCTACTGAGTATACATTCAGTAGTACGAAGGACCATGTTACACACGAGTATAATTTATGTAAGTGGATTATACAACACCGGCTCCTCAATGCCACCACACTTCAATCCAACACACCAAGGACAACCTTAGGATAATAGATAAATCCTACATCTTTCAATTACTAAAGACATAATAATGGTCGTTATTCATTGGTTCCTTCTATACAACAAACACGGCCTCCATGTTTCTAAATGACTGGAGTAGAGACGACATCAATATGTTATAAAAGGGGCAATCGAAAATAACCTTTTCACCTAGCCGCCCTATAAACATCTGTATTAGGTGTCCATCCTTGGAGCTGATTTGCTTCCTGACTCAACCATAAAAACATCACCTGTCTCCGACAGCTGAAAACTGAAACGTAGATTAATCTTCATTGATTTTTAGTATGACTATGGGAAAAATAAACTGACATATGTCAACAGGCCTATCGCACAAAAATCCTCTTGTCAAATGACCTCCCGTAAAACCAGAGATCGGCCAGTCCACTTCATTATTCGAAGGTATCTTCCATTGTCCTCAATGTTTGCTTGTTCTCATCTCCTCTTAAGCCTAAACAAGTGTATATTATGTACGTGGACCCGAATTACTTAGTATTTTCCTTTATTTGTGCTTGAATGTACACATGAGGAGCGCCACTCCTGATA
Organism: Bufo bufo; assembly: GCF_905171765.1. Taxonomy (NCBI): domain Eukaryota; kingdom Metazoa; phylum Chordata; class Amphibia; order Anura; family Bufonidae; genus Bufo; species Bufo bufo. The sequence continues at coordinate 67,646,455 of NC_053391.1, read as the reverse complement.
CCCAATGAACTGGCCACTAAATTCGTCCTCTGCAATGGTCTTCAGATCAATAACTAATTTTGAAAACTGATTAGTTTGCAGCAGGAAGGTAGACATAGTCTTGAGTCTTGCCAGGGGATATAATCAGCTGGTAAACAGCAGTAATAGAGCAATAGTAAAAAGATGATTTCGGATGGATAAGGAGCAGAGCCTGTTGTGCCATGAGACCTTTTAAAACACGACAAGAAAACAAGCGTTTCCATTGAACTTTAAGAATGGAAGACCTTCTGTATTATGGCATCAGTTAATAGAAAAAAAAAGGGAAAAAGCTCATAGTAACGACAAAAATCATAGCCTATGGTACTTATTAAAGGGTGCACATATTTTTTTTACATATCATTTTCCAGAGGAACCAGCTGTATCCATGATAACAAATTCCTCAAACCATGTTACGACCCATTCTAGATAGGTGTCTTTTTATAAGAGTGGAAGTGTTTCCAAGGTGATTTCCAATCTCCGACCATGCAGAAGAAAAAAAATTTAATTTGGAAGAAAAGTAAATTTTTTTTATAAAAATTGTAAAGGATCGCTCTCTCTCAGGGGTTCGCAATCACAGACTTCTCCTCTGACAACAGGGTTCAAGTCCAAAAGGTGCTTTATTTGGGCACTTCAGCACCATCACACACATAAACATAACAAAATAAACACCTGCCCGTCTGGGCTCTACCTAATACACGTGTTGTCTCTACCTCACCTATAGAGCGCCATACACACACAGGATTAGATCCGGCTTCCTCAGCCATATACGGTCCAGCAGCCTCCATCACCCTTGGGGGGAGATGGTCCAGAAGTCCTCCCGACTCTGACCCTGCGACCCTCTTTCTGTAGGCGTCGCTGGGCCCCCCAAACGTCAGGCTTTACAAAACCTCTTGACCCCTCAACTCTCCTGACTGAGACCACACAGAGCCTCTCAGGCTTCCTCAGCCTTTCTCCCCCAAGTTATACACAGAGGGTTGTTCTATCCCTTCTTGATTACAGCAGCAGGCCTCATCTGCTATCACCTCTGGCAAAAGACAATACATGTAGTGGAAGGGTGTGGACTGGCAGATCCCACTACCAAACCTATCCCCCAGTCCACATGAAATCCAGCCCAGAACAACATCTAGACAAAATTGTCTCAGCAAACTACACTTTGCTGAAACCACTGCAGCTTTCTGGAATTCAGTTATCACACCCAGCTGAGGTATCTGGGTGGGATATACACGCCTCCCAGCACTTATACTGTACACATCACCACAAAATATAAAAATACAGAAGAAAAGCTAAAAGCAAACGGTCAAACAAATGGATAGGGCAAGGAATAAGTGACAGAGCAGCCCCAGTACATTACCCTCATGCTTTAGAAAGAGAACTTGTATCTACGCTCTTGTTTATGACCCTGGCTGACATTGTGTTTTCAATCAGAGAAAATTTGTATCATTAAAGGAATACTGTCACGGTCCCTCAGGTGACTGATGTCAGGAAATCAAGGAGATTGGCTGAGTGTGGAGGAATCTAACAGCCTCCTTGATTTCTCTTGATTAAGTGTTAATAGGGTTAATGACCACTTCCCTTTTCTCAGCTGTTGCTCTGTGGTCATCACTTCTAACCCTTTATAGTCTCACCCCACCCTTCTGACTATGCGGTTGATAGCTTCATTTGGGTTTGGCTGAGCTGGTGTAGGATCTTCTCTGGTGTTCCTATTCTTCCATCTCTACAGAAGTTAAGTGTTGCGTTTCTTTGTATTAGTTATATTCCCTGTTGTTGTATCTGGGCCTGAGACTGAGACTTCCATTCGTCCATCTGGGGAGGAATGGGTTGTCTCTGGTCCTATACTTATTACAGGGCCTTATAGGGAAATCAGGGCCTAGGTATCCTGCTTATGAATATTCCTACCTTCAAGGTCTATTCATATTGATAGGTAGTCAGGGCCAGGATTAGGGTTGTCTAGGAGGTGACCTGTTTCTTCCCTAGTTTCCAGGCCCAGTTACTGTTCCCCTTCCCTCCTGTGTTTAGTGTGGAGTTTCCCCACCACTCTGATCGTGATAAATACTGATGTATGAGAAAGTTGGAGCGCTCAGTCCATAGGCCAAAGCCTAGGTTAGATTTAATCAAAAGGAATGTGTCATCAGAAATGACCAATGGTTTATATAAAGTTTTTAAGTTAAAGGGATTGTCCCAAGAACAATATTCTACATTTTTGAAAACCAGCATCTGGATCTGAATCCTTTTGTAATTGTATGTAATTAAAAGTTTTGTAAAGCCACCGAGCTATTCAATAAAAATGAATCTGCCTAGCGCAACAGTTTTTTTTTATTTTTCGTTATTCCCTTATTTTTCTGTCCACCTTTATTGAGGTGGTCGCACACACTCAGATAAGGTTTTCAACTGTCACCAGCCATATCTTCCACTAGGAGCTGTGACAGTTACACAGAAAGAGCTACAGCAGGGAGGACACGGCCCCTGAGGCAGGACACACTGTCTGAGTTGCCTGCCTGAACTAAATCTAGTAGCACAACTGGAGCAATGAATGGGGAGATCTCTGGATCCATGTGTGGTACAAGGCTGGTTCTAGCTTTGTCAGAAAGAGATGGTCATGTATGATATGATGTCAGATTATTATTTTTTTTTTACATCAATCATGACATAACCCCATTATTTTTCATTTTCTTTGTCACTATCTGTATTTAAAAAATCTTAAAATCCTGCAGTTTTCACACAGGCCACTAATCCTAATAATAGACGCTACTTCTTGGTCTGTACAGATCACTTTACTGCAGTTATCTGCTTATCATCACAGGCAGAATTACACAGGATCCACCATTCACAATAGGTATCACAGCTTATCTGCTCCCTCCTGACCTCTGCACAGGTCACAGAGCATGCCTTGAAAACTCTCCCATAGAAGTCAGTGAGGTCTGCTCCTGGCCATTGCGTCTATGACCCATGTGGCTTCTGTAAAACATATCTCTAAATGCTGTTAACATACCTCCGAACCATCCTGGATCCGGCGGGACAGTCTCGGATTGCAGTGGCTGACCCGCTGTCCCAGTGCTGGGGAGGTATGTCCCGCTTTCTGGCAGCTGTCTCTGTGCCCATAGGAAGCAGAGACAGTTGCCTGTATTATGATGAAGCAGAGAGGCGGCAACAGCTTCCTGCTTCATCATCCCTCCCCCTGCCGGCTCTCCACTCCTCTGGTCTGTGCGGGGGGCAGGGCTGGCCGGCAGGCAGCCTCGGCTCCGCCTCCTTCACAGACTAGAGTAGCCAATGTCCTGCTGCTGCTGCTTGAAAGAAGGTAAGTATGTGGTGTTTATTTTTTTTAACTTTCTGTGAGGGGCACAATGTTGGCATATTACTGGGGGCACAATGTGGGCATATTACTGGGGGGCACAATGTGGGCATATTACTGGGGGGCACAATGTGGGCATATTATGGGGGGCACAATGTGGGCATGTTACTAAGGGCACAGTGTGGGCATATTACTGGGGCCAAAATGTGGGCATATTATTGGAGGACAAAATGTGGGCATATTACTGGAGGACAAAATGTGGGCATATTACTGGGGGGCACAATGTGAGCGTATTACTAGGGGCACAATGTGAGCATATTACATAGTACTACTCCCCTACACCAGGCACAGTACTACTCTAATACACAGCACTACTCCAACATACATAGGCACAGTACTACTCCTGTATATTAGAGTAGTATTGTGCCTGATGTAGGGGAGTAGTGCTGTGTATTAGAGTAGTACTGTGCCTGGTGTAGGGGAGTAGTACTGTGTATTAGAGTAGTACTGTGCCTGGTGTAGGGGAGTAGTACTACTCTAATACACAGCACTACTCCAATATACAGTCCTACACCAGGCACAGTACTACTCTAATATACAGATATTACTGGGAGGCACAGCTGGGCATATTTTTTGGGGCACAGCTGAGCATATTACTAGGGGCACAATGTGGGCAAATTCCTGGGGGGGGCACAGTGTGGGCATATTACTGGGGGGGAGGGCACAGTGTGGGCATATTACTGGGGAGGCACAATTTGGGCATATTAATGGGGGCACAATGTGGGCATATTACTGGGGGGCACAGCTGGGCATATCTCTGTGGGCACAGCTGGGCATATTACTGGGGGGACACAATGTCGGCATACTAATGGGGGCACAATGTGGGCATATTACTGGGGGTACAATGTGGGCATATTACTGGGGGACACAATGTGGGCATCTTACTGGGGTCACAGTGTGGGCATATTGCTGGTGGCACAATGTGGGCATGATACTGGGAGGCACAGCTGGGCATATTATTGGGGGCACAGCTGGGCATATTACTGGGGGCACAATGTGGGCATATTACTGGGGGATACAATGTGGGCATATTACTGGGGGGCACCGTGTGGGCATATTACTGGGGGATACAATGTGTGCATATTACTGGGGGGCACCGTGTGGGCATATTACTGGGGGGGCACCGTGTGGGCATATTACTGGGGCACAATGTGGGCATATTACTGGGGGGCACAATGTGGGCATATTACTGGGGGGGACAATGTGGGCATATTACTGGGGGCACAGTGTGGGCATATTGCTGGTGGCACAATGTGGGCATATTACTAGGAGACAAAATGCAGGCATATTACTGGGGGCACAATGCTGCATATTACTGGGGAGGCACAATGTGGGCATATTACTGGGGGCACAATGTGGGCATATTACTGGGCGGCACAATGTGGGCATATTACTGGAGGACACAATGTGGGCATATTACTGGAGGACACAATGTGGGCATATTACTGGGGGGAACAATGTGGGCATATTACTGGGGGCACAATGTGGACATATTACTGGGGGACAAAATGCAGGCATATTACTGTCTTGCCATAACTTCTAGAGGCTCTGCCAGGTGTGATGACGTTTTCACAGCCTGGCCCTGCAGAGTTCCAGGGAGAGCAGAGCCTGTAGGAGTAATGCTCCTAGAGGCTCCTTTAGGCTGGGTTCAGACCTGAGCGTACGGGATGTCGCGCTCTGTATGCGCGATTCTACGGGCGTCTGACATACGCGGCTCCGGAACAAGCGAACGCCTATTGTCGCGCGTTCCCGAAAGTCTATGTACGGGAACGCGCGACAAGACGCCCCAAAGAAGCTCATGTACTTCTTGGGGCGTCGGGCGTTTTACAGCGCGATCGTTCGCGCTGTAAAACGCCCAGGTGAGAACCATTCCCATAGGGAATCATTGGTTTCTCCTTGTTGAGCGTTTTACAGCGCGTAGGAACGCGCTGTAAAACGCTCAGATCTGAACCCAGCCTTAGACCTGGCGGACATACTAGTATGAAAATGTCCCATGAATTGAATAATTTTGGGGAAAAAAAAACATTATTAGGCTTCACTTATCACAGATGTCTTGTATTTCATAGCAACCAATCACAGCGCAGCTTTCATTTCCCCAAAGCTGTTTACAAGATGCAAGCTGACCTCTGATTGGTTGCTATGGGCAACAAGGCCAGTTTCTCTGATAAAGGAGGCTGCCTGATGTCAGAGCGTTTCAGACAGGATTCTTTTTAATGATTTCATGTGTTTAATTACAAAGGAATTGGATAATCATTTACAAATACCGAGAGCGTGCGCTCCATTGAATGGTGAAAGTCACCTGTGTTTTCTTTGTCAGATTAAAACCTCTAGACAGAAGTTAAGCCTGAATGTTAAATTCACTTAATAATTTGCTGCAGACGTCTGCCAAGAAGAGAAAGGTTTCCTCCAGAGTCTCAAAAGATGGAGGAAATCATGCAAAGACTTCACAATTTAAGCAAACAGTTACCAACATTACTACAATAATAAGTAATAAACCAGGTGTGAACGCTCCTCCATTAGCAGGGAAAAGCATGGCACATTCCACCTGATGCCATAATACGGAGGTTTTTTTCTAAAAGCCTTCATAGATTTTGGCCTCATGCACATGACCGGTCCGCAAATCGCTGATCTGCAAAATACGGACGCAGTCCGCGTGCCGTCTGAATTTTTTCTTTGCGGACCCATTGACTTCAGTGGGTTTGTGGTCACGGATGAATATGTGCTTTCTGCATCCATATAATAAAGGGACATTTCTAATGTACTGTAGTTATAGGGGTTATCCAATCCCTATAATGACCCCCTGAATGCCCGGACCCCTCATATACATTATACTTACCTGCTCCCCGGCACCCGCTTCACTCCGGATCCCTGCGCGGCCTCCGCTGCGTCTCCTCGTCGTGTGGATCAAAACATCCGGCGACAGTGGGAGCAGCCGATAGCAGGCCGCGACGGTGACCAGCCTCCCTAACATCGCGGGTGATGCTAGGGAGTTTGTATACTGTCGCGGCCTGCTATCGGCTGCTCCCACTGTCGCCGGATGTTGTGATCCGCACGACGAGGAGACGCAGCGGTGGCCGCGCAGGGATCCGGAGTGAAGCGGGTGCCGGGGAGCAGGTAAGTATAATGTATATGAGGGGTCCGGGCATTCAGGGGGTCATTATAGGGATTGGATAACCCCTTTAAGTTTGGGTCATTAGTCCTGTAGTTGCCAAGGATTTGTGTCCTCAATGTGGATGCCAAATGTTTGAATATGTAAAAGGGGTTGTCCCGTTTTTACTATTGATGACCTATCCTCAGGAGTCCGACTCCTGGCACCCCCACCGATCATCTGTCTAAAGAGAAGGCGGCACTAGTATGAGCACTGCCTTCTCCGCTGTGTTCACCTGCTCGCCGCAGCAATTGCAGTGCTGATCAGGTGTAATTACAACTATGGCGTCCCCATCCACTTCTATGTGACAGGACGTGAATAGGACGGATGAGTCCCATAGAATTTAATAGGGATGCCATATTTGTTATTACACCTGCTCAACGCTGCAAAGTCTGAGGCGGGCAGGTAAACAGAGCGGAGAAGGCAGTGCTTATACTAGCGATGCCATCTCTTCAGGGTGCTGGGAGTCAGATCCCTGCCGATCTGATATTGACGACCTATCTTGAGGATAGGTCATCAATAGTAAAAAGCGGACAACCCCTTTAATTTAGCAAGCCCGTTCAGCATTATCTTTGATGGCTACCCTATTTTTAACTTTCTTCAATGAAACCATCTGACGAACTGGTCTCCCCATTGCTCTGCTACTGGGTGAATGGTATTCTGTAAATAGTTCTAGCAACAGTGACACCTACAGTCCAAATTAGGTAGTGCACTGAAGAAATCAACCTGATAAATGAGAGAAAAATTTGTATCTAAAAAATAATCTCTATATAATTACATATAATCAACATTACATTATATCCTTATTTATTTTGTATACTATATACTTACTTTTAAGATTTTTTGCTAATTATTTTTGCAGGTATCCTCAATGATCCAATGATATCTGAAGGACACAGAGTCTAACATGTGGTCAACGGGCCTTGTACTTTTGATACAGGACATGTTTGCCAATAAAATATATAATAGTGGGTTTGATAAGTGGTGACGCTAGATTTCTTTTTATTGATCTCTTTCTTCTTTACGCTTCAATCCGTAAAACATTGAACTCAATCTGAATGCGATTCAGTGTTGTAAAGGGTTTATAATAAACGACTTCTCCTTTGCTGAAAACCGCCTGAAACAATTAAGATCAAATAAAATGAATGGGATCATTAGCCCTTTAAATTGTTCTTTACCATATTAATGGCTGACTCTTTTAACCAACTAGCCAACATAGCATCATTTACACTCTTTACTTCCATTCTGTGAGTGTCTGAAATTGACAAGGAATGTGATGAATTTGAATTTTTTCCATTTCTAAACTCAGTGCTTGCCCGTATGTATAAATGACATGGCGACGGCAGTATATTCCTTGTTTTGACAGGTTAGACTGATTTACTCATTAGCAGAAAACATGGAATAGGCTTTATAAATAAAACATGCAAAAGTTGTGTTAACGACCTGAAGTTGAAGCACAAATAGGAATAATTGGGGGTCTTAACGCAGCAAGTAATATTTACTGATGTCTACAAATATTCTACCTCTGTAAACTAGAAACCATATCACTTATACCCTGCTATAAAAAAATATGTCTCCACCAAAATATGTATGTTGCTAAAAGCCTAATTCATATACAGGTTCTGGTATGATCCTATGCTGGACTAAGCCACCCATATGGCACTCACACATAGGATACACCATCCACATAAGGGCTCATGCACACGACCGTGTGCTGGCTGGGCCCGTGCTGCGGATCGCAAATTGCGGTCCGCAATGCACGGGCATCGACCGTGAGACAGCCGCATGCGGATCGCGGACCCATTTACTTGGGGTCCGCGATCCGCACCGCAAAAAAGTAGTGCATGTAGTAGTTCACTGTGTAGTGCTTCTGTGGGCTTCCGATCCGTGCCTCCGTTCCGCATCTCCCGGATTGCGGACCCATTCAAGTGATGCGGGGTGCACATGGCCGGTGCCCATGTATTGCGGACCCGCTGTATGCGGGCCGCAATACATCAACGGCCGTGTGCATGAGCCCTAAAGATGTGTCCACCTTGACTTCAGCTTGAACTTGGTTAATGACTCCCAATTTCTCATTAAGCAAATTCAATACAGTATTACAACAAACAGGAAAAACCTTTGATAGGCTGCAACTCACATCTCAACCACTAGGTGGCCACACATAGACTTGTGTAGCATAGACATCTTGTGACAGAATATCCCAAAAAGCTGGTCATCTTGTGCCACACATCTCGGGATATCTTGTGACAAGAAGGTAGGTAAGGAAGGACATATATGTATAGCACACAGGTAGATCAACAGACAGGACGGCACTGGTCCAACTCTCCTCCACGGTTCTTACATTGAGGGAACATACCCTGCGATGGTGACAACGGGGCTCACAACAGACTTCAGTGGTGCTTAGTCTCAATAAGATCAAACAAACATGAGGTATGAAGATGAAAGACGGCACTCACCAATAAAAGTCCAGTTCTTACTTTATTGTTCCATATATATGTATAGGATATGGGCCACCGACATGTTGGCGACCTCTGAGTTGTGAACTGAACTGTACAGCACCCGTAGAAGTGCGCTGGGCCATACTTCAGATCCATATGCTTCTAGAGGTTTCTTTTGTAGGATTCCCTATGAATCCAACAAAAAAAAATGACAAGACTGCAACAATTTGTGTGTCTCCAGCTCCATGGTATTGAGCTGCAGGGCCTCTGTGTCACCATTTAACCTCCTGCACATTTCCCTGCAAATAAATGATAGAGAGGTGATACCACTTGCTATTTGTAGCCCCCCCAAAATTCTAATCTTAATCTGACCATGATGGTGTTCGATCAACAGATTTCTGATTTGTAAAGCTGTTTTTAAAGGGTTGGTCAGTTTCCTAACTTGATCACATCCTCAGAATAGGTCATCAATATCGGATTGGCGAGGTCTGACTCCCAGCATCCCCGCCGATCAGCTGTTTGAAAAGAACGCAGTGGTCCTGCGAGTGCTGCCTTCTCTTCACTGTTTACCCACTTGCCGTTGACATTGCAGAGATGAGCAGTGTAATTACAGCTCCTCCATCCCCATCTTGATACAACAATATTTTCAGTGCACAATGAACTTTTCTAGACATGGGAGGTCCTACAGCAAAGATAAATCTTGGCCGTGGGTTTTGCCACCCAGCATGGAAGGGCTTACTGTTTTATTCTTATTTTATACCCTTTCCCAGACTATTGGGCCCCTTGCCCTTATTTTTTAAGAATCCAGGTCCTCTGGAGATGGAAGTCCGGCACAGGTACTTTCCATGTAATAGCAAAGGGGATGGGCCCAGCAAGGACTAGGTTCTGACTTAATAGGATGGAAGAATTTCCTCCGTCTACTGATACCTACCCAAATCCCCTTTAAATAATCACGCCAACACCTACTTGCTTGGTAAAATGACCATGACGGCCAAACTTTATTATTCCACACATTAAAGCAACATCTTTCACCATATGACATGAATAATAATAACAATAATAACAGCAGGCACTTATTAAACATCCCTCAACATTATCACCTACTGCACCGTACCAAGGATCCTGGAGGGCAACCCAAACTAGCAGTATCCTCCTTCACCGCCTCACCTCGTACTTCAAGCTTACCCTTGGCCGCACTCACCGACCCAAGGGCACCAACTCCTTGAAGTATACCAGTATCCCTCCTGTAGGCCTTGTAGCCCAAACAGGAGCCCCATCCTCGGTATTAACAAACCATATGAGATGCAGGCTCCAACATGTCCTGCATCTCTTAACCATTGAATTGCTCCCCCAGGATCCCATATCAAGCAGCCCCTCCTAAACTACCACAGGGCTACCACCAATACAAGGGCGGGAGGGTGGGAAAAACTCGCTGGCTCAAGCAGGCAACTGACCAGTAGCCCCTCCCTCAGTTATTTATATACAGCCCGCGAAATTACCAGCTCCCCCCACTCCGTCCAGCAGACCAGCCCCCAACCATACACCAACCCAGCATCATTAACCCCTTACTAGCCTACAGTCTTCCCCCTAAGTCAGTACGCCCTGCGCTATGTCTGCGCCTCGCTCCGTTGCTATTATGACTTAATAGGATGGAAGAATTTCCTCCGTCTACTGATACCTACCCAAATCCCCTTTAAATAATCACGCCAACACCTACTTGCTTGGTAAAATGACCATGACGGCCAAACTTTATTATTCCACACATTAAAGCAACATCTTTCACCATATGACATGAATAATAATAACAATAATAACAGCAGGCACTTATTAAACATCCCTCAACATTATCACCTACTGCACCGTACCAAGGATCCTGGAGGGCAACCCAAACTAGCAGTATCCTCCTTCACCGCCTCACCTCGTACTTCAAGCTTACCCTTGGCCGCACTCACCGACCCAAGGGCACCAACTCCTTGAAGTATACCAGTATCCCTCCTGTAGGCCTTGTAGCCCAAACAGGAGCCCCATCCTCGGTATTAACAAACCATATGAGATGCAGGCTCCAACATGTCCTGCATCTCTTAACCATTGAATTGCTCCCCCAGGATCCCATATCAAGCAGCCACAAAACGACCACCGGTGACACCTCACCTGTGGGCGTCCCGCCATACCTTAAGGGCAGTCTCCAAACCCTCCTGAATACCCAATGCCCACATGTCTATGCCAACGTCATTCAGGTGCACACCATCCTCTCTCAAGAATTGAGGCGACGCCGCCTCCAATTCCCGGTGACGCACTACCAAACCACCTTGCCTGCGAACAAAACGCCCCACCTCCTTATTCAATTTTGCCCGGGCTTTATTGATACGCTCCACCGACCTGGCCAACCGCCAGCTACGTCTCGCAACCACCTCTGACCAAACAATCAACAAATCCGGAAAATCCGACAATAAGCGCAGCACATCCAACTTAATGTCCCGGATCACATCCCGAGATCGCCTAACACCCAGATCGTTGCCCCCAACATGGAGCACTAAGATATCAGGAGGCCGATCTAAAGTGGCATTAACCTGAATTTCAGGCAACACCCGACCCCAAAGGAGCCCCCTCAACCCAATCCACCTGATTACCAACTCATCTGCCGGGAAACCCAATTGGCGTCCGTTCCGCCTGACATCCGCACGTAAGGCCCCCCAATGGACGTACGAGTGCCCGAAAATCCATGCCAGACAAGGCGCTGCCCCTGTAACAAAAAATAAACATATCATAACAGATCCATAACACCAACATGTTTCACACACAGAAGACCCGCCCAACAGTCATTCATAAAAGATGAGGTCGAATATATGATTGAAAACAATCCGACTCCCAGCGACCAATTCGCTTGATAACATCTTCACCCAGCCCCCACCTGGCCGCTTCAGTTGCTGCCCCAATCCGAAAGGAGTGGGAAGCATAATCATTAACAGGCAAACCCGCCGCCAACAAACACTTCCTAAAAACAGATATGAATTGAAAGCGAGACAACCGCAACCCGTCCTGATGAACCAACAATGCACCCGATACATCCGGCCGCACTCCCAGATATTCCTCAACGCAGCGCACTGGACAAAGTACCGACCCCACCAATTGCCGAAGCCACAAAACCACACCTCTACCTTCCTGATCAGTTTTAGACTTGCGTATTACGCACCGCAAACTGCCTTCCAACAACCGTACATCTTCCAACAACAAACCTCCACCACCCGAGCGACTAGCTGCTACCAATTCAGAAATACGAAACGCTCCAAAAAAGGCTAGCGAAAAAGCAGCCCTAAACAACAACACCTCAAATGCCGACACACAAACAGACTCTGCCCTCCACCACAACAACTGCAACACCGCAAAAGACACTGGCCTTCTAGTGTCCCTCCGAATCAACCCACGACGGTAACCCTTCAACGCCTGCCGAACCCCAAAACACTTAGAAACATCCGCCAGACCCCGCCAACGCAACCAGAAAGCCACAGCCGCAACCCTCTTTGACACCACTGAGAAAGACAGACCTGCCGCATAACACGAACCCACCCAAAAAACCAATAACATCCGGAAATCATCATCCGAACTACAACCACCTACCTGCTCTATCAATTCCTCCCACAAAACCCACACCGCCGAGTAAGCCGCCCACGTACCTCTACTAAGCGACTGCCTAATCAGGTCTGCTGACACCCCAAGGCCACGCTCCAGAGCCACTGGGGACAGGGTAACCCCCGAACTTCGGCACCCGGCGCCAAGCTGCGAAAGCGATCCCACTGGAAACGAGAAAGGGAATCAGCAAGTGAGTTATCTACCCCAGGAACATGCACAGCAACAAAACAGGCATTCAGCCGCAAACCCCTCAACACCAAATGCCTTAATAAATTCAACACCGGCGGAGAGTTGGCTGTCTGACTATTAATCGCCTGCACCACACCCATATTATCACAGTAGAAACGCACCCGCCGATTCATAAGCCATTCCCCCCACAACTCCGTAGCCAAAACAATAGGGAAAAGCTCCAACAACACCAAGTTGCCGAGGACACCAGCCCGTCTCCACTCTTCCGGCCATGCCTCCGCACTCCATTGCCCCTGACAAAAAACACCATATCCACCCGAACCTGCCGCATCCGAAAACAATTCCAACTCCACACTACTAATCGCCTCTTCCATCCACATAGACCGCCCATTATACTCCCCAAGAAAGCTCTCCCAAACCGCCAAGTCCTCCTTTACCTCAGCCGGTAACCGTAAATAATGAAACGGTGCAACAACACCCGCCGTAGCCAACGCCAGCCGCCGACAAAAAACCCGCCCCATCGGCAAAATACGACAAGCGAAATTCAGTTTGCCCAAGACCGACTGCACCCGCTTGAGCTGGACCTTTTTGGCCCTTCGTAGGAAGACAACCTCAGCCAACAAATCAGACACCTTGTTGTCAGGTAGCCGACACTCCATGGCAATGCTGTCAATCTCAATCCCCAAAAACGTCAATACAGTGGAAGGACCCTCTGTTTTGTCACCCGCTAAAGGGATCCCAAACCTAGCCGCCACACGCTCCATCGTATGCAACAAAACAGCACACACCCTGGATTCAGCCGGACCTAAGAACAAAAAATCGTCCAGGTAATGCAATACTGAATTCCACCCAGACTCCTGTTTCACTACCCACTCCAAAAACGAACTGAACGATTCAAACAATGAACAAGAAATTGCGCAGCCCATCGGCAAACAACAATCCACATAAAAACAACCCTCCCATTGAAAACCAAGTAAATGCAAGCTATCCGGGTGGATGGGCAACAACCGAAAAGCAGCCTCAATGTCAGTTTTAGCGAGCAAGGCGCCCTGCCCGAAACGCCTAACCCACCGCACCGCCGCATCAAACGACGTGTAGGACACCGAACACAACTCATCAGCAATCCCATCATTCACAGACCCCCCTTGCGGATATGACAAATGATGAATCAACCTAAACTTATTGGGCTCCTTCTTAGGCACCAAACCCAACGGGGAGACCCACAAATCAGGCAAAGGACGCTCCTTGAAGGGGCCTACAACCCTGCCCGCCACAACCTCCTTCTCAATCTTCTCCCTTACCACACCCGGATGGCGCAATGCCGAGCTCAAATTCCTATCCGATACACTCGGCCCAACTAAACTACACGGAATCACGAAACCTTCCGTAAACCCCGCCAACAACAACCGAGCCACCTCCCTATTTGGATACTTCCTTAAATAGGGGGCCATCTCTTCCACCCTCACCGGCGTCACCCCTCTTCTGCGTAGCCTCGGGTCCCTTACCCCTCCCTCGCCGGAAACACCGCGACAAACTGTGGGAGCCACCGCAACCGGAGCACTCATGCTTGTACCGGCAGTCTGACAAGAACCTGCAATGTCCTTCATTATACTGCCAGCAACAACCCTTTCTACTTCCTCCTTGCACCTCCGCGGCCGAGGGACCCCCGGCCGTTCCCCGAAAGGGCTGCGAACCTCCCCTAGGCGCCGCCATCAGCCGCATCCAAAGACCAATGTCCTTATGATCCCATCGTATGCTGGGCCTGACCGCCTTCCGCTGCCGGAACTGCTCATCATACCTGAGCCACGCCACACCCCCATAAGTCCGATGAGCCTCCCCTATCGCATCCATATAGCAGAACAGTGCAGAGCAATGTTCTGGCGATTTCTCCCCAACCACACTGGCCAGAATCGCAAAGGCCTGAAGCCAGTTCTGAAACGAACGCGGAATCAATCTATACCGCCTCCGTTCTTCCTCCTCTTTCTTACTCTCATCAGGTTTACCCCTATCTAAATTAAATTTTTCCAACGGAAGCAATGAGAATATTTCCACGTATTCATCCTTCCAAATCTTGTCCCTAATTTCCTGCTTCAAGTGAGCCCCCAGCGGCCCCTCAAAACACACATATATCTCCCCCTTCGCGGCATCCGCCAACCGAACTCCATCCCCCGCATCACTACTAACACCCGCAACCGCCCCTGAACCTGAGGCCTGCGAACCAACAGCGGATACATTCACCCCGGAACCACCAGTACCCTGCACCGTCCCCTGATCCGACGCCCCCAACGCCTGAGCGGACCCCCAAACTGACGCCGGAGAGACAGGAGCCCCGGTCCCCAGCCGTGAAAGCAAAGACAGCATACCCGACAGTACCTCCCGAGCTAAAACATCCGCCCCCCCCCCCACACTATGCTGTACTGGACCCCCAACCAGCATCTGACACGACGTCATCTCACCTGGCCGTCCCCGGATGAATCCTCCGGCAGCCGCGGATCCGCTCAAAGACACTCCCACCGGCGTGCTTGCTCCGCAGGGCACGGCGACATCCAGACTGGAAATATCTCTCCCGCCTGCCGTGACGTCCGCTCCCGGATCCAGTTCTCCCTCCTCCAACTGCGACGCCTCCCCCTCCAGCAGATGACTAGAGGGGAGGGTAATGCTCCTACTCCTTGATGTATGGGCCCGATCACTCGGCCGCAGGCTGTCCATTCTTCCTGCTTGCAACAGAAGAGGCTCCGCAGCAGCTGTACTGCAAGCCGTCTCTCCCTGCTCCAGGGGCAGAGCCACAGTATTCCCTTCATTAACAATTAGGGTGCAATGACGCCGACCCACCACTAGGGGTCGCGACGCATCCACTTCAACACCGGCTCCTGCGCTCTCCCTGGACACCTCACACCTCAGCTGCCGGCCTGTATCCATCCGCCGCAGCGCCGACACCTCAGACAATGCAGCCGCACGAAGGCCCGAACCGGAAGACGGCCCGGCCGCACTGCTTCCTCCAGGATCAGGTAAGGCCCTCCTGGCTCGCTCCCCGCGCGGAGCATCTCGCGGGGATGCCGCCGCAGGCGATGCTACTCTCCCCCGTGTAACATGGGAAACAGGCCTGGGGCGAACCCGGCCCTCTCCCGCCGGCCCGCCACGCGATCCCGGATTCCTCCCGCTGCGCCTGAGGGCCCGACCGGCTACAGACACCTCAGACCGCAGCGGAGGGTCCCTGGCGGGGCTCCTAATACGTCGGCGGACCCGAGGGGTGGATTCAGGGCTCAAGCGCTCAGGGGGGACAGATCTCCTGGCCCTGACAGCGCGAGCGGACGCGACCGGAGGCGGAGGGGGGGGGTTAAGAGCAGCCTGGATGGTCTGCTGAAGAAAATCCATACCGTGTAACTCCACCGCAGCCCTCACCGACGCCAAAAGCTCATCCATGGAGGCCATGACCACAAAACTCGCTGGCTCAAGCAGGCAACTGACCAGTAGCCCCTCCCTCAGTTATTTATATACAGCCCGCGAAATTACCAGCTCCCCCCACTCCGTCCAGCAGACCAGCCCCCAACCATACACCAACCCAGCATCATTAACCCCTTACTAGCCTACAGTCTTCCCCCTAAGTCAGTACGCCCTGCGCTATGTCTGCGCCTCGCTCCGTTGCTATTATTTTAGAGAGGGACCCAACAAGGTTGCCAACCTCCGTTAATGTAAACCCACTATTAAAATTCACATAAAGATCACAATACTCTGAAGCAGCATTTTTTTTTATTGACATAAACTGGAAAAATGCTGGGATTTGTATTCAAAGTTTTTCAACTACTAGATGGAGAGCTAAAGTATAAGTTGTGTTTTCACTCTTGAAGTAACTTTTACTTAGTCGACCCAAGTGACATCTGAACTCAGTAACACATTTCATTTCAGCAAATTGTCTGAAAAGTGCATCGTTCTGAATTATTTCTAAAATGCTAAGGTTTCTGTGACTTTTTTATGTAAAACTTTGGTTGAAATAGAATCTTCAAACCTTCTGTAGAGCAAACCTTCTGCTCCCTCATTCCATCCGGTCCTTTCCATGAAATGCAGTAAATCCGGGGGCAGCATGTTATAAGACAGGAGGAGCTGAGCAGATTGATATAGTGTTTTGTTATTAAATCTCTGCACTTACTGAGCTCAAGATGGCCCTTTTGGCTATTATCAGTGATTGATAGCATTCTCTGTGTAAGTGTGTATACAAGGATATCTGTCAGTCACTGTCATGGTCTTACCTGCTTGCTGCTCTCCTTCGTTTGACATGTGCTGGCGGCCATCTTGGGTCCTGGGTTTCTTGTAGCCTTCCACCCTGCGGCTCCTCCTTCCCCTGGGAGGAGCTGGATGCCTAGCTCATATATATAGGAGATCTGTGGCTTCAGTTCCTTGCTTGGTCCTCTTGTGTTCACATGCTTCTAAGACTGCTGCTGCTTCTGGTTCCTGATCCTGGCTTCGTCTGACTACCCTGCTGGTTCCTGATCCTGGCTTCGTCTGACTACCCTGCTGGTTCCTGATCCTGGCTTCGTCTGACTACCCTGCTGGTTCCTGATCCTGGCTTCGTCTGACTACCCTTCTGGTTCCTGACCTCTGGCTTCGCAAAGATTCTGCTCGGTTTCACCATCCGTTTGGACTTTTGCTTTACAGCTTTATTTTCAATAAAGCCTTCTATTTTCACTTATCTCTTGTTGTACGTCTGGTTCATGGTTCCCTGACATTAGGACCAAGCCATGAATTCTGACGGTACAGGGCCATCCTCGCTACCCACGCTGGTTGCCAGACTTGATCAGCAGGATCACCTGTTGGGTCGGTTCGCTGTGGCGTTGCAAACCCTGCTTGAACGCACGGCTCATTTCGCTCCCGTTGCCGATGGGTCGGTTGTCGCTCCTGGGCTCGCTCCTACTGCCGCTCCGGTTGTTGCGCCAGAGTCTACCCCGACACCTGTTGTTGCGCCTGTGGTGTTTCGGGGTATGACCGGTTCTGCCCCTCTTCCACAGCGCTTTGGGGGAGAGCCAACTCAGTGCCGAGGTTTCCTTAACCAGGTGGGCATTTATTTCGAGTTGCTGCCACATGCCTTTCCTACTGAGAGATCAAAGGTGGGCTTCTTGATCTCGCTGCTCTCGGACAAGGCCTTGGCCTGGGCCAGCCCTTTATGGGAGAACAACAATCCGGTGGTTGCCGAGTTTTCCGGTTTTGTTGCTTCTCTTCGGAAGGTATTCGATGTGCCGGCTCGTGCTGCCTCTGCTGCGAAGCTCCTTATGTCCATCAGACAGGGTTCACGATCCGTAGCTGAATACGCCATTGAGTTTCGTACCCTGGCAGCAGAGGTGGGCTGGAATAATGAGGCTCTGGTCGCTGCTTTCTCTCATGGTCTCTCGGATGCCTTGAAGGATGAGGTTGCAGCTAAGGACCTACCAGTTGAGCTCGAGTCTCTTATTTCTTTCCTGATTTTGATTGACACCAGACTCAGGGAGAGACCTTCCTTTAAGGAGAACCTGCGGAGGTCTTCTAACAGATTGGTGCCTACGTTTGCTGTCCCACCCGTGCCTCCCTCTCCTCCCACGCCTCCTGGGGATGACTTGTCTGGGGGTGAACCCATGCAGCTGGGGTTTGCTCGCCTGTCCGAGGGGGAGAGGGCACTCCGGAGACGCGAGGGCCGATGCATGTACTGTGGTCTCGGTGGGCATTTTCGGTTGGCATGTCCGAACCGTCCGGGAAACGCTCGTACCCTGAGATCCTGTCGGGGGCAGATCTTGGGTGGAGTCTCCTCGTCCCCGGTTTCCCGTGTTGACAAACCACTGATCACTGTTGTCCTCTCCTGGGTCGGGGGCTCGGTGACGACCCAGGCGTTGGTGGACTCTGGTGCTGGTGGTTTGTTCATTGATAGTGTGTTCGCTGCCGCCAATTCCATTCCTCTGCAGGCTCGAGGTTCCCCACTGGCTCTTGAGGCGATAGACGGCAGACCCCTTCTGCCGCCACACGTGACTCATGAGACCCTTCCAGTGGGGATAGCCATTGGTGCCGTTCACAGAGAGTCGGTCTGCCTCCAGGTTATTTCGTCTCCACACTACTCGGTGGTCTTGGGGTACCCCTGGCTCCAGAAACATAATCCGACTTTCGATTGGAGATCGGTCGAGATCCTCTCGTGGTCACCGCAGTGTGGGGCTAGTTGCATCCATGGGTCTGTCAAGTTGCTGTGTACTTCCTCGGACTCTCTGTTGCCTCCTGAATACGAGGAGTACCGGGATGTATTCGATAAGGTGCGCGCGGTTGCCCTACCTCCGCACCGCCCATACGATTGTGCCATAGAGTTACAATCTGGTGCCGTTCCTCCTCGTGGCAAAGTCTATCCACTGTCGGTAGCGGAGAATGAGGCCATGGAGGAGTACGTGAGGGAGGCGCTTTCACGCGGACACATTCGCAAATCTTCGTCCCCGGCAGGGGCTGGATTTTTCTTTGTGAAAAAGAAGGGCGGTGAGTTGAGGCCTTGCATCGATTACAGGGGTCTCAATCGCATCACGATCAAGAACGCTTACCCGATACCCTTGATTTCCGAGCTGTTCGATCGCCTTAAAGGGGCCACGGTCTTTACCAAACTCGACCTGAGGGCGGCATATAACCTGGTAAGGATCAAGGCGGGCGATGAGTGGAAGACCGCGTTTAACACCAGGACCGGTCATTACGAATCCTTGGTTATGCCCTTTGGGTTGTGCAATGCGCCCGCAGTCTTTCAGGAATTCATCAACGATGTTTTCCGTGACCTGTTGCAGCAGTGTGTGGTAGTCTATTTGGATGACATCTTGGTATATTCTGAATCCATGGAGGCCCACATTCTGGATGTCAGACGAGTGTTGCAACGGTTACGAGAGAACAAGCTGTTCGGTAAGCTTGAGAAATGCGAATTTCACCGATCCCAGGTAACCTTCTTAGGTTACATCATTTCCGCTGAGGGGTTCTCCATGGATCCTGAGAAGGTTTCGGCTGTCTTACAGTGGCCCCAGCCCAGTGGTCTTCGTTCCCTGCAGCGCTTTTTGGGCTTCGCCAATTATTATCGGAAGTTCATCAGGGACTTTTCCATGCTGGCCAAGCCTCTCACGGATCTGACCAGGAAGGGCAGTAATTCCCAGGTCTGGCCGCTCGAGGCCATCCGAGCTTTTGAGGCCCTAAAGTCCGCCTTTGTGTCGGCTCCGATTCTGTCGCATCCCAACCCTGGGTTGCCCTTTGTCCTCGAGGTGGACGCGTCTGAGACGGGAGTAGGCGCCCTTCTGTCTCAGCGTAGAACACCAGAGGGTCCTCTGCTTCCTTGTGGGTTTTACTCCCGGAAACTGTCTTCCGCGGAGTGCAACTATCAGATTGGTGACAGGGAGTTATTGGCCATCGTGCAGGCCCTTAAAGAATGGAGGCACTTGCTCGAGGGTTCGGTGGTTCCGGTTCTCATCCTGACGGACCACAAGAATCTGACCTACCTTTCTGAGGCCAAGAGATTGACACCACGTCAGGCCAGATGGGCTCTGTTCTTGTCACGTTTTAATTACGTGGTCTCCTACCTACCCGGTTCCAAGAACATCAGGGCGGATGCCTTATCACGGCAGTACTCCGAGCTGTCCAGGGAGGAGTCGATTCCGACTTCGGTCATACCTCCGAATCAGATCCTGGCCGCCATTCGCACCAGCCTGACCTCTCCCCTGGGTGAGCAGATTTTGGCGGCTCAATCTGGTGCTCCCTCTGGGAGACCCAACGGCAGATGTTTTGTGCCTGAGGAATTGCGCACTCGGTTGTTGCGAACCTACCATAACTCCAAGACCGCGGGGCATCCTGGAAAGAATCAGCTGTCCTGGGCTGTTTCACGTCTGTTCTGGTGGCCTTCCCTACGTTCCGACATCGCCGCATATGTAGCGGCATGCTCCGTTTGTGCCCAGAGTAAGTCCCCTCGGCACCTTCCGTTGGGCCTTCTGCAACCCATAGCCACCGGGGAGCGCCCATGGTCACACCTGGGGATGGATTTCATTGTGGACCTCCCTGCATCCCGAGGCCATACGGTCATTCTCATGATTGTGGATCGGTTTTCCAAAATGTGCCACTGTGTTCCTCTCAAGAAGTTACCCTCTGCACAAGAGTTGGCCACGATTTTTGCCAGGGAGGTCTTCCGGTTGCACGGTTTGCCTAAGGAGATTGTGTCGGATCGGGGGAGTCAGTTTGTGTCCAGGTTCTGGCGCGCCTTTTGCTCCCAGTTGGGGATTCATCTCTCCTTCTCCTCGGCCTACCACCCTCAGTCCAATGGGGCCGCAGAACGATCCAATCAGGCCTTGGAGCAATTCCTTCGTTGCTATGTCTCCGATCACCAAGACAATTGGGTTGACCTCCTGCCTTGGGCTGAGTTTGCCAGGAACACGGCGGTGAACTCTTCCTCTGGGACGTCTCCCTTCATGGCCAATTATGGGTTCCAACCTGCCGTGTTACCGGAGGTATTCTCTCCCCAGGATATTCCGGCTGTGGAGGATCACCTTTCCGTCCTACGTGCTTCTTGGGTACAGATCCAGAAGTCCCTTGAGGTCTCTGCGCAGCGCCAGAGATTCCAGGCTGATCGCAGACGAGCGCCTGCTCCTTCCTACCAGGTCGGAGACCGTGTATGGTTGTCCACCCGCAACCTCAACCTTCGAGTGCCCACTCCCAAGCTGGCGCCTCGCTTTGTTGGTCCCTTCCGAGTGCTTCGCAGGGTAAACCCGGTAGCCTATGCCCTTGCGCTTCCTCCTGGCATGCGGATCTCCAACGTGTTTCATGTCTCCCTGTTGAAGCCACTGGTGTGTAATCGTTTCACTTCCTCGGTTCCTCGGCCTCGTCCGGTCCAAGTGGGCAATCGTGAGGAATATGAGGTGAGCAATATCCTGGACTCACGCCTGGTCCGCGGTCGGTTGCAGTTTTTGGTCCATTGGCGTGGTTATGGTCCAGAGGAGCGTTCCTGGGTTCCCTCCGCAGATGTCCATGCTCCTGCCTTGCTCCGAGCCTTCCACGCACGCTTCCCTCAGAAACCGTTTTGTGCTCCGCGGAGGAGGGGCCCTTGAGGGGGAGGTACTGTCATGGTCTTACCTGCTTGCTGCTCTCCTTCGTTTGACATGTGCTGGCGGCCATCTTGGGTCCTGGGTTTCTTGTAGCCTTCCACCCTGCGGCTCCTCCTTCCCCTGGGAGGAGCTGGATGCCTAGCTCATATATATAGGAGATCTGTGGCTTCAGTTCCTTGCTTGGTCCTCTTGTGTTCACATGCTTCTAAGACTGCTGCTGCTTCTGGTTCCTGATCCTGGCTTCGTCTGACTACCCTGCTGGTTCCTGATCCTGGCTTCGTCTGACTACCCTGCTGGTTCCTGATCCTGGCTTCGTCTGACTACCCTGCTGGTTCCTGATCCTGGCTTCGTCTGACTACCCTTCTGGTTCCTGACCTCTGGCTTCGCAAAGATTCTGCTCGGTTTCACCATCCGTTTGGACTTTTGCTTTACAGCTTTATTTTCAATAAAGCCTTCTATTTTCACTTATCTCTTGTTGTACGTCTGGTTCATGGTTCCCTGACAGTCACTGATAACTGTACACAGGGAGGTGTTATCAGTGATTGATAGCATTCTCTGTGTAAGTGTGTATACAGAGATATCTGTCAGTCACTGATAACTGTACACAGGGAGATGTTATCAGTGATTGATAGTATACTCTGTGTAAGTGTGTATACAGAGATATCTGTCAGTCACTGATAACTGTACACAGGGGAGGTGTTATCAGTGATCGATGGCATTCTCTGTGTAAGTGTGTATACATAGCTGTCAGTCACTGATAATTGTACACAGGGAGATGTTATCAGTGATTGATAGTATTATCTATGTAAGTGTGTATACATAGATAGCTGTCAGTCACTGATAGGTGTACACGGGGAGGTATTATCAGTGATTGATAGCATTCTCTGTGTAAGCATGTATACATAGATAGCTGTCAGTCACTGATAGGTGTACATGGAGGAGGTGTTATCAGTGACTGATAGCATTCTCTGTGTAAGTGTGTATACATAGATAGCTGTCAGTAGAGATGTCGCAAACATAAAATTTTCCGTTCGCGAACGGGCGAACCGGGCGAACCGCCATAGACTTCAATACACAGGCGAATTTTAAAACCCACAGGGACTCTTTCTGGCCACAATAGTGATGGAAAAGTTGTTTCAAGGGGACTAACACCTGGATTGTGGCATGCCGTAGTTGACGCAGAGTGTGGTAAGTTGAATTCGCAATGTGATTAACCTCCTCAGGACCGCCGTACGCAGGATTGCGTCTTTGCGGCGGTCCTGTTGTTCTGGGTGGACGCGCCGGTGCGTCCTCTCGCGAGACGCGAGATTTCGTGCATTGCCGGCCCGCGCATGCGCATAGCGGGCCGGCAAAAGTTAAAGAAGTATTTTGTCACCAGCCTGCCAGCCACGATCATTGGCTGGCAGGCTGGCGATTTTCAAAAAATCAAATCAGAAGCCAGATGACAGATCATATTAGTAAATATGATCTGTTATATGGCTTCTCTGCTCCTCTGCTGGTCCTTTTCGTCGGTTGGATCCAGCAGAGGAGCAGACTTCACTGTGAGTACCCACCAAACACTACCCTTAGCCCCAGATCACCCTCCATCACCCTAATTAACCCCTTGATCGCCCCCTGTCAATCACTTAGTGAAAGACAAAAAGTGATCAGTGTAAACTGTCACTTTTTTTTTTCACTAGTATTGGCTGTTAGGTTTTAGGGATAGTTTAGGCCCCTTGGTTAGGTAGTTAGCGTCAGTTAGCGCCCAGCCCACCGCACCGCAGTCACTTTTATTCGCTGTTTAGCGTATCGCTAATCAGCATTTGTACTTTTATAGTATCTGTAAGTGATCAAAACTGATCACGGTCAGATCTATAATAGTATTAGTGTCACCTTAGCTCGCCCTCCACTCAAAACGCAGTGTTTGCCCGATCAGGCCTGATCGGTCGCCCACACGTGCGTTCACCCACGCCCGCCCCACCGCAGTGACAAAAAAAAATTTGTTTTTTGATCACTGCACATTCACTTTACACGCACTGCGGCGATAAAAAAAATCAGTTTTGATATTTTTTATCAACCGCAGCGGCCTCCGGTACTTCGCTAGCCTCCCATTTGTAAGACAGGCTTGCTTTTTTTCTTGGGTAGTCTGAGGGAATACCCCTAAATTTAGTAGTCCAAAATGTCAAACAGGGGGTATTCTTCTGAAGAGGCCTACAGGATTCTGACCCAGTCGGATGAGGAGTGGGAACCCTCATCTGACGAATCTAGCGGGTCAGAATATGAACCTGTGGAAAGCAGTGGCTCTCTGACCCAAAGTTCGGACGAGGAGGTGGAGGTCCCTGGCAGCACCAGGCGTACCCGGCCCCGTGTCGCTAGACCACAGGTTATGCAGGATCCGCTTCAAGAGCAGCAGAGTGGGGCTGTCGCTGCCGGATCACGTGGTGAGGCATACACCAGCAGCGCAGCCCTTCCTGGACCTAGTACCAGCACTGCCGTACAACATGGTGACGTGGCGAGCACCAGAAGGGCAGTTGAAGCTGGTACGGTGGCACGTGCACTAGTTACCCCGTCACAGCCACCGCGCAGACAGGCCCGTAGAGCCCCTAGAATCCCTGAGGTGCTGGCAAACCCTGATTGGCAGTCACCAACTTCAGCCGCACCTGTAGTTCCCCCTTTCACCGCCCAGTCTGGAGTTCGGGTTGAGACGGCTCAAATCGGTTCGGCCCTGGGATTTTTTGAGCTGTTCTTGACTGCGGAGCTCTTGGACTTAGTCGTGGCAGAGACAAACCGGTATGCCACACAATTTATATCCGCCAACCCGGGAAGCTCTTATGCCCAGTCTTTCCGGTGGAAACCAGTCCAAGTTTCCGAACTTAAAATTTTTCTGGGCCTTCTCCTCAACATGGGTCTAACTAAAAAGCATGAATTGCGGTCATATTGGTCCACGAACCCGATTCATCACATGCCCATGTTCTCTGCTGCTATGTCCAGGACACGATTTGAGACCATCCTGCGTTTCCTGCACTTTAGCGACAACACCACCTCCCGTCCCAGAGGCCACCCAGCTTTTGTCCGGCTCCACAAAATTCGGCCCCTCATAGACCATTTCAACCAGAAATTTGCAGATTTGTATACCCCCGAGCAAAACATCTGCGTAGACGAGTCCCTAATACATTTTACCGGGCGCCTTGGCTTCAAACAATACATCCCAAGCAAGCGTGCCCGGTATGGGGTCAAATTGTATAAGCTCTGTGAAAGGGCCACAGGCTATACCCACAAATTTCGGATCTATGAGGGAAAAGATCAGACCCTGGAGCCGGTCGGTTGCCCTGACTACCTGGGGAGCAGTGGGAAGACAGTCTGGGACTTGGTGTCACCCTTATTCGGCAAGGGGTACCATCTTTATGTGGACAATTTTTACACAAGTGTGGCCCTCTTTAGGCATTTGTTTCTAGAACGGATTTGCGCCTGTGGCACCGCGCGAACTAGTCGCGTGGGCTTCCCCCAACGGCTTGTAACCACCCGTCTTGCAAGGGGGGAGAGGGCTGCCTTGTGTAACGAAGAACTGCTCGCGGTGAAATGGAGAGACAAGCGTGACGTTTACATGCTCTCCTCCATTCACGCAGACACGACAATCCAAATTGAAAGGGCAACCCGTGTCATTGAAAAGCCCCTCTCAGTCCACGACTATAATGCGCTCATGGGAGGGGTGGACTTCAATGACCAGATGTTGGCTCCCTATTTAGTTTCCCGCAGAACCAGACGCTGGTATAAGAAGGTGTCTGTATATTTAATTCAATTGGCTGCCTATAATAGTTTTGTTCTCTACAGTAAGGCTGGGAGAACAGGATCCTTCCTCAAATTCCAGGAAGAGATCATCGAGAACCTCATTTATCCGGGAGGTTCCGTGGCCCCATCCACCAGTGTAGTTAGCCGTCTACACGAGCGACATTTCCCCAGTGTCGTTGCTGGTACCTCAACCCAACCGCCACCCCGAAAAAAATGTTGTGTCTGTAGCAGGAGTGGAATAAGGCGTGACACCCGCTATTTCTGTCCTGACTGTCCGGACCACCCTGCCCTATGCTATGGTGAGTGTTTCCGGAAGTACCACACACAGGTACACCTAGCATAGGGATCACATCTCACCAGGACAGGCACACAGGGCTATTAGGGCCCTTTCTCTCACAGCTGCTGCAAACCTCTCCTTTCACATGGGATAAAGTGCATAACGTACTTCGCCACATCTTTGGGCGATTTGCGCTTTGCACATTGTCCCATGGGGAAGGAGAGGTTTGTTCTATAAAAGTAAAAAAAACTAAACAAAAAAAAAATTACCGGTAAGTAAAAAAGTTAAAAAAGTTAAAAAAAGTTAATATGTTCTGTTCTAAAGTTAATAAAGTTATTGCTTTGCGGCCTGTTTTTTTCTTTTTTTTTTTTTTTTTTTTACCTTCCAGGTGGACCAACCGATCGACCAGCTGCAGCACTGATGTGCATTCGGACAGAAGCATTGCGCTGCTGTCAGATTACACGCAAGTCGGTGTATGCGGCGCTGCAAGACGAGATTTCTCCTCTGCAGTAAAAGATATGTTTGCCGAGGCATATGAGCTGAGGAGGTGGCGGTGTTCATATACTTTGGCAAACACTTTGTATATATATAAAAAAAAAAATCCCGGCAATGATTTATTCATCCACATCGATTGATGTGAATGGAGAAATCTGGTTTGCCAGGGCATACGAGCTGAAGTGGGTATGGATGTTGGGCGGAGCTCCTATGTCCTGGCAGAAGCCTTTCCCCTCCTTTTTCTTTTTTTGGCAGAGATTTTTTCATCCACATTGATCGATGCGAATGAAGAAATCTGTGCCGTTCATTTTTTTCTTTCAGCCCAGAGGCTGAACGGAAAAAAAAAAGCTCATTACCCGTATGCTCAATATAAGGAGAATAGCAGAAACTCCTAATGCTGGGCATACATGTAATGATTGCGGAGACCCTCAAATGCCAGGGCAGTACAAACACCCCACAAATAACACCATTTTGGAAAGAAGACACCCCAAGGTATTCGCTGAGGGGCATATTGAGTCCATGAAAGATTGAAATTTTTGTCCCAAGTTAGCGGAAAGGGAGACTTTGTGAGAACAAAATCAAAAAAATCAATTTCCGCTAACTTGTGCCAAAAAATTTTTTTTTCAATGAACTCGCCATGCCCCTCATTGAATACCTTGGGGTGTCTTCTTTCCAAAATGGGGTCACATGTGGGGTATTTATACTGCCCTGGCATTTTAGGGGCCCCAAAGCGTGAGAAGAAGTCTGGTATCCAAATGTCTAAAAATGCCCTCCTAAAAGGAATTTGGGCCCCTTTGCCCACCTAGGCTGCAAAAAAGTGTCACACATCTGGTATCTCTGTATTCAGGAGAAGTTGAGGAATGTGTTTTGGGGTGTCTTTTTACATATACCCATGCTGGGTGAGATAAATATCTTGGTCAAATGCCAACTTTGTATAAAAAAATGGGAAAAGTTGTCTTTTGCCAAGATATTTCTCTCACCCAGCATGGGTATATGTAAAATGACACCACAAAACACATTCCCCACCTTCTCCTGAGTACGGAGATACCAGATGTGTGACACTTTTTTGCAGCCTAGGTGGGCAAAGGGGCCCACATTCCAAAGAGCACCTTTCGGATTTCACAGGTCATTTACCTACTTACCACACATTAGGGCCCCTGGAAAATGCCAGGGCAGTATAACTACCCTACAAGTGACCCCATTTTGGAAAGAAGACACCCCAAGGTATTCCGTGAGGGGCATGGCAAGTTCCTAGAATTTTTTATTTTTTGTCACAAGTTAGTGGAAAATTATGATTTTTTTTTTTTTTCATACAAAGTCTCATATTACACTAACTTGTGACAAAAAATAAAAACTTCCATGAACTCACTATGCCCATCAGCGAATACCTTGGGGTCTCTTCTTTCCAAAATGGGGTCACTTGTGGGGTAGTTATACTGCCCTGGCATTCTAGGGGCCCAAATGTGTGGTAAGGAGTAGAGATGGCCCGAACTATCCGACGGCGAACAGTTCCCGGCGAACATAGCTTGTTCGCGTTCGCCTCTGCCGGGCGAACACATGCGATGTTCGGTCCGCCCCCTATACATCATCATTGAGCAAACTTTGACCCTGTACCTCACAGTCAGCAGACACATTCCAGCCAATCAGCAGCATACCCTCCCTCCCAGACCCTCCCACCTCCTGCACAGCATCCATTTTAGATTCATTCTGAAGCTGCAGTCTTAGTGAGAGGAGGGAGACTGTAACTGCTGCTGATTTAATTGGGAAATCGATAGCTAGGCTAGTGAATTCAGTGTCCACTCCAGTCCTGAAAGACTCATCTGATCTCTGCTGTAAGGACAGCGTCCTGACAGCACCCCAAAAAGCCCTTTTTAGGGCTGCAACATTAGTCTGCTTTTTTTTTTTCCTTTATATACATATTGCAGTTGCCTGGCCTGCCTGTGTGTGAGGAGCTGCAGGCCCACAGACTGTAGTGTGCCCACTGCCAGTGCTCACCCCTGTCATTCCGTGTGGCACAGGACTTTGCTTAAAAAAAGGCACTTAATTTTTACACTTTAATCTAAGGTTAGTTGCCTGCCAGTGTGTGTCAGGCTGACTTCCACTGACTGTAGTGTGCCCACTGCCAGTGCCCACCCCTGTCATCCCGTGTGGCACAGGACTTTGCTTAAAAAAAAGGCACTTCATTTTTACACTTTAATCTAAGGTTAGTTGCCTGCCAGTGTGTGTCAGGCCGACTTCAACTGACTGTAGTGTGCCCACTGCCAGTGCCCACCCCTGTCATCCCGAGTGGCACAGGACTTTGCTTAAAAAATAGGCACTTAATTTTTACACTTTAATCTAAGGTTAGTTGCCTGCCAGTGTGTGTCAGGCTGACTTCCACTGACTGTAGTGTGCCCACTGCCAGTGCCCACCACTCATACCGGCTGGCACAGGACTTTGCTTAAAAAAGGCATTTAATTTTTACACTTTAATGTAATTTCAGCTGCTTGCCTGCTGCTAGTGTGTGTCAGGCCGACTTCAACTGACTGTAGTGTGCCCACTGCCAGTGCCCACCCCTGTCATACCGAGTGGCACAGGACTTTGCTTAAAAAATAGGCACTTAATTTTTACACTTTAATCTAAGGTTAGTTGCCTGCCAGTGTGTGTCAGGCTGACTTCCACTGACTGTAGTGTGCCCACTGCCAGTGCCCACCACTCATACCGGCTGGCACAGGACTTTGCTTAAAAAAGGCATTTAATTTTTACACTTTAATGTAATTTCAGCTGCTTGCCTGCTGCTAGTGTGTGTCAGGCCGACTTCAACTGACTGTAGTGTGCCCACTGCCAGTGCCCACCCCTGTCATACCGAGTGGCACAGGACTTTGCTTAAAAAATAGGCACTTAATTTTTACACTTTAATCTAAGGTTAGTTGCCTGCCAGTGTGTGTCAGGCTGACTTCCACTGACTGTAGTGTGCCCACTGCCAGTGCCCACCACTCATACCGGCTGGCACAGGACTTTGCATAAAAAAGGCATTTAATTTTTACACTTTAGTGTAATTTCAGTTGCTTGCCTGCTGCCAGTGTGTGTCAGGCCCGCTTCCACTGACTGTAGTGTGCCCACTGCCAGTGCCAACCACTGATACCGGGTGGCACAGTAGCTTGCCGATAAATAAGGCATGTAATTTTTAGACAGTAGTCTAAATTCAGTTGCTTGCCTGCTGCCAGTCAGTGTGTCAGGCCCTCTTCCACTGACTGTAGTGTGCCCACTGCCAGTGCCAACCACTCATACCGGGTGGCACAGTAGCTTGCCGATAAATAAGGCATTTAATTTTTACACTTTAGTGTAATTTCAGTTGCTTGCCTGCTGCCAGTGTGTGTCAGGCCCGCTTCTACTGACTGTAGTGTGCCCACTGCCAGTGCCAACCACTCATACCGGGTGGCACAGTAGCTTGCCGATAAATAAGGCATTTAATTTTTACACTTTAGTGTAATTTCAGTTGCTTGCCTGCTGCCAGTGTGTGTCAGGCCCGCTTCTACTGACTGTAGTGTGCCCACTGCCAGTGCCAACCACTGATACCGGGTGGCACAGTAGCTTGCCGATAAATAAGGCATTTAATTTTTAGACAGTAGTCTAAATTCAGTTGCTTGCCTGCTGCCAGTGTGTGTCAGGCCCGCTTCCACTGACTGTAGTGTGCCCACTGCCAGTGCCAACCACTGATACCGGGTGGCACAGTAGCTTGTCGATAAATAAGGCATTTAATTTTTACACTTTAGTGTAATTTCAGTTGCTTGCCTGCTGCCAGTGTGTGTCAGGCCCGCTTCCACTGACTGTAGTGTGCCCACTGCCAGTGCCAACCACTGATACCGGGTGGCACAGTAGCTTGCCGATAAATAAGGCATTTAATTTTTAGACAGTAGTCTAAATTCAGTTGCGTAACCCTTACACTACCTGATCGATACAACATCATACCTGATCGTATACACACACTGGATGTTTTAAAGCACGTTATTCCAAACAATTTAGGAATGTTAGTTGATTTATGCCCTTTATGGATTAAAACCCGACTCTGCGTCCACTACGTAATTTTCCATGGGAGTTTTGCCATAGATCCCCCTCCGGCATGCCACAGTCCAGGTGTTAGACCCCTTGAAACAACTTTCTCATCACTATTGTGGCCAGAAAGAGTCCCTGTGGGTTTTAAAATTCGCCTGTCTATTGAAGTCTATGGCGGTTCGCCCGGTTCGCCAGTTCGCGAACATTTGCGGAAGTTCGCGTTCGCTGTTCGCGAACTGAAAATTTTATGTTCGCGACATCACTAGTAAGGAGTTTGAAATCAAATTCTGTAAAAAATGACCTGTGAAATCCGAAAGGTGCTCTTTGGAATATGGGCCCCTTTGCCCACCTAGGCTGCAAAAAAGTGTCACACATCTGGTATCTCCATACTCAGGAGAAGGTGGGGAATGTGTTTTGGGGTGTCATTTTACATATACCCATGCTGGGTGAGAGAAATATCTTGGCAAAAGACAACTTTTCCCATTTTTTTATACAAAGTTGGCATTTGACCAAGATATTTATCTCACCCAGCATGGGTATATGTAAAAAGACACCCCAAAACACATTCCCCACCTTCTCCTGAGTACGGGGATACCAGATGTGTGACACTTTTTTGCAGCCTAGGTGGGAAAAGGGGCCCACATTCCAAAGAGCACCTTTCGGATTTCACAGGTCATTTTTTACTGAATTTGATTTCAAACTCCTTACCACACATTTGGGCCCCTAGAATGCCAGGGCAGTATAACTACCCCACAAGTGACCCCATTTTGGAAAGAAGAGACCCCAAGGTATTCGCTGATGGGCATAGTGAGTTCATGGAAGCTTTTATTTTTTGTCACAAGTTAGTGGAATATGAGACTTTGTATGAAAAAAAATAAAAAATAAAAAAATCATCATTTTCCACTAACTTGTGACAAAAAATAAAAAATTCTAGGAACTCGCCATGCCCCTCACGGAATACCTTGGGGTGTCTTCTTTCCAAAATGGGGTCACTTGTGGGGTAGTTATACTGCCCTGGCATTCTAGGGGCCCTAATGTGTGGTAAGGAGTTTGAAATCAAATTCTGTAAAAAATGACCTGTGAAATCCGAAAGGTGCTCTTTGGAATATGGGCCCCTTTGCCCACCTAGGCTGCAAAAAAGTGTCACACATCTGGTATCCCCGTACTCAGGAGAAGGTGGGGAATGTGTTTTGGGGTGTCTTTTTACATATACCCATGCTGGGTGAGATAAATATCTTGGTCAAATGCCAACTTTGTATAAAAAAATGGGAAAAGTTGTCTTTTGCCAAGATATTTCTCTCACCCAACATGGGTATATATAAAATGACACCCCAAAACACATTCCCCACCTTCTCCTGAGTACGGAGATACCAGATGTGTGACACTTTTATGCAGCCTAGGTGGGCAAAGGGGCCCATATTACAAAGAGCACCTTTCGGATTTCACAGGTCATTTTTTACAGAATTTGATTTCAAACTCCTTACCACACATTTGGGCCCCTAGAATGCCAGGGCAGTATAACTACCCCACAAGTGACCCCATTTTGGAAAGAAGAGACCCCAAGGTATTCGCTGATGGGCATAGTGAGTTCATAGAACTTTTTATTTTTTGTCACAAGTTAGTGGAATATGAGACTTTGTAAGAAAAGAAAAAAAAAAGAAAAAATCATCATTTTCCGCTAACTTGTGACAAAAAATAAAAAGTTCTATGAACTCACTATGCCCATCAGCGAATACCTTAGGGTGTGTACTTTCCGAAATGGGGTCATTTGTGGGGTGTTTGTACTGTCTGGCCATTGTAGAACCTCAGGAAACATGACAGGTGCTCAGAAAGTCAGAGCTGCTTCAAAAAGCGGAAATTCACATTTTTGTACCATAGTTTGTAAACGCTATAACTTTTACCCAAACCATTTTTTTTTTACCCAAACATTTTTTTTTTATAAAATACATGTAGAACAATAAATTTAGAGCAAAATTTATATATGGATCTCGTTTTTTCTGCAAAATTTGACAACTGAAAGTGAAAAATGTCATTTTTTTGCAAAAAAATCGTTAAATTTCGATTAATAACAAAAAAAGTAAAAATGTCAGCAGCAATGAAATACCACCAAATGAAAGCTCTATTAGTGAGAAGAAAAGGAGGTAAAATTCATTTGGGTGGTAAGTTGCATGACCGAGCAATAAACGGTGAAAGTAGTGTAGGTCAGAAGTGTAAAAAGTGGCCTGGTCTTTCAGGGTGTTTAAGCACTGGGGGCTGAGGTGGTTAATATAACCTGCATTAATCGCATTGCGATTACAACTTAGAGCTAAGTTCCTAATGGTTGTATTGCTAGAATTGACGAGTATAACGAATATAGCACTATATTCTCAATCTTCGTAATATTCTAGCAATACAACCATTAGGAACCCAGCTCTAAGTTGAATTCGCAATGCGATTAATATAACCTGTATTAATCGCATTGCGATTACAACTTAGTCAAATTTGTGACACTGCAGCTTCAGAATGAATCTAAGATGGATGCTGTCCTTGCTTTTTGATAAGAGGTGGGAGGGTCTGGGAGGGAGGGTATGCTGATTGGCTGGAATGTGTCTGCTGACTGTGAGGTACAGGGTCAAAGTTTGCTCAATGATGATGCATAGGGGGCGGACCGAACATCGCATATGTTTGCCCGCCGCGGCGAACGCGAACAAGCTATGTTCGCCGGGAACTGTTCGCCGGCGAATAGTTCGGGACATCTCTAGCTGTCAGTCACTGATAGTTGTACATATGGAAGTGTTATCAGTGATTGATAGCATTCTCTGTGTAAGTGTGTATACATAGATAGCTGTCAGTCACTGATAGTTGTACACAGGGGAGGTGTTATCATTGTCTGATAGCATTCTCTGTATATGTGTGTATACAGAGATAGTTTGTCAGTCATTTATAATACAGCCTTAGCAGAG
Source organism: Bufo bufo (assembly GCF_905171765.1). Taxonomy (NCBI): domain Eukaryota; kingdom Metazoa; phylum Chordata; class Amphibia; order Anura; family Bufonidae; genus Bufo; species Bufo bufo. The sequence continues at coordinate 67,613,101 of NC_053391.1, read as the reverse complement.
ACTTATATATATTAATCTGTTCAGCTCCTCCTGCTCTATAACCTGCTGCCTGCAGATTGCAGCACATTTTGTAATGTCAGGTTCTTTTTAATTACTTTTTACTGGATATATGACATTGGTCCAATTTTACATTCCAGTACAGGCCTGTCTCCAGCTTTAGATTAACAGAGTCTCAAAAAAAATTGAAGATTGTGAGTGAGCCAGAGAAAGAGCAGGTTGGACTGCCTGGCACATTGTATTTTTCATACTACTTTAAAAGGGTTGAACAAAAATGTAGAGTGTGAATTGATCACCTCCTCAAAATTTGTCTTAAAGAGGACCTTTCACCGGATTTTATTAATTGAGATAAGTACCTGTACTTGCGAGGCACCCCCCGCTGATGCTGCCACCCTGCCTGTTTTGTTAAAATAGCGCTCCTACACCGCGCTATGCCCCCAGTATTTTCCCAGCTCAGTATGCAAGTACTGAGCATTGGAGCAATGGGTAGAAGACGCAGTCTTTCTCTGTGGGCGTCTCCTTCTCCCCTGGCTGTAGCGCTGTTCAATCGCATCGAAGAGCGTCACAGCCAAGGATGTTTTAGGTATAACAGCAGTAATAAGTCAGAGCTACTGGACTCATTGTATTTCCTCTAGAAAATGTTTGGCTAGTCCAACTAGCTTTCTCAGATAGACTCTGGAATTAAATACTGATGACTCATGTTTCAGTCAGCATAATCTTTTTATCATAATCAACACTAGGTCAAGAGGTAAAATCTTGATCCTATTTGCATGACTGAAGCTATTAAGTGTGATGTAACTGCCTCGGGAGAGGTGTTAGAACATCATTGTAAGTGGCTGACAACCCTCCACTACACTTCCCGGCAAACATCGCTTTAGGTATAACAGCAGTAAAAAGTCAGAGCTACGCATAGTACCACTAATCTAAAAAAAATGACAGGCAGAGGCAGGCCACCCCGCAGGAGCCGTCGTGGTTGTGGTGCTGTGATTTCCTTTGGCCCTAGAATAATGCCCAGGGTTCAGAGGCAACGTACCCTGAACTCAAAAAGTTCTGAGGACATAGTTGACTGGCTTACACAGGACACCCAATCTTCTACAGCTTCCGCTCGGAACCTTGACGCACCATCCTCCTCCAGCTCAGCTTCGGGCACCACCACCAACACTAGCACCACAGCCGCTTCACTTGATCTATCAGAGGAGTTATTTACACATCAGTTGGAAGAAATGAGAGATGCGCAACCATTATTGCCAGAGGATGTAGATAACAGGGATATGTCTCAGTCAGGCAGCATTACACACATGGATGTACGGTGTGATGATGATGATGTTGTACCCGCTGCTGCTTCTTTTGCTGAGTTGTCAGATACAAGTGAAGAGGTTGATGATGACAATGTGTCCGTGGATGTCACGTGAATGCCCGCTCGAAGAGAATAAGAACAGGGGGAAAGTTCAGAGTGGGAGACAGAGAGGAGGAGGAGACGAGTTGGAAGCAGAGGGAGGTCGTTGCAAGGAGCTAGTGGCAAAGTCAGATAGCATGTATCGGCACCCGACGTCAGCCAAACAGCACGCCAATCAACGCATGCTGTTGCCACCACCAGAATGCCATCATTGCAAAGCTCAGCAGTGTTGCATTTTTTTTGTGTGTCTGCCTCTGATAACAGTGATGCCATTTGCAACCTGTGCCAAAAGAAACTGAGTCGTGGGAAGTCCAACACCCACCTAGGTACAACTGCTTTGCGAAGGCACATGATCTCACATCACAAACGCCTATGGGATCAACACATGATGAGTACAAGATGCACAGAAACTCAAAGCCACCATCCTCCTCCTGGTCCAGCATCTTCAGCCACATCAACCACTGCTGTCCTCCTTGCCCCCTCTCAACCACCCGCCACTCCGCCTCTCACCTTCAGCAGTTCCTGCTCATCTGCCCACAGTCAGGTGTCTGTCAAGGAAATGTTTGAGCGTAAGAAGCCAATGTCACAGAGTCACCCCCTTGTCCGGCGTCTGACAGCTGGCTTGTCGGAACTCTTAGCCCACCAGCTTTTACCATACAAGCTGGGGGAGTCTGAGGCCTTCAAAAAATTTGTAGCTATTGGGACACCGCAGTGGAAGGTACACGGCCGAATTTTTTTTTCACAAAAGGCAATCCCCAACCTGTACTCTATTGTGGAACAGGAAGTCATGGCATGTCTGGCACACAGTGTTGGGGCAAGAGTCCATCTGACCACTGATACCTGGTCTGCAAAGCACGGTCAGGGCAGGTATATCACCTATACTGCGCATTGGGTAAACCTGCTGACGGCTGCCAAGCATGGAATGCGTGGCTCTGCAGAGGAGTTGGTGACACCGCCACGACTTGCAGGCAGGCCTGCTGCCATCTCCTCTACTCCTCCTACTCCATCCTCTTCGCTTACCTCCGCGGCTGAGTCCTCTTCTGCTGCTGCGACTTTCTCCACATCAACTGCACCCCCCCAGCTCCCCAGGGGCTATTCCACATCCCGGATACGACAGTGTCATGCCATCTTGGGGTTGACTTGCCTGAAAGCAGAGAATCACACCGGACCAGCACTCCTGTCTGCCCTGAACGCACAGGTGGATCAGTGGCTGACCCCACACCAACTGGAGATCGGCAAAGTGGTGTGTGACAACGGAAGCAATTTGTTGGCGGCATTGAATTTGGGCAAGTTGACACATGTGCCGTGCATGGCACATGTGTTGAATCTGATCGTACAACGCTTTGTGCATAAGTACCTAGGCTTACAGTACGTCCTCAAGCAGGCCAGGATGGTGTGTGGCCATTTCAGGCGTTCCTACACGGCCATGGTGCACTTTTCCGATATTCAGCGGCAAAACAACATGCCAGTGAGGCGCTTGATTTGCGACAGCCCAACACGTTGGAATTCAACACTCCTAATGTTCGACCGCCTGCTCCAACAAGAAAAAGCTGTCAACGAGTATTTGTATGACCGGGGTGCTAGGACAGCCTCTGCAGAGCTGGGTATTTTTTTGCCACGTTACTGGACGCTCATGCGCAATGCCTGTAGGCTCATGCATCCTTTTGAGGAGGTGATAAACCTAGTCAGTCGCACCGAAGGCACCATCAGCGACATCATCCCATTTGTTTTCTTCCTGGAGCATGCCCTGCGAAGAGTGCTGGATCAGGCCATAGATGAGCGTGAAGAGGAAGAGTTGTGGTCACCATCACCACCAGAAACAGCCTTATCATCATCGCTTGCTGGACCTGCGGCAACGCTGGAAGAGGAGTCTGAGGAAGAGGAGTCAGAGGAGGAATGTGGCTTTGAGGAGGAGGAAGACCAACCACAGCAGGCATCCCAGGGTGCTTGTTGTCACCTATCTGGTACCCGTGGTGTTGTACGTGGCTGGGGGGAAGAATAGACTTTCAATGAGATCAGTGAGGACGAGGAACGGGACATGAGTAGCTCGGCATCCAACCTTGTGCAAATGGGGTCTTTCATGCTGTCATGCCCTGTTGAGGGACCCTCGTATAAAAAGGCTGAAGAAGAACGACCTGTACTGGGTGGCCACGCTACTAGACCCCCGGTATAAGCAGAAAGTGGCTGAAATGTTACCGAATTACCGGAAGTCGGAAAGGATGCAGCAGTTCCAAAACAAGTTAAAAAGTATGCTTTACACAGCGTATAAGGGTGATGTCACAGCACAATGGGAATCTAACAGGAGAAAAGGTGAAAGTAATCCTCCTCCTACCACGACCACACCGGCAAGGACAGGACGCTTTACAGACGTGTTGTTGATGGAGGACATGCAGAGCTTTTTAAGTCCTACGCATCGCCACAGCCCTTCGGGGTCCACCCTCAGAGAACGACTCGACCGACAGGTATAAGACTACCTCACTTTAACTGCAGATATCGACACTCTGAGGAGCGATGAACCCCTTGACTACTGGGTGTGCAGGCTTGACCTGTGGCCTGAGCTATCCCAATTTGCGATAAAACTTCTGGCCTGCCCCGCTTCTAGTGTCCTGTCAGAAAGGACCTTTAGCGCAGCAGGAGGTATTGTCACTGAGAAGAGAAGTCGCCTAGGTCAAAAAAGTCTAGATTACCTCACCTTTATTAAGATGAATGAGGCATGGATCCCGAAGGGACTGACAGTGGGGGATGCATTTGACTAAAAGAGGTCTGATGAGATGCCTTGGGTTAAAAATGGTCCACACGCTGCTGTATTTAATCTCTGCATGCCGGATGACTTGCGTGACTTCTCCGCCACCAACTAGGGTTCAAGCCAAAATGTTTTAGTGCACTTTCTGCCTGGAAAACATCAATTTTTCTGGCCGCTGCTACAGCAGCGGCTGTAACAATACCTAATTTTTCAGGCATGTGTACATGCCTAATTTTTCAGGCATGTGTACATGCCTAATTTTTCTGGCCTCTGGTGCTGCACTGTGGCTGCAAAAACAAAACAAAAAAAAGACACATACATGTGTCAATTCCCCTTCGTGATCGTTACCTTGTTGTGGTGAAGGGGCTTGCGTATCACAATGAAGTGATCACCTCTATGAGTGTGTTGGCAATGTTGGCACACACCAGATGATAAGGTCGTTGCTTCATTGTGAACAGACCAAAAGCGATCGGCTGGATAATTTTGCATAGAAAAAACATTAATTTTCTTTGTGATCATCTAAGGTGATCATTAAAGCCTACTAGGCCAACAATGGGCCCACACTGCAGAATCATTGTTTTCTGGGTCATGTCACTGAACTACCTCAGCACGACCATAGGCTTTGAAAAACCGCCATCGCCTGCAATCTCCCAAACGTGCGCACGAGCACAGTCATCACTACACCAAGATTGACGCATAGAGGAATATAATTTATGTCATGAGTGTGTCAACTATTGACAACTCTTTGCGGTTGTCTAAAATCTATTCGATACATGTCCCCTGATAGGAGACGTAACAAGGATTAAACCGATAAGAATAGTACTACTTAACACACCACTCATATAGGGTGGCACAGTACATTGCACGGCGCACGCGCAGTGCCCAAGATTGGAAGTAGGAGGACCGACAAACCATCTTTTTCCATCTCCCGGTTCCTAAAATCTATTCCATACACCGGCCCCTGATAGGGGACAAAACAGATATTAAACTGGTAAGAACTGATTTTTTTAATTAAAAAAAAAGAGGACAGCCTCTGCGGAGCTGGGTATTTTTTGGCCGCGTTACTGAACACTCATGCACAATGGCTGTAGGCTCATGCGTCCTTTTGCGGAGGTGACAAACCTGGTCAGTCAAACCCAAGGCAACATCATCGACCTCATCCCATATGCGTTTTTTCTGGAGCGTTCCCTGCGAAGAGTGCTGATCAGGCTGTAGATGAGCATGAAGAGGAAGAGTTGTGGTGACCATCACCACCAGAAGCAGCCTTGTCGTCGTCGATTGCTGGACCTGCGGCAACGCAGAGAGAGGAGTCTGAAGAAGAGGAGTCAGAGGAGGAAGGTGGCTTTGAGGAGGTGGAAGACCAATCACAGCAGGCGTCCCAGGGGGCTTGTTGTCACCTTTCGGGGACCCTTGGTGTTGTACGTGGCTGGGTGGAGGAAGAGACCTTCAATGACGTCAGTGAGGACAAGGAACGGGACATGGCTAGCTTGGTATCCAACCTTGTGCAAATGGGGAGTTTGCGGTGGTGCAAATAGACTGTTTGCGGTGCGTTAAACGGGGAGTTTGGTCTGTCAGAGTTTGGTCTGTCACTGTGAAGCGGGCGTAACCCTTACACTACCTGATCGATACAATATCATACCTGATCGTATACACACACTGGATGTTTTAAATCACGTTATTCCAAACAATTTAGGAATGTTAGGTGATTTATGCCCTTTATGGATTAAAACCCGACTCTGCGTCAACTACATAATTTTCCATGGGAGTTTTGCCATGGATCCGTCTCCGGCATGCCACAGTCCAGGTTTTAGTCCCCTTGAAACAACTTTTCCATCACTATTGTGGCCAGAAAGAGTCCCTGTGGGTTTTAAAATTCGCCTGCCTATTGAAGTCTATGGCGGTTATGTCGCGAACATAACATTTTCCGTTAGCGAGTGGTGAACGCGAATTTCCGCAAATGTTCGCGAACTGAAAATTTTATGTTCGCGACATCTCTACCCTCCACCTGCCAAGTATTCCTTGTGCAAGTCATTCTTATTAAGAAAGGCAATCAGATGACTAGTGAAACATCTTCAAGAGAAAATACATGTCCAGTTTCTTTGACATTACCGCTAATATACTATGACCACGATGAATGAGAACCTTCAAAGTGTTTTAGGTATTTTTTTCTTTTAGATCTTTTCTTTTTTTCTGTCAGAAATGTACATTTACACACCGTAATAACCCAAGTTCATAATGCATTTGAAATGAGTGTGGAAACAGCTCTGTCCCTGCTGATGAAGGCTGACTTTACACTGTCTGACCTTTACCCTTCGTAGAAAAAAGATATTAAAGAACAGATCTTTGACCCCAAAGGGGAAATAATAAAATGAACACAAACTAAAGGAACAGAAATCTCTTGTCCATATGTATACAATAAGACCGTGGCATGAGGTTGAAAGTGGATCAGATTGTAAAATGTCAAGATACGAATTGCAGAGAGCAATATATGAACCCTGACCTCCTATATTAATAGGGATTTGATTCAAAAAATGTGTCATAACTCAAATTCTACAGGAAATATTTATACCTTTTCCCATTGTCGTAATTTGTTAGAATTCCGAGGGTCAGTTGAGTTAGTGATATATCATTTTTAGTATTTCCTTCTTCTGTTATGTTCCATAGTTTTAGAAAACTAATCATAACAAAATGGTTTTCCTTATGATTTGTCTGCTCAGAGGATAGCTCTGTTGCCTTGCGGCATTGGGGACCTGAGTTGGAATCCAACCAAGGACAACATTTGCATGGAGTGTGTCTGTTCTTCTTTTATTTGTGAGGGTTTCCTCCTGATAATGTTCCTTGGGTATGACTATAGGGGATTTAGATGTAGCAGTCACACCCTGATCCGGGTACCTGGCGGGCTCTTTTTTGCATAGGAAGACACCAATACTATCAAAGGCACATGATAAGCGGATATTATATTACAATTCTTTGGGATTTAAGACCTTCAAGCCATTTCAAATGAAAACCATGCAGTCTGTAAGAGACTGTGAAAAGCATAGTTTCTGTATTCCCAAACAAAGGTTTTGTGCACATGAGCACCATTAACCCTTAAGATACCAGCACCATACATTTACGGCGCTGGAAACGGGGTCTGAAATCCCAGCCTCGGGTCGCTCGGTGACCGGGGTATGATGGCTGCTCTGTCCACAGACATGCGCATTGCAGCTCCGGCTGCGATACGGAGATGCAGGGGAAGGGGGGCAGGGGGTGTCATGTGGAGGTGACCAGTGCTGAACAAGTCAGCACCTGTCTCTTCCTAGGTCAGGCAGGGGACACCAGTCTTTTGGGTCCCCTGCCAGCGCTGCTATTGGCTGGAACAACGCTCCAGCCAATGGCAGTGCTATAGCTGCACAGGAAGAGGCAGAACTTCCCTGCATGCAGCCATTCTAGCTGGTGACTGCGTGCAGAGAGGTTCTGTGTCTTTCTGTGCTGCTGTTGGCTTGCTGGGACTTGTGGTGCACCACCACTACGATTTAACCCTTTCAAGCCCCCACGCCCCCGTCCTTTACCATTTTCCAGCTCTGCACCACTTTTTCTGCGTGTGAGCTGTGACCGCCAAGTGCTGTTCAGTGCGTACCTGCCTGATCAGCACCTGGGGATTATTTGTGCTAATTTTTTTGTCAATTTTTTATTTTTTGGGTTAAAAAAGAAGAACTGGTAGTTAGGGCTTTATATAAATATATATGGAGTTCTATATTTTTATATATATATATATATATATATATATATATATATATTTTACATTTTTAGCCAGTGTTAACTATAGTGAATTTTCATACTTCAGTTTTTGCACGCATGCCCGATCTGTGCTACAGAGCACCGATCAGTAGTGTGCTCAGTAGCATCTGCACATTTGAGGGGTTTTTTTGTTACATTTTTTTTGCTTGTGAAAAAAGAACTGCAGTTAGTGGTAGTTAGTTTTATATATATATAAAAATTTCAGTTAGTGTCAGTTTAGATTTTTGCACAAACGCGCCATCTGTGTGCGTGCGTGCTGCTGAGCACCGATCAGTTGTGTACTCAGTAGCATCTGCACAGTACCTGCAGTTAGTGGTAGTTAGTTAGATATATATATTTATAAATTTCAGTTAGGCCTCCTGCACACGAACGTGTGCTCCCCGTTGCCGTATTGCGGACCGCATTTGCGGATTCGCAATACACATGCGCCCTTCCGTGGGTATTCCGCATCACAGATGCGGACCCATTCACTTCAATAAGTCCGCAAATCCAGAGATGCGGAATGGTGCGGAACGGAAGCACGGAACTATCTTTTTGCGGAAGGGGCAGATCGCGGACCCATTAAAGTGAATGGGTCCGCGATCTGCTGCGGCTGCCCCACGATCGGTGTTCGCGCATTGTGGCCCGCAATTTCGTTCATGTGCAGGAGGCCTTAGTGTGAGTTTAGACTTTTTTGTGCTGAAGACTTTTTTGTGCAGAAAATACTTTTTTTTTCCAGAAAAAGTTTTTTTTTTTGCAGAAAATACTTTTTTTTTTACAACTTTACTTCAAAATTTAATTTCAAATTTATTACAAGCCCCTTCACGTTTGAAAACACTAAATACACACCTCTCACACTAAATAAAGGTTTACACATTTCACACATTATACCCCAGTAAAATAAAAATGTCCCATTCATCCCAACGAGTGTACTCAGCTGAAGAGGCATACGCCATTCTTGCCTCCGATACTGAGACTGCTAGCGAGGGAGAAGAGGATGCAACTTTCCTCTACTCCTCTACCCCCTCATCATCATCTGCTGATGAGGGACCCTCTAGAAGGTGCCCCAGGGTAGCAGAGGAAGCAGCCCCCCAGAGTGAGCCCACATGGACCCCATCCCCCGAGAATTATCAGCCCAAAAAAGCCTGAATTTGTGGGCAGCTCAGAAATTCAGATAGACTTCACTGAAATTGATTTTTTTTTTCTCTTTCTCTAAAGATTTTATACATTTGATGGTAACCCAAACAAATTTATACGCCCAGCAATTTATTTCCTAGCACCTTACATCGCCATACGATAGACCCCAAGGTTGGATCCCAGTAAAGGCAGCAGAGATGATGACCTTTTGGGGGCTCTTGCTGCATATGGGCCTAGTAAAAAAAACAAAGATTAATCGGCATTGGAGTGCGGAAGTCTTGTACCACACTGCAATTTACAGTAATACCATGGCCCATAATCAATTCCAATCAATACTGACGTTTTTGCATTACAACAATAATGCACAGTGCCCACCCCAGAATGACCCTGCATTTGACCGTCTGTTCAAAATTAGGCCTGTCCTTGTCTATGTTAGAAAGTATATTATAAGTATATCACACCCCTCAGTAAGTCCCACCTATCGATAGCACATCTATACCAGTCCTTAAAAGTACTTTTGTGGCCCTATTAGCAAGCGTTTGGTGTCCCTAACAGTCTGTCCCTGCTTCACACAGCAACCTCTCCCTACACTGGCAAAACACTGAATGTAAAATGGCGACCAGATCAGGTTTATTTATAAGGTAGGGGGTATGTCCATGTGCTGAAACGTCTCAATTGGCTGTCCTGTACCACCTGATGGATGTGTCATGGGTCAAAGTTCTTCACAATGTAAAAGAATATGGCGGGCTCGAATATCGTTTTTTTGAACCTGTGCACCTGTCGTGACAAATCAGAGTGAGCCACCTGCTTAGCACTTTCCGAATATCGCCATATGTTCGCCTGTTCGGCGAACAGCGAACAAGCAAAGTTTGCTGCGAAACGACCACCGGGTGAACTACAAGGCCATCTCTAGTTAATACCAAGACAGCGACAGATCCCCAGTAAGAGCATGTTCACATTTGCATTGGAAGCTCCGTCACAGGTTCCTGTCAATAATAGCAGTCAAAAATGTCCCGCACGCAGGACTTTTTGTTTCGCTAAAGAAGCAGACACGTGAACGGAAACCAAATAGACCCCATTATAGTTATTGGTTTCTGTTCAACTAAGTTGGTTTCAGTTAGGTGACGAATATGACACTTCTATTATTTATACTGATCTGCTCCTATAATGGAGCAGAACAACGGAAATGACTAGCGCAGATGTAAATGCGCCCTAATCCTAACATATCCTATTGACCTACAATGGGACTGACCATGGTTCCAGTGTTTTTGATAGAATAGAGAAGCAACTTGAAGCATTCTGTCAAAAACAAGTCAACAGTCACCTGTCCCTAATAATTAAACAGGTTTTCTGAGATTTTTTTTAACTGATGACCTATCCTAACACATCTCCTAGAACTAGCTGCTATATGTGTCTCATGTTGCAGGATCAGACTACACAAAATGTGATTATTGTCTGTTGCTATGGAGACATAAAGGAAATGGTAGGATATATGCAAAAAAATTTTGCAGATGTATTAGGTCAATAAAAATAGAGTAGCAGAATTTGAAATACTACATGCACATATTTCATAAAAAAATAATTTGCAGTAAGAGGTGAAGAAAGGCCTGGTTTGTGCATTCTTAACTCTTCTTGCCTTTTCCCTTTATTGTAAATTCATTTTATATTAGTAATCTAAGACAAATTAAAGGGGGTTTCCAAGACCAATCATCTGTTTGAGAAGCGCTCCCAGTAGTGCCACAGCCTTCTTGCAGCTTAGCCTAGGCCATGTGATGTCACATTCATCGGTCACATGGCCTGACGCAGCTCAGCTCCATTGATACCAGGCGGAGCTACTGTACAATGTGACGCTCTTCACTGCGATTGGACCGCGCTACAGCCAGGGAGAAGGAGACGCCCATTGAGAAACAGAGCAGTCTCCTCCTCCCTGTACCGATGCTATTCATTTCCATACCAGGCGGGAAAAGTTAAAGGGGGGCACAGCGGGGGAACGGAGCGCCGGACAGATAAGCTAGTAAGCGATATTTCATGCCTGCACTATGCCCTACACAACCCCTACTTATTTTGTAATGTCTGAACCCATGAAAGGTCCTCTTTATAGAGGACCTTTCACCTGGAAAGGTGAAATGCTGACATATACACATGGCAGCCCAACAGTATGCTGACATATACAGCGGCGCCCAGGGATCTCACTGCACTTACTATTATCCCTGGGCGCCGCTCCGTTCTCCCGTTATGTCCTCCGGTATCTTTGCTCAGTAAGTTATAGTAGGCGGAGACTTAGGACTCTTGGTTATAGTAGGCGGAGACTACCATTGTTCTGCTGGGTGTCTCCTCCTCCTAGGCTGTAGCGCTGGCCAATCGCAGCGCAGAGCTCACAGCCTGGGAGGTTTTTTTCTCCCAGGCTGTGAGCTGTGCGCTGCGATTGGCCAGCGCTACAGCCTAGGAGGAGGAGACGCCCAGCAGAACAAGGGCAGACTCCGCCTACTATAACTTACTGAGCGAAGATACCGGAGGGCATAACGGGAGAACGGAGCGGCGCCCAGGGATAATAGTAAGTGCAGTGAGATCCCTGGGCGCCGCTGTATATGTCAGGATACTTAGTTCACAATGTTTTTCCAGGTGAAAGGTCCTCTTTAAGGAGATGTATTTAAAAAAAAATGTTCGGGTCGTTTTTAATCAAAACTATTTGCATTTTTTTTTTTAAATGTGTCTGATCAATTACATTGTTGTAAAAGTGTGCATACCCTGTAAGGCCAGTCATACACATTAGATAAATGTCAGTCAAATGCTCGTTCGGCTGATAGTGGCCCCTACGGCACATGCCTGTTCAGTTGGTAAGAACCAATGTATTGATCAGTTGCAGTCCAACTGCCCATCCTTATTCCGCCCAACATCTGACACTGGTGGGGGCCCCTACACATTAGATGGCGGTCCAGCCCAGCAAAATCGGCAGGTTCGGCCAACATTTATCTAATGTGCATAGCCAGCTTATGAGTTGTGATTATCAGAGGAAAGCAATGCCAAACAGTGTTAAACGAGGTTGTCGTGAAAATGATGTATATAAAACTGTTATAAACAATTTAAAGCACAAAAATAATTGTCCTATATAACATGATCGCAATGTAATTAGAAATCTGTTCTGTGGACAGATGGAAGCTGCCAAACTCATTGATTGTGTAATAGTTATCAGCTTTGTCAACTATATTTGGAAGTGTGGAGTGAAAAAAACATCGTAATAAGACGAAGTGAAAAGGGGAATAAAGTGACTTATTTCACACAGAAGTTCTGCCGGATTTTATGACAGGGATGGTCACAATGACGGCTGCCTTTGTGTCTCATTTACTTTGAGGGTAAACTCAGAGTTTGATCTGTGCGACTGGTTGAGGTCAGTGGGTGACATGAAAGAATGTGAAGATCTTCATCCGATGGTGAAAATAATCAAGTAGAGTGTTTGAGGGTTCATGTTCTCTGTTGTGTGACCTTGTCCAGTAACTGGATATTGTATCTTATGTATGATGTGCAAAACTATTTATCTCTCTTAAAGGGGTTGTCCTACATCCAAAAACCATAGTGACAAGCCTATCTGTTCCAGCACCACAGCTCCTGTGAGGGCCAGGAGTGATGATGTCCTGTCCAGTATAGACACTCACTGGCCTCACCAATGCATGGGCGACCAATGACCACAGAAGCTCCATGCAGAAATGTCACTGAGCTATGGGTGTTTTTATTAAAGGGGGGGGGGGGGGGTGTGTGTGTAGAGTCTATATCTATCTATCTAATATCTATCTATCTATCTATCTATCTATCTATCGATCTATATTTCTATCTATCTAATATCTATCTACCTATCTATCTATTGATCCATGCATATTCATCTCCCTATATTAATATAATGGTACCAGGCAAAGGATTATGGGGATTTGAGAGCAATCACTAAATTTCAATCCAAGCAAATGAATTTTCCAAGTCTCTGTCAATGTAGTTCATCTATCTTAATTGAAACTCACCAAGTTAGCTATAAATTGTGAAGTCAATCAGATAGCCACCTCAATGCAATTATCTTAATGTTTTATGCCCTGGCTCCATTACATTACTAATGCACACCTATAAAAAATTTACATATTTTTCATCTAATAGACTCATTACAATATGAAAATGGCATTTTGATAAAGGGAGGCAGGAAAATAGGTGAAACTGCAGATAGTGACCAAAGATCTTACACTCAAGGGCAAGTATTGCAGTGTCAGTCTGCTTTTAGACAAAACTTAATGATCTGGAAATTGGAATGAAATAACGGTATGTGCATATTAATTTCTTATAACTGCATAAACATATACCGTGCATTAGGCTCCAGACCTGTAACAGGGAAAATAGAAGATAATACATGGATTCATTTATTTTGCTGATTGATTTCATCCCTAGAAGTATTCTTCTGTATATCTACCCGTGGTTTGAAAAACATAACATTTATTCAGATTGTCATGGCCCCCAAAGCGGAATGACTATGCGCACAAATAAGTCTTCTTTAAAGTGGTTTTCAGAAATCTTAATAATTGATGACTTATCCTAAGGACAGGACATCAGTATCAGTCTAGTGGAGGTCAGGCACATGGCAGCCCAACTAATCAGCTGACGGAAGGAGCGGCGGTGCAGGAGGGCTAGCACAGCTCCATATACTGTGTTGTGGCCGGGGAACGTACTGCAAGCTCAGCCCCATTCAAGTAACTTTTCTATCCTCCACAGATTCAGCGCAAACACTTAAGGGGTCTGCCGTTTGGTTTGTATTACAAGTGGCCAGCAATTCAGTGGCCTTAGTGGTCACGCACCGTACCATATTGCACATGACCTCAATTCTGATGTGTTCAATAAGCTTATGAACAAACAAAAGAACCGTACAATGCTCACCACCTGAGCTCCACTTGTTTAATTAGATTTCGCAACGGCAGCCTATGTTCAAAAAACATATTAAAAAAAACAGGGAATACAGTCCAGATCTACGCGTTTTGAACCTAAAGTGGTTCTTGATCATGACATACCACAGGACTGACTTGCCATCACTTTTAAAACCATTGAGGACCTACAGTACCACATGTCACACTTGCAAAACTTCCAATCCTGAATATCGCAAGTGTAACAGGTGATAGGTCCAAGTCAGTCCTGTAATATGTAGGGAACTCTAATCAGTTTAAGTTTGAAAAGCATAGACATGGACTGTACTACCTGTTTTTTATGGCTATAAAATAAAAGTTCTGGGTTTTAGGAATCAATGGATCTTCTGTTTTGTATAAGCTTAGATCAGTGATGGCTGTGGTGAAACTACAACTCCCAACATGCTCTATTCATTTCGGTGGGGTTCTGAGAACAGCCAAGCAAGTGTACATGTTTGGAGTTGTAGTGTTACCATAGCTGGAGTGCTGGGGGTTAGCCATCACGGGCTTAGATGGTCTTCATTATATAATGGTTTTCAGCTCATAATACCTTCAATTAAAATTGTGTTCTAAAAAGGTTTTCCGAGGTTTAAATACTGATGACCTATCAACTGGATGCTTCATCAGTATCTGATCGGTGGGGGTCCGATACCAAGGAGCACAGTGGCCTTCTTCCTGCTCTCCAAGCACAGGGCTGTACATTGTATACCGGATGTGCTTGGTATCGCAGCTCAGCCTCATTCACTTCTATGATTGTGATTGCGGCATGTAAATGCTGGAGCTTCACCCCCATTGTATGCGCAGCCAGTTGCTGGGAAGGAATCTTTCCCTCCTGATAATTGTCTTCTCCTCTGGCTGTGTGAACCCACCATAACTTTTCAGCAGCCTTCTCATTATCATCACAGACAGAATTACAATGACAGGTGGCAGCTCTGTATAGATAGCAAAAGAGCCACTATTCTCAATAGGTAATATCATAGCTTAGGCTAGTTTCACGCTAGCGTTTACAGAACCCCATTAACTATAATAGTGTCTGGCAGAGATCTGGCCGAAACTCGGCAAATATGCCAAGAATTGATTGGACAAATACCGCAGTGGCTTATGTCTGGCAGATTCCCAGCATTCTGTGCTGGAACAGCATTATCTACTCCCTTCTGACCTCAGGTCACAGAGTATGCCTAGGATACACTCTCATAGAGGTTGATAGGTCCTCCTCTTGTCCGTTGTGTCTGTGGCCCATGTACCTGCTCTAAAAAGACAGGAAGTCTTGACATATTTTAGGCCTAGTGACCTAAATAATTTTGGCATTCTCTTTAGATAAAAATTAGTCTAAACGTGTCTAAAGGGAACCCTCAGTAATAAGATCTGCTGTCTGTAGTTTGTCTTGGGTAAACCGAACCCCCTCTCCAACCCCAGTAAATTAAACTAGAGGACGTGAGGCCCAATATCGTGCATCCCCATTTCTACAAGGCAAGTGAGGATAAAGTCCATCAACATGAATGCAAAATAGCAGGTTGAATTTATGATTGTTTTCTTGCACTTTATCACCGCCATTAAATCTGACATTGGTTTTATGTTTCGGGACATTGATTTCTCAGGTGGCTCATACCACTTGGCAGTCAGGAGAACATTTTTTTGTTTGTTTCATGGTTGTAAAAAATTATGGCCAGTAAATCAATAAAAAGCTTATTATTAATCAGAATAGCAAACAGATGTCTTCATTGTCAAGAAAAAAAATACACGACGAATTGTTGTGCTTGACACTCATGGTTCCAAAATGTCAGACGTTTACCGAAATATATCTGGAAGAAATGTATAGAGGATGTCATACAAACTATAACGGGGCACCTGTGCTACTGCAACTTTGAGCTCCAACCTGATATTAGCCCCATTCTGGGCTCCCACTGCTTCCCTAAAAGTGAACTTAATGGGTCTATCTCAGCCAGATCCCTCAACAACACCGCAGATTACAATGCATCCACTAAAAACAAATTCATTAAGACTATTTTTGTTACATGCCAGATTACTAGGTTTCTGAACCATAAATTCCCAAACATGGATACATGAAATTTCCTATATGTATGAACAGCTAACTTCAAAGTCTCTTGGATCATGGGAGAAGAATGGTCCTATGGTCCAGCCAAAAGCACTGACTGGACCATAGGACGGGCTGAATATTTGGACCATGTTTGTCAACTTTCAGCAGGAGGTTTGTATGCAGAGGGTCTGGTCTGGGGTCTCTATGCATGGAGTTCTAGTCTGGGATTTGTATAAAAGGCTGCACATCCCTTCAGTGGGAAAGTTAGATGAAGAAAATTGTATGCATACATGCTGGACACAAGCGGAGCACATAGGGGCATACTGTCCATACACATTGCACACACTGCATATATTGCACATGCTGCTGCACCAACCAATCCTGGGAAACATACTGCACATACACAACTCAAATAAAGTAGGACACATTACACATAGGTCTCTAGCCACAAACACCAATCATGCATGTCACACACACTCATTTACAGTGCCTTGAACTTTTCCACATTTTTTCACGTTGGACCCACAAACTTGGGAATTCTTCTTCATGGCTGCTCCTGTATTTTATCGGGATTTTATGTCATAGACCAGCACAAAGTAGCAAATATGTGTGAAGTGAAAAGAAAATGATACATGGTTTTCAAAATTTTTAATAAATAAAAATCTGAAGAGGATCGGCGCATGCAGGCCCACAGCTCATTTTGTCTCTGTTGGACTCCTGGAAATAGTTGAGACAACGCTCAGCTATTTCTGGGGCTCCGATGGAAGGTGTTCTCACTTCCATCATATTATGTTTAAGCCATTTCTTCAACTGGACAACCTCTTAAATGACATAAAACCTGGCAGAAGCCCTTGCACCCTTGTCATCACTAGGCGCTCCTAAACAGGACGCCCATTCTAAGGCACCTATTCCCCTCATAGCATATTATTGTGGTGCACCTTCTGTAGTGATTCATTCCTATACTGCCCAACTTAATATGTGCTGCTGAATCAGCATCAAGATAAAATATACAGTAGGCTGGACTCCTCTTGTGTAACTACCCCTTGTGTATATATATATATATATAGTATTTGCCATTATAATGGTACATATACTTCAATGCGAAGGCCTTGAAAGTGTTAACTAATGCTCTTTTCTCTTCTAATTAAAAGTGTGCAGGAAAAGTAATAGCTGTGATGTTTAGAATCATTCCTTAGAAACAAACATGATTTACAGCATAAAAAATTACCACAAGGCATTCTGAATGATAAATTGAGCATAAATCCTGGTTGACCCAGACTAATGTAGCAAAGAAAATGTGCTCTGAATGTGACATAAGTTGTGTGAACACCAGTCTGTGACAACGACGCCAGAATTTCACGAGAAAATATACAGAGTTTCAGCCAATGGATCAACTCATCTTATCAATGAATAAGAGACATAAATAAATCAGATTTTGCTCTCAGTCTCGAGATTGGGCCCCTGTCAGCCGTAATTGGAGAGTTGGCCGCACATGCTAATATTTTGGGAAATTCTGAATATTTTTGAAAGTGCTACTAAAGTGAATGGACAGTGCTACTGGCAATTACACTCACATGCACTGACCTAGAATTGTGTTTAAAGGGAGTCCGTCACCTTTTTTTCACCAATATAACTAACAGCACTGTCCCACATAAGATAGCAAAGGCATTCCAAACATACCTATGTGTACTTTGTGTCTTTATTCCATGTCCAGGAAAAGCACTTAGGGCTCGTTCACGCCTAACATGTGAAGCCCGTGCACGGGCACCGTCCGTGGGGCAGCCGCATGGGGATCGTGGACCCATTCACTTGAATGGGTCCGCGATCCCTCCGTTCCGCAAAAAGATAGAGCATGTTCTATGTTTTTGCGGTGTGGAGGCACAGAACGGAACCTCAGGAAGCACTCCGTAGTGCTTCCGTAGTGTTCCGTGCTTCCGTTCGCATCTCTGGATTTGCGGACCCATTGAAGTGAATGGGTTCACGTCCCTCTCAAGCTCTGCTGCTGTAAGTGCCCAAAGCAAACCAGACTGAGGAGGGGAGGGCTGCTTTAGCTGCTCATATCTTAGGATTGGTACCAGCTAGAAATACCGTATGAACCTGACGTTTGAAAGCTGGCATTCCAACCTTTCAAACTATAGCAGAACCACAGCATTATATCCACTATATCAGACGATATACAAGAAGCTGTTTTTACGTTCACTTTCAGCCGGGCATTTCGGAGCTTTTTTCCAGCAGAATAAAAGTGCTTTTCCTGGACATGGAATCAAGACACAAAGTACAAACAGGTATGCTTGGAAAGCGTTTGCAATCTTCTATGGGGCAGTGTTGTTAGTTATATTGGTGAAAATGAGGTGATGGACTCCCTTTAAACATATTTTTGGGAATATATATTTTGGACATCAGACAGCCCCTGTAATGGCACAGTATTTGAAGAGGCAGTGGCATCATCCTTCCACCAGGCAGAAGACACATAAGCTCACCTGTCAGATAAAGAGAGTTCGATTGTGCCTTTTATATAAATTTCTGCAAGCAGAAAATAGGGTACTTGCATAAAGCAGTAGGCTTTGCTGTGACTACTAGGGTCGGAGACGATGTCATGCTGTAAGTATGGTGGCCCTGGTAGGAGTACTGTGGTAAAGAGGGGGTACTGCCGTAACTGTGAAGGGAAGGGTGTCACTGTTGTAACTAATTGAGTAATATAAGCACTGATAGGAGAAGGCGGGGACCCTGCTATGAACAATGGAGAGAGAGGGAAAAGCACTACTGTGACTACTAATGAAATGAGGGAATGCCTGGATTAACATCTATGGGGATGGGAGAGGTAAATTTAGCTGTACGTTCCTCATTCTATTTTTTCCCTCCATGATCTGGGGCAATTTGCCATAATTGGTCAGCACAAGAGAAGACCTGAAGTTAAAGGTGGCCCAGAAAATTTGGCTAACCTTTTCCATTTTTCCATATAAAATTTCCTTGATGTCTTTAAAAAAAACTAGCTTCAAATTAGGGTCCATTCACACATCCGTAGAATGGGTCCGGATCCGTTCCGCAACCAATCCTTACCCGTTAATTCTCTATAGGGCCGGAAGAGATGCGGACAGCACACAGTGTGCTGTCCGCATCCGTATTTCTGGAGCATGGCCCCGATCTTCTGGTCCACGGCTCCCGAAAAAACTAGAGCAATTGCGGACAAGAACAGGCAGTTCTATGGGGGTGCTACTACTACGGACGTGTGAATTTACCCTTAAGCAGGTTTGTTTATTTATTTACTTATTTATGTTCTCATTTATTTATGTATTATTTATGGCAACTTTAGATTTTCATGATTCTTTTGAGTGTTCATACATTCGACCATTTTCCAAATATATACATATATATGTAGATAGATAGATAGATAGATAGATCGATATCTCAGCATTCTTATGTGGTTGGTATGTGGAATGGATATGCAAATATTCATCATCTGATTTCCATATCCATCTGCTCATATTCTTTAAGTTCAGCCCCTTTCGGACTTAAGCATTTGGGAATAGACCTGGGAGCAGTCGATTAGTTTTCCTTCTGCTTAGTGACAAATTTACGATCCTCTAAAAATGCAAAGTCTGTCATGATTAAAGGCTCAGTCGTTTCCATCTGTAGCATTCAGGACATCATTTTACAGAAACTGTGACAACCACAGATGCATTATTTTTACATTTCCCCCCTTGTCCTCAGTGGAATTTGCAGCACATTACTGTCAATTTAGGTAAACGGGATCAATTGTCACACAGTCTTGAAATTGAATTAATGAAAGGTAATAACTGAAGCTCAGATCTTGAATATTGTAGATTTGCATCCTTAGGCTATGTTCAGTGAACAGCCAAGCAAGTGAGCATGCTGGGAGATGTAGTTTCACAACACCTGGAGTGCCGGAGGTTGCTGACCCCTTCTCTACACAAACCTACAAAAATGACCAGATCGCAGACAATTACAATAATTTTCATACTTAATTAGTTGATATGATAAAAACTGTTAAAAAGAGGGTTTGCGAAAAACGCAAGATTATTGGAGGAAGAGGGACACAGACAGGACTTGCCATATTAGCTGTTCAAATAAGCAGATAAAAAGCAAAGAAAATCACAAGCTTAATACAATGATCTGCAAGCGGTTATACAGAATTAAAAATACATGGAAAAGTGTTTTTTTTCTCTCTCTTTCTAAACAACCAATTCACTCATCTCCAGTAAATTTATTTCAAATGAGAAAATAACATTGTGCAACACAAAAAAAGTATTGATTTATACACTGTTTTCTACCCATTTTCTTTCTCAGGCGAACATCCTCTACCTCTTTCTGCAGTAGGTTGTGATTTTTTTTTTTACATTTCTCACCCTGAATGTTTTCGGCTACATCTACAGTATGTAAGGTTTTCAGGTCAGTGAACAAAGTGGTTACGGCTGGGCTTCAAGGTAAGAATGGCAAGAAAGTTTAAGGATTTTACTTCACTGATGTGTGCATGAAAGTGTTACTGCGTAAATCTCGCCTGATAACCCTCACATTCCCAAACATCTGCCAAATACAGATGGCAGAGATGTTAATGGATGCCATAGAATGATTTATCAAACAGTCCTAACTATTAAGAAAGCCCTGTGTTATATAGAAAAATGGTGCTGTTGGTGATGCCATAGGGGAATGCTATTACCCACATCAAAGGAAATGGTTATATATTTAGGCAGGTGTTCCAAAAAATAATGAGAATCTATTTCCTAATTGATTCCTTATTCCATATTCAGCAATGGTAAGTGGGTTATGCGGCTTATCTGAGGCAGAGGCGAAAAGATAAGAAGAACAATCAGAAAAAAGGGAAATCAGAGAAATGTAGACTGTTCATGTGCGTTTGATAATATATATATATATATATATATATATACACACACATATATAAATATATAGCTAATAAATCAGGTAACATAGCAACATATAGTAACATAGTACATAAGGCCGAAAAAATACATTTGTCCATCCAGTTCGGCCTGTTATTCTGCAAGTTGATCCAGAGGAAGGCAAAAAAAAAAAAAAACTGATGTAGAAGCCAATTTTCTTCACTTTAGGGGAATAAAAAATTCCTCCCTGACTCCAATCAGGCAATCAGAATAACTCCCTGGATCAACGAGCCCTCTCTAGTAGCTATAGCTTGTAATATTATTACGCTCCAGAAATACGTCCAGGCCCCTCTTGAATTCCTTTATTGTACTCACCATCACCACCTCCTCAGGCAGAGAGTTCCATAGTCTCACTGCTCTTACCGTAAAGAATCCTCTTCTATGTTTGTGTACAAACCTTCTTTCCTCCAGACGCAGAGGATGTTCCCTCGTCACAGTCACAGTCCTGGGGATAAATAGATGATGGGATAGATCTCTGTACTGACCCCTGATATATTTATACATATTAATTAGATCTCCCCTCAGTCGTCTTTTTTCTAAAGTGAATAACCCTAATTTTGATAGTCTTTCAGGGTACTGTAGTTGCCCCATTCCAGTTATTACTTTAGTTGCCCTCCTCTGGAGCCTCTCCAGCTCTGCTATGTCTGCCTTGTTCACAGGAGCCCAGAACTGTACACAGTACTCCATTTGTGGTCTGACTAGCGATTTGTAAAGTGGTAGGACTATGTTCTCATCACGGGCATCTATGCCCCTTCTGATACAACCCATTATCTTATTGGCCTTGGCAGCAGCTGCCTGACACTGGTTTTTGCAGCTTAGTTTGCTGTTTATTAAAATTCCTAGATCCTTTTCCATGTCAGTGTTACCGAGTGATTTACCATTTAGTATGTACAGGTGACTTGCATTATTCCTTCCCATGTGCATGACCTTACATTTGTCAGTATTAAACCTCATCTGCCACTTCTCTGCCCAAGCCTCCAATCTATCCAGATCCCTCTGTAGTAGTATACTGTCCTCTTTAGTGTTAATTACTTTACACAGTTTAGTGTCATCTGCGAAAATTGATACTTTACTATGCAAGCCTTCTACAAGATCATTAATAAATATATTGAAGAGAATAGGGCCCAATACTGACCCCTGAGGTACTCCACTAGTGACAGTGACCCAATCTGAGTATGTACCGTTAATAACCACCCTCTGTTTTCTATCATTGAGCCAGTTACTTACCCACATACAGACATTTTCTCCCAGTCCGAGTATTCTCATTTTATATACTAACCTTTTATGTGGTACAGTGTCAAATGCTTTGGAGAAGTCCAGATATACGACATCCATTGATTCGCCGCTGTCAAGTCTAGAACTTACCTCCTTATAGAAACTGATTAAATTAGTTTGGCATGACCGATCCCTCATGAAGCCATGCTGATATGGCGTTATTTGCTTATTTCCGTTGAGATGCTCTAAGATAGCATCTCTCAGAAAACCTTCAAACAGTTTACCCACAACAGATGTTAAACTTACCGGCCTATAGTTTCCAAGCTTCCAGGTACTGTTAATAGTCCTTGTATACTGCTTATAGTGTCAGGGAGGACAGTCATGAGGAGTTTACTATTTCCTCTAGAAGAGTAATAGGAGTATGTGAAGGAATTGTCGCATATAAAAATACTTACAAAAGTAAATGTTCATCAGTGGTGAATATCCAATTTAAAGGGAATCTCCACCTGAAGCCCAAAAATCTGTGCAGATTCCTTTTGTAATACATTTTTACAGTAGTTGCAGCTCTTACAAGAAAACCATATCCTTTATAGTAACTATTGCTATTTGACCCTGCTGCGGTGACAAAACCACCTAGTTGACCTGTTATGTAACTGTTGCTAAAAACATATAATCTTTGCAATGTTATGTTTATACATGCTAACGTACAGTTGCAAGAAAAAGTATGCAAACCCTTTGGAATGATATGGATTTCTGCACAAATTGGTCATAAAATGTGATCGGATCTTCATCTAAGTCACAACAATAGACAATCACAGTCTGCTTAAACTAATAACACACAAAGAGTTTAATGTTACTATGTTTTTATTGAACACGCCATGTAAACATTCACATTGCAGGTGGAAAAAGTATGTGAACCCCTAGACTAATGACATCTCCAAGATCTAATTGGAGTGAGGTGTCAGACAACTGGAGTCCAGTCAGTGATTGCCTGATGTGAATGATGCCTCGCACAAAAGAGCTCTCAGAAGACCTACGATTAAGAATTGTTGAGTAACTGCAAAAGACTTGCTGTTCATCAGTCCACGGTAACACAAATTGTCTATAAATGGAGAAAGTTCAGCACTGCTGCTACTCTCCTTAGGAGTGGCCGTCCTGTAAAGATGACTGCAAGAGCACAGCGCCGACTGCTCAATGAAATGAAGAAGAATCCTTAAGTGTCAGCTAAAGACTTACAAAAGTCTCTGGCATATGCTAACATCCCTGTTAGCGAATCTACGATATGTAAAACACTAATCCCCTTGGGCGGATGGTTTGCCATTTGAACTCTACAGGTACCATGCTAAGGCACTTCTCCCTATTCTGCTGCAGGTTCTAAATGAATCATATAGATATGGATCTCTCCCTCCATCCTTTAGGGAGGCAATTATCACCTTAATCTTAAAAAAAGATAAGGATGGTAGTGAGGTTGGGTCTTATAGGCCCATATCACTCTTTGCAAAATCTTTAGCAAACCGTCTTAAACGAGTAATTGCAACCCTGGTTCATCCTAATCAAACAGGATTTATTCCCAGGAGACAGATTCAGGCGAATCTCTATGGGGTTTATTTGAACCTGTCGGTGGGGGTTAGGGGGGGGGACAGGACCACTCCATCTTGTCTTTGGATGCTGCTAAAGCGTTCGACAGGGTGGAGTGGCCCTTCCTGTGGCGAACTATGCCACATTTTCGATTGGAGTCTGCGTTTATCGCAATGACTAAACTGTTATATACTCAACCAATAGCCCGAGTTAGTATTGATGGGGTCAATTCCTCTATTATTGAGCTTCAACGTGGTACGAGACAGGGTTGTCCGCTTTCTCCCCTTCTATTTGCGTTATTTATGGAGCTGTTGGCTTGTAGGATCTGTTTTAATAGGCGGATTCAGGGCTTCGGGGTAGCGGGAGAGAGTGAAAAAATTTGGTTCTATGCAGATGATGTTATCCTCTTTTTGGATGGGTCTTGGGCTACCAGCGACAGCAGCCAAGGGTAGGGGGGGAATATTTGGGATTAAAGGTATTAGGTTTGAGTTTACAGAGTTGGGTATAATGTTATGATTTGTGATGTTGTTAAAATGAGAGTAACATCTTTTTTTATATGTGTATAAGTTTATTTTGTGTGTATTTTTGTTTGTTTTTCCAGCTCTGTTTAAATGTTGTGTTATATTATTGAAGAAAATTAAATATTTATTGGATTAAAAAACAAACAAAAAAAACACTAAACAAGAATGGATTTCATGGGAGGATACCACAGAGGAAGCCACTGCTGTCCAAAAAAAACATTGCTGCACGTTTACCGTTTGCACAAGAGCACCCGGATGTTCCACAGCAGTACTGGCAAAATATTCTGTGGACAGATAAAACCAAATTTGAGTTGTTTGGAAGAAACACACAACACTATGTGTGGAGAAAAAGAGGCACAGCACACCAACATCAAAACCTCATCCCAACTGTGAAGTATAGTGGTGGGGGCATCATGGTTTGGGGCTGCTTTGCTGCGTCAGGGCCTGGACGGATTGCTATCATCGAAGGAAAAATGTATTCCCAAGTTTATTAAGACATTTTGCAGGAGAACTTAAGGCCATCTGTCCACCAGCTGAAGCTCAACAGAAGATGGGTGTTGCAACAGGACAACGACCCAAAGGATAGAAGTAAATCAACAACAGAATGGCTTAAACAGAAGAAAATACGCCATTCTGGAGGGGCCCAGTCAGAGTCCTGACCTCAACCCGATTGAGATGCTGTGGAATGACCTCAAGAAAGCGATTCACACCAGACATCCCAAGAATATTGCTGAATTGAAACAGTTCTGTAAAGAGGAATGGTCAAGAATTACTCCTGACCGTTGTGCACGTCTGATCTGCAACTACAGGAAACGTTTGGTTGAAGTTATTGCTGCCAAAGGAGGTTCAACCAGTTATTAAATCCAAGGGTTCACATACTTTTTCCACCTGTACTGTGAATGTTTACATGGGGTGTTCAATAAAAACATGGTAACCTTTAATTCTTTGTGTGTTATTAGTTTAAGCAGACTGTGATTTTCTATTGTTGTGACTTAGATGAAGATCAGATCATATTGTATGACCAATTTGTGCAGAAATCCATATCATTCCAAAGGGTTCACATACTTTTTTATGCAACTGCATCTCTCAGCACATACGTGTCCCATGTAATTTGCTGCCATGATGATACACCATGTTGTTATCATTTGTGAATTACCATGCATTGTGCTTTTAAACCACTGTGAGAAGTCCTGTAAGTAGTTTTGAGCAAACTTGTGTTTTAAGTTTGGCGTCTAAAGTTTGGGTTTGGGTTATCGAAGAATCGCGTTATGGATTCTAAATTCCTTTATGGTTCGTGGTAGCGGAATCCATAACGCGATTCTTCGATAACCCGAACCCGAACTTTAGACGCCAAACTTAAAACACAAGTTCGCTCAACACTACCTGGAAGTATGGCAGAAATGTATAGTTATGATGTCATGGACAGATCATGGCAGTGTAGTGATACTCTGGAGAAGTCATATACCTTGGGCAGGATGTAATGAACACTGCAGAGACCGCACTGGAGATACTTTTTTGTGATGGACTCTATATGTATTGTATTGTATTGTATAATGAAATTGTGTGCACTGCAAGTGTGTGTATTTGATGCAACACTGATGCTGACATCTACTGACTGATTGTATTATCACAGATGGCTGGTCCAAGGACCGTTTGGGACATGTGACTTAATTATCATAAGGTCCTTAAGTATGTAGTGAGAGAACTGAGAGAGCACATGGCAGAGAGAGCATAAATAGAAGTGCTCTGCAGACCTCATGGTCAGAAGCAGACAGAAGATGAAGGAGTGAGCTGGTGCTGCTGCTGGGAACCAAGTGTGTATACATTCCTGTGAGAAATAGCTAGAGAAGATAAGGTGATTGGTTACTGGAAATAAGGGTACAACACCACAAGGATTAGCTATAGCAAGTGAAATGGAATACTGCAGAGGCAGGGAGGTCGGAGCTGTGGAGATGAAAAAAGCCACCTAGTTAGTGCATTCTGGGAACACCTAAGCCCTATATAACAGTCAGTCCTGCAACTAAGGCCACCCCACGTGAGAGTCTGTATGAAATATTGTGTTCATATGGAATTGCATACCGCGACTGAGAAGACTGTGTGCAGTGATTGTGAAGTCAGAGATGCTGCAATCTGGTAGCACCTGAGCAGGGTGTGCAGTGGTGCTCTTCTTGGTCAGAAAGCTGTGATGATAACTGCAGATACAACCATCCTGTGCCGACTCCCAGGAAGATGGGTGCAACGCAAGCCAAAGGGAGTTGTTGCCTCTTTAAGGGACAGTGAACCAAATTAACTTCTTGCCTCTAGCTAAGCCTGTGTCCACACTGACATACTGTAGCCACTAAGCCTGTTGCCTATCAAAGGCTGTTGTAACCATAAGCTTGTTGCCCCACATGAGTGAAGACCACCTTGTTTAAGTTGAAACTGTGTCCACTTGGATCCATGCATTCCACTCAGGGCCAAAAATTGTCCATTCTCTAAGGTCAGTCGGAACCCCAAACATCTGATACAAATCTACCAGGGTGATATGTTTCAGTACCCAAAAACGGGATGTAAACGTATCGCTTGGCAACTTATTCACTTTAACAAGATAAAAGGAGTCCAATAAACTGGGCAGAATGCTCAGTGCAGAGCTAAAATGTGATGTCGATGGCCACAAAGCTGTGCGGTGCACATATTTTTCTTAGAGAGTCAATAAAAAGTAAGACAACTATTCATACAACAGCTAGAAAAAGGTAACACATAATTTGCCGCCTGTATAAGGGTCAAAAATTGTAAAATGGCAAAGAGCGATTTTGTACATTTCTCTTTAAAATATCATTTTTGTCTTCAAGTATTTTCCTCTTTTCCTGAAATGTTATCTCTAAAACCTGCACAATATACAATTAATTTCTTCGGTACTGCATCCACGTAGCAACTGAAGGACACATTTGTAGCTGGCCAGCTAGAACCTGTCCTAGGTTCCTAGTATAGCTTATATGTGTATACAGCTTAACCTGCCAATAGCCGTAATACAGTTCCTATGTTTATGTGTTAAAGACAAAAGGAGAGTTATTTACTGTGACATCATATTTTGGATGTCATATTACTGTTATATTTTGTGTTTACAGAAGCAGAAAAAGATAATATGTCTTAAAGATTCATTTTGTAATGTAAGGTAAGCTCAGTGACACAGCAGAAACAACAGAAAGTATAGTGTTAATCTGTTGTTGCTTGGCAGAAGTCTAGACCAATCAGAGCCAGCCTCAGACACAGTCTGTCTGGGAATTCCACCAGCTCCTGCTGCTAGAATCATTATTCACCAGAGACAGGAGCTGAAGAGACATTCACTCCAATGAGAGCTGACTTTTATGGGAACAAGTGGCCAATATAGGTATTTAAAACAAGTTATATAATGTATATAGTGTTAGTATTGTGTTTAGAACTGTATACTGAACTAGATATATATGTTTTTACTTACAGTTCCACCAATTGCAACCATACAAATTAAATTGCAAAGTACAATTACAAATTGCAAATGGCAAGCTACAGTTGCAAACTGTGAACTACTACAAATGCCATACAAACATATTGCAATCTATATTGCATACAACCATACCAGATCATACTCAACCAATCATTCAAATAGTTACTGATAACTGCATACCACCATTTTGTGATATCTTTTCAACACATGTTATGTACATGGACTATCTGCTACGGAGGTGGCAGTGTTATATGAAGAAAAGTTGAAGTTAATAAAGAAGTTATTTCAAGCATTTGGTGTGCTCTTTAAACCTACTGTTTCCATAGAATGGCACAAGAGGAGTTACAGAGTAATAGACAGTCTGGTTAGACTAAAAGTCAGAGATATCAAAATTATTCTAATGCCACAGCCCAAAAGGCACTTCATAGTGCTGTGCCTGCCACAACATTAGTGCAGCTGAAGTACAGTGTAGGCTTTCAGTCAGATACAGTTTACTATGCTACATCTGTATCTTAAGTCAAAATGGAACTCAATGTAAAGTGAAAAAGGGGAAAACATTTCCGTAAATCAATAGCAATACATACACGGATCTGCTTTATCTTAAAAATCTATCCTAAAGCTAGACTCTCTACCAGTGACTACATATGCCTATATTTCAGGCTGCCTAGGCACAATACTACTTGCTGTTTGGATGCCCAATATTTGAGTGTAGGAAGCTGTATATTTAGGAACGTCCTAACAGAAATTCATCAAATCATACACTGCCTTGCAAGCAAGTTCTCTCAGTGCCCGAAAGTGGGAGTTTTACAGTGCAACCCAATGCCCCAACCCAACCTCAGGCCGCGCTCCAAGCCCCAGCACGGACCCCACAGACTTGAAAAAGGAGTGTACCAACTCCGAAACGCGTTGTCAATCATCAAATAAAGACCCTTTTATCTATCCACTGAGGTTGTGTCTTTGCGCCAGAAGGTATCAATTGGTGTACTACATCAGTGCACCATTAAACCTTTTTCCTATTGCAAGAAAGGAAGGGAGGAATATAAAAATGTATCCAGCCAGCAAAGGAAGCAATATGGACAATCACAATACATTAGTAAGTGCCTTGTATTAACTTTCTCTGCATGATAAATGCCACTTATTAAAGTGAGACAACCCCTTTGAGAGACCTTAGAGTGTCATACGCACATTTTCAGGCCAATTGGAGCACTTTTGATTTAGGTAGAATCTATTCAGATCCTAATTGAATCTGTCCTGACCAGCAGGAAAAATAGGGGCTCTGGTCTTCCTCAAGGTTATGTAAGGAACTGTGGACCATCAAGGCTCAGCTGTGTTACCTTGACAGGCGTAGTCAAGAAAGATGAACCTTTCTAGTCATTGGCACTTGTTATTGGAGGTTTCAACACTCAAACATTGGGAGGACCATCTGGTTTGAATATTGATGCTTGACTGTGTGGCTTACATGAGAAAATTGGGCAAGAGGCCAAGAGAAATATCAAGGTCCAGAGCTCTGAAGGAGAGACTTGGTTGTAGCTTTTGGGAGATATACAGTATTCTTCTGTTATATAGAGATAAATCATAAAAAACTAAACATTGCCCATATATTCTAACAGTGACATAAAATCCAGGGCTGTAAAATGCTATCCCCAGTGCAAAACTACATCTTCCTACATGCACTTCTAATGGCACACAGGAGAGCTGATATCAGATGCTCTCACCAAGCCATAAGTATTATTAACCTGCACCCTGATCCCAGTTTCAACCACTTTTGAATTGCTTGTGAACTTGTGGGTAAAGTGCGGCCAGTAAGTAAATAAGTACATTTAGACTTGCTGTTTCAGGCTCTGAAAGCTAAATCCCATCTATAATATCCACAAGCAAGATGATGTTGTGTGACCTTTCATCAGCACAAATCTGATTGTGTGGAACAGGTGTTGATGCAGGTCAAATCTATGATAACTTTGATTTGGCTGCTGTAATGCAATCACATAACATGATAGATGGCTATAGCGCGGTTTATGTGCTGGTTCTAGCAGGCGGCTTTCCTCTGGATTCTGACTCTAGAATAGGACAAAGCACAGCTGCTGTGTAAGAGCAATAAGCAGATCATGCCGGAGGACATGACGATCCAAAAACACATTTGTTCTGGGAGCATTCATTTACGGAGGGGCTAGCAGTACACAGTATGGAGTCCGTTCATACACACTATATAGATGACATAGTAATCGTCTACAAGATTTTTGACAAATTGACTGTTATTACAGAAGCCTGTGAATTGGCTGCCATAAATCAAATCTGAGCATTTCAATTTGCAGTGCATTACGGGAGCTGAGAAATAACTTTTTGGTTGGGTAAATCCTCAAGTCCGATGAATTTGTAAGCCAGTTCAAACACCCCTAGAAGAGTAAATAGGGAGCACAAGAGAAGAACCACGTGGCGCTATTGAAGGAGGGAAAGTTCACAGCGACTTAAAAGTTTCATCCAAAAAAGACAGACTTTGCTTCTAATTAGTGAAGTGAAGTAATCCAAAATTTGATTTGGCTGCTTCGCCGAATTTTACAAAAAAATTGGCTTTGTGCTTAATTACTTCGTCACGAAGCGCATTTCTTTGTAAGTAGTTGGTGCAATGACAGGGAGCGGAAATTACGCCGCCACCCATCATTGTACTCCTCAGATGCCGCATTCAACGCTGGTCACGGCATCTGAAATTAATAACACAGTGTAAAATAAAAAAATTAATAAAATCATACTTACCTCATCGCAACCGGCCAGACACCGCCATCTTGAATGAAGATCTGGCGCGAAATCTTGCGCGGCGCGTGATGATGTCATATGTCACCATGCACAGGATTTTGTGCGAGATCTTCAAGCAAGATAGCAGCGGCTGGCCCGTTGCGAGCAAGATGAGGTAAGTATGATTTTTTTTTGTTTTTTACACCATTTCATGTAAAATCGAGTCATAAGGAAATTCGGCCTCGCAGTGAATCGAATTTTCACTGAAATTCGGATCGAGGACTTCGATTCGCTCAACACTACTTCTGTTGAGTAATATTAAAAAGCTGATATAGTAATTGTCACTTTTATTCCCCATTATTCTGGATCTTCTGTCCAACATTAATGGGGCTGGCCAGCTGAATAAAAGTTGGGTGCAATAAAATTAGGGGCGTAACGGGGGATGGGGGTCGCAGCCCTGCAAGTGCTTTAAATGGCCAGTCAGGGGCCTCTCTGTGCATCTACTTAATTTGCTTACAGCGCTGCTGGCTGGCTTGCGCTATCTGCGCACATCCCCAATGACCCATACTCACCCATACCCTCTCCAGCGCTGCGCCACCAGACTCACAATTCAATTAATTCTGTGACAGCGCGAGACCCGGCACTGAGGTCGCGGGTCTCACGGGATCATCGGATTACGGAAAGATGCGGCACTGTAGAGAGTGTATGACGGGATTGAACAGTGAGACAAGACGACCGTCGGCAGCCGGCAGCCCGCAAGTACAGACAGATGGACGGAGCAAAACAGTCCGCTGCTCATTAGCGATTATCTGCCAGAAAATCTAATGGCAGTCTAATACACCCTTTAGTCTCCCTTACACTAGTTATGGCCCTTTAGTCCCCTACACAGTAGTTATTCCTTCTTCGTCTCCTACCCAAAAGTTATGCCTCCCTAATGCTCCACACAGTAGTAATGCCCCCTTAGTCTATCTCAC
This sequence comes from Bufo bufo, assembly GCF_905171765.1. NCBI lineage: Eukaryota > Metazoa > Chordata > Amphibia > Anura > Bufonidae > Bufo > Bufo bufo. The sequence continues at coordinate 67,581,700 of NC_053391.1, read as the reverse complement.
AGTAGTGGTCCTCTGTCTTCTGTCACTGATCTACAAGTCATTCCGCCCGGTCCTAAAATGTTTCCGGGTGGGTGCTGCATAGGTAAAGAACATCATAGCAGTGGCTAATATCTTGATGTTCATTACAAGCGCCAGGTAAATGTACTTCTGAGTCCTGACGCACTAGTGCAGCGCTGGACTGAGGGGTCTGTCTACCAGTTCCACTGTAAGTTTATGTATAGACCCAGGCCCCCTGCTGCCATTGATGGTAGGCCCTGAACGTAAATAATCCATTATTCCTCCTCCTGCTTCTGCCGCCACAGGCGTAATGGACTGCGGCCCCTGCTGGAGTGGTCGATAGTTATGTCCCTGCCTACCACCGTCCATATAAGTGTCCCACAGCTGCATTCACATTATTGTAATATAGATCTGTATCATACAGTGCCTATAGCCTGCGATGGGGCCTTATTGTACTTCTGTGTCATATTGAAGCCTTCACCATCGCACATAACACTAAAAGAATTCCTGGATTTGCATAGCATTGGCGAATGAGTGGCGACCATATAAATAATACTATAATAATAATAATAATAATTCATTGCGCTCTGGACATACAGTCCTATCATTTTAACATGTGCGCCCTGCAGAAGTGAGGCGCCTCCAGATTGGCGGGAGCCAGTCATACATTTATAGCTTTCTATAATGTAATATGTCTCTGCTCCACGAGAGTAGATTACGTCTAGAGAACGGTATCTTGTGTTCCTTATCATGATAATACAGTTTATCATTAAACCAAATGTAATTTCACAAATAGAATTATTATGTAAGCAGGTCTGACTGTGGTGATCTGATGATTCTGGAAAGTTAATTCACAGTTAATTCTCATCAATGTGTGGAATGGGTTGTGTTAGGGGATTCTAGTTTATATCAATGCAGTCCCTTAAATGATACATTTTTGCATCTGTTATAAAAATCTTTACCCCCCAGTAAATACAGTGACGCTACAGATTGCAGCCTGTGATGCTCTTGATACTCTTTGCACAGATACATTGCCTAAATGTGTCATTAAAGGGAACCTATCACCACAAAGTGCAATCTGCAGCATGTTATAGAGCAGAAGGAGCTGAGCAGATGGATATACAGCTTTATAGGGAATCAATTCAGTAAAATTTGTAAAATTGAAAATTGTGAACCGCTCAGCTCCTTCATGCTGCCTGCATACTGGACTGCATTTTGTGGTGAGAGAAAACCGTCCATTATCATTAATTCATTCCGTAGTGATGACTGCGGCTGGAATTAATTGAATACAATGGACAGGGCGGTGATAGCACACATACGGTATGCTTATAGACATTGGATATGATGACGTGATGGCATATTCTTCACACCCTCATCGCCTTTGCTCTCAGGCCTCTGCAATTATCCGACTTATGCAGGTCCCAATGCTGAAATTATAGGGATACCAACACTCATGACATCACTGCATCTATGAGGTCATCCTTGTGATATCATCACGATTCCGGAGACTTAAAATGGACTGGAGATGAGCGAATTAAAGGGATTTTCCGATATTTTTTTCTTTTACCGATGACCAATCCTCTGGATCGGTCATCAGTATCTGATCGGTGGAAGTTCGACACCTGGGAACCCTGCCGATCAGCTATTTGAGAGGTCAGCAGCGCTCCTGTGAGTGCCATGGCATTCTCTCTGCTTTTACTTGGCTGAATGGTGACCCGTTCAACGATCACATGGCCTAGGAGCATCTCAGCCCCATTGGAGCTGAGCTGCAATACCAAGCACAGCCGCTATACAATGTACGGTACTGTGTTTGGTAAACTGTGAGAAGGCAGAAGCGCTTATCAAAACTGCGGATCAGTGGAGGTCCCGGGTGTCGGACTCCCACCAATCAGATACTGATGACCTATCCAGAGGATAGCGGTAGATGCAGTATATTGGCGGTAGATGCAGTGGTAGCAACAGGAGCGCTCAGAGCAAATACCTAGCAGGGAATCAGGAGCCCACAATGACATATCACAACTTGATAAAAGTGATGTCAAGGGTGGGGATGATGATGATGATTATTGTGTGTTTGACAGGTCCTAGGAGCTGGATCAAGGTGCAGAGGAAGAGGTAGCATCAGAGGAGGAGGGTGGTGGCTGTGGTAGCCAGAACCTCCCAAAAAACTGCCAGGGCCCGATCTCTTCTGTTATGATTAGCTCGGGAACTGGTGCTGCTGCTGATACTGTGGACAAAGGCATAAGACTAAATCAAGCTCGGATGCTGTGCAAGTGTAGTGCCCTAGAGCAGGGAGTACTTTGACATTTGCCTATATCCCCTATGCAAAGTTAAAACGTCTTACTTTATTTTTCTTGAAAGGGTTAATTTATACTATTTAATACTGTGTACCTGCATTTTATATGTTGTGATATATATCCTGTTAATGATGCAAAATTGCAGTGGACGGGCTTGGGGTGGCCCCAATGCTATGCTGTGTCCCCCGGACATCGTCAAGGTGTCACCACCAGTGGTGTAACTACCGGGGAAGCATGGGAAGTGGCTGCTTTGGGGCCCAGGCTGCCAAGGGGCCCGGCGCCCGGCAGCGTGTGTGACAGTTTATTTTCAAGTTAGATAAATAGTTAATCATGATCGAATCTTGTCTTAATGTTCAGGGCCCCTTCACAGCAGGCGCAGCAGCAGCAGCGGCGGACCGGGCCCCCCCTACCCCCCAGGGGTGTAACTAGAAGTGACTGGGCCCCACAGATAATTTTTGTAAGGGCCCCCCAGCGTGCTTCGCACCTCCCTCCTCCTGTGTAAACCCAACTCCTTTGGCACAGACAAGGGCCGGGGGCACAGGCCAGGGCCAGGGGGGCGCAGATAAGGGCCAGGGGCTGAACTGAAAGGGCCAGGGAGGTGCACACAGGGGCCAGGGGTGCAGACAAAGGCAGGGGGGCACAGATAAGGGCCAGGGCCCAGGGGTACAGACAGTGGCCAGGGAGGCGCAGACAGTGGCTAGAAATGTATGGGCCCCAGCCAGAGCAAATTTATGAATACCCAGAGCAACTTCCCCACAACCCCTCCCTCCTCCCTCAGCAGTGGCTTGTAAGACGCCTACACTCACCACACAACGTCGGACGTCCCACTCACTCAGTAGGTATGCCCCTTAGTGCCCCCAAACAGTAGTTATGCTCCCTTATTGCCCCCACACAGTAAAATGTTATTATTCCCCATTAGTGTCCACACTCCACACACTAGTTTTGCCCTTTTATTGCCCCACAGAGTAGACATTTTCCATTAGTACCTCACAAAGTAGTTACTAGCTAACAGTACCACACTCTGCGCTGGGCTGGGCGCTGAACCGCTGATGCTGGCCCTGACGTGCTGCTGCTCTGCCTCTTCTCTACTGCTGCCGCCTGCAGCGCAGCTCCTCCTGTCCTCCTGGCTGTTTTGTCCCGCCTCCTGTCACGTACTGTTGCCGCCTGCCGCTCCCTGCTCTGAATCATCAGTATGTGGGCGGGCTCAATACAGCCTGTGCGCTGCGCAGACTTCAGGAGACAGTAAGATTAGATCACATTAGGGAGGGTAAGGGGGGCCCGGTCCGCCCCCGCTGCTGCTGCGCCTGCTGTGAAGGGGCCCTGAACATTAAGACAAGAATCGATCATGATTAACTATTTAACTAACTTGAAAATAAACTGCCACACACGCTGCCGAGCGCCGCTTCCCCTGCTTCCCCGGTAGTTACGCCACTGCTACCCTCGCTAATGTGATCTAATCTTACTGTCTCCTGAAGTCTGCGCAGCGCACAGGCTGTATTGAGCCCGCCCACATACTGATGATTCAGAGCAGGGAGCGGCAGGCGGCAGCAGTACGTGACAGGAGGCGGGACAAAACAGCCAGGAGGACAGGAGGAGCTACGCTGCAGGCGGCAGCAGTAGAGAGGAGGCAGAGCAGCAGCATGTCAGGTCCAGCACCAGCGGTCCAGCGCCCAGCCCAGCGCAGAGTGTGGTACTGGTAGCTAGTAACTACTTTGTGAGATACTAATGAAAAATGTCTACTCTGTGGGGCAATAAAGGGGTATAACTAGTGTGTGGAGTGTGGACACTAATGGGGAATAATAACATTTTACTGTGTGGGGGCAATAAGGGAGCATAACTACTGTAAAGGGGAAATAATGGAGCATAACTACTGTTTGGGGGCACTAAGGGGCATACCTACTGAGTGAGTGGGACGTCCGACGTTGTGTGGTGAGTGTAGGCGTCTTACAAGCCGCTGCTGAGGGAGGAGGGAGGGGTTGTGGGGAAGTTGCTCTGGGCATTCATAAATTTGCTCTGGCTGGGGCCCATACATTTCTAGCCACTGTCTGTGCCTCCCTGGCCACTGTCTGTACCCCTGGGCCCTGGCCCTTATCTGTGCCCCCTGCCTTTGTTTGCGCCCCTTGCCCCTGTGTGCACCTCCCTGGCCCTTTCAGTGCAGCCCCTGGCCCTTATCTGCGCCCCCCTGGCCCTGGCCTGTGCCCTCGGCCCTTGTCTGTGCCAAAGGAGTTGGGTTTACACAGGTGGAGGGAGGTGCGAAGGACGCTGAGGGGGCCCTTACAAAAATTTGCTGTGGGGCCCAGTCACTTCTAGTTACGCCTCTGGTCACCACATGTTGCTGCTCTCTGGAAGGGATGGTAAGGCGTGGTACACCCCAATGGGAAATAAGTCCAGAGAGTCAGGGTCTGCAGTAAACCAGGGTGCTTCTTTACTGTGAAAAAACCCAGACTTGTTTACCACCATGTTTTGGAGGGAAAACCCAGACTTGTTTACCACCAAAATGCACACAGTCTGACCTTTTAAATGTCTGGTTTTATCTATGTTGTTATGTCTGGAAACTTGTTTTTGTCTGGAAAACCTGATGTGTCATTGCCATTGCTTATCATTGAAGCTCTAATGTAAGTCTATACCAGACAGGAGGTGAAACATTGTATCTGTTTGTGCTGAGTTTCTCCATTCCACCCTTTCCACTAGAAGGTTCTAGTCTAGCAAAAACTGTATATAAGGAGAGCAGTCAGAGCCCCTAGTGTTCTGCAGTTAGGGAACAGTGCTTGGAAGAGGAGACTCTGCCAGACACTGAGTGACCAGAAGAGGACGCTGAGACGGGGACGCTGCCACAGACCCTGGATCACCAGCCTTGGACTAGGGTACCAGCCTTCTAAAGAGAAAGAGTGACAGCTAGCTCAGGCCTTTCCTCAGCATCAAACCCTTCTTCTGCTAGGGAGGAGACTGGAGAAGCCAGCCCAATGCCTCGCCTGTATTGTTTTGTACCTGAATTTCTCCAGTAAAGAAGCACCCTGGTTTACTGCAGACCCTGACGCTCTGGTCTTGCATTGGGTGCACCATGCCTTACCATCCCTTCTGGAGAGCAGCAACATGTGTCCGGGGGACGGGGGACCCAGTGTAGCATTGGGTCAACCCCAAGCCCAGCCACTGCATAGGTACTTCCCATTTAACAGATTCTGGCCACAGTGACGGAAGACAAAATCATTGCCATGTGCAAGATCTGCAGGATTCAAATAAGCCATTCACACTCAGACGTACTGTAGGTACCACAGCTCTACTGAACCACATAAATCGACATCACCAGTTACTGTGGGAAAATAGAAGAGGTCACCAGCTACCACAACAAGAGTGTTCTATTGCCTTTGGAGAGCTGATGGTGTGTACTCAACTTCCCTGGAAGATACCTAACCTGCATTGTTCCACCAAAAAAGCCATTCCTGCCTTGTAGTGTCACATGGCGGAGAACATAGGCTGCTCCTTGCAATTCTCACTGTGTGACAAGTTGCACGCCATTGTGGACACCTATACCAGCTGTTACAGGTAGGGAAAGTATATGTCTCACGGCCCACTGGGTCAATGTTTTTCATGGCGAGGCAGCACCACATTTATGTTGGACTGGATCCCACATTAGGCACTTATCCACCTCCTCTATATCTTCCTCCATGGATATCGTTCTGTTCCCAACAGAAGCATGGCAGAGCATCGCTCCCACTCCCCTCCCTTCTATCATCTCTCCCATTCTCCATCCTGCTAGTGATATGCCATCAATGTATCAGATGGGAATACCCCCTTAAGCAGTTAAGGAAAAATGAGAGCTGATCTGATTGGTTGGTATTGGCCACAAGGGCAGTTTTGATAAATTAGGCTTGTGTCAGATTGCTGTTCTAATTAAGAAACATATTAGCTTGAACATTCATTGCATGTTAAAAACAAATGTTAATTGTGAACTACTTGAACTACAGAAACAGTTGGGAACAGTCCCAAATTTACTGGGATTGTACAGAATTTTCAGAAAGGATCCCAAACAGTTAGGCTTCTCCCGGCCTGAAAATGAGTGGGATTACCTAAACCTTTCTGAGAAGAGGGTGTTCCTGGTGGGTTTGGGGATTGTCCCACAGTGTGGCTTAAATGTCCTAAATTTACCAATAGAAATGTTGGTAAGTATGCAGCAAGTATGTGTAACGGTCGCGTACACACACACACAGGGGGGAGGGAAGTGACCACTGCGCTCCACCCTTACCCCTGTCCCTGCCTACTTGCCTCGCGAGTCCTAATGACAGGGGACAACTGGACGGCAATCCCTAGCTTGGAATAAGTGCAGGGATGACAGACAGACAAACAACAGAACGTGAACGGACCGAGTCAATACCAGGAAAGCTACAAAGTACAAATGGAGCAAGCAGAGAATTTTCAGGAGAAGCCGGGGTCATAAATACCAGGAGAGTCGTGAAGTACCAAAGGAGTCAGCAGAGGATCGTCAGGAGGAGGCCGGGGTCAGAATACCAGGAGAGCAGCAAAGTACACAAGGAGCAGGCAGAGGATCGTCAGGAATTCAGCAGGAGGTAAGTACGCCAGGAAAGCCAAAATCACAGGTGGAACCTAAATTAACAGGCAACTTGTGGCCAGCAGGCTGCCTGTATTTATAGTGGGGAGTGAGGGTCATGTGACGTGGCCAGCGTCACATGACCGACAGACCAACCAGTCGAGCACCGAGTGATCAGCTCGGCGCTCAAGGCAGTCTTAGGAGCAGGGGGCCTCCCAGCTAGCAAAGCCGCCCTGGGAACGAGGTCAAACACAGATCCTCGCTCCTGAAGCTAAGCAGCAGGTCTGCGGCTAATGGGAGACCGAGTGCACCTTTGGAACCCCGTTACAGTATGGCTATTTATGCATATTTAGAAAGGAATAGCTTTATGAATTACAGTTCATGCTAAAGGGGTCTCCAGTACTAAGGTGCTGATGATCTATCTTCCACACCCGACAGGCCGTCACTTAGCTGTTTCTAGCTGCTTTCAGGTCCGGAAACTATACAGTGGATATACAGAGGTCAGCTGTGTAGTTTTTGATGAAGTTTCCCAATTTCACTTGAGAGCTGAGCTTCAGTACACTGTGAATACAAAGTGGATGGACCCTACTGCTCCCGGCTCCGTCCACACCAAACAGCCAGTTAATAGGGGTGTCATTGATCTGATATTGAAAACCAATCCTGGCAATAGGTCATAAATATCTAAGTCTGAAAAATCTCTTTAAGAATTGTAAGACAGTACAATGATGACTCCTTAGAACGCAGAGTCTAAGGTTGTGAAAATTTTCTTTTTTCCCAGAGGAGCTGAGACAGAACTCAAGGCAATGTTGTTACATTAAAATAATTGGAGGTTCCAATTATGTTGAAGTGATTGATTGTCTTTCTCTTTACTGTCATTTGAGAGAAAATGAAAGCCTTAGAAACATCACTTGTACTTGACCCTCACTTTATATGCAAAAAGACTTGGCAACTCTAAAAATTAGCCACCTCACAAAGTTGATGATAGAGATAGATAGTTAGATAGATAGATAGATAGATAGATAGATAATACCTAGATATGAGATAGATAGAGATAGATAGATAGATATTAGATACATAGAAAGATAGAAATATCTGCAAGGACACATCTACCGAAATTATTTTATTTTTTTCTTAGATTTTGTAATGGAATACATTAAACTTATCAATTACGATATTATAATTCAGTGGTTAGCACAAGTGCCTTGCAGCGCTGGGGTCCTAAATTCGAATCTGACCAAGGACAACATCTGCATGGAGTTCTCCCTGTGTCTGTGTGGGTTTCCTCTGGGTTCTCTGGTTTCCTCTCATGCTCCAAAAACATACGCATAGGGACCCTAGATTGTGAGCCTCATTGGGGACAGCCTGATGCTAATGTCTGCAGAATATAGTAGCGCTATATAAGTGCATAAAATAAATAAACATTAATGGGGATTTGTTTTGCCCCCCCCCTCCCCCCCACAATTTTGTGTGATTAGTGTTCTTCTAGAACCATGCATTTTGTGCAGATTTTGGATCCTCTCTCTCTACCACACTAGCCTGCTTCCTCATAAAGTCTACATGTATGTTGCAGCTCACTATTGATCAGTATGACCTGGGGCAACACCATATTTTTGCAGCTTATCTTGTTCTGACGGCTGAGCTCTTTACATCTTTGCTTTACTCTTTCATGTGTTTTCTAGCCATACATTGTATCATAAGGTAATCCATCTGGTAATGAAATAGTACCAGTAATATCAAATTATGTCAGTATAAATAGTACAAAAATCTGTTTTGTCTGCTCTCAGTTGTGTCGATGAAACTGAAGAACTGGTCATATGGCCGGTTTCTTACAAATTTATCGCCCAATTCCAGCCACTGATTAAAATTTACTACCAGTATCGTTCAGTATAATGAAGAAAGGATCTAGAGGGAAGGGTTTCCAGATGGAGATTTATAAACTGTAGAGGCGATGATGTCACCGAGAAAGTGCAGGCAGCTTTTGGCTCGTCAAAGTGTACTGTGGGGGGCTATAATTATGGAGTACGACCATCTTTAGCTCAGTTTAGCAGTTCAATGTCAATACAGAGCGATGAAAAAGTGATAACATATTGCAGGGAGAATTCAGATGAAAGTCCAATTAGCATATATTTCCTTGACACTAAAAAATACTTTAGGCCTGTGTGGTGTAAATCATTTCCGGAAATTTTCATAGGCAGAGACGTAACTCACATTGTATCCTATAGATAGAGTATTTGTAGCTGTGCATGTACAGTGCTGGGAAGAAAAATATGTGCCCCTTTCCAGATATTCTCTCCTATTTCATGTTTGTAATATTTATTACTAATAGACAAACAGAACCTAAGAAATTCCATTGAGAATGATTGATACATTTGTGAAAGGATCAGAAAGACATGGCTGCTTTCTTTAAATAAAGATAGCGCCACCCCATTTCAGGAGTTGTTTCCGTTTTAGGTTCACAGCTCCATTGAAGTCCATAGAGCATAGTTTCAAACAGGGGTGTAACTAGCATAGCGGCAGACCATGAAACTGCTATGGGGCCCAGGGCAAGAGGGGGCCCAGTCTTAGTTGGGATCATCTCCTCTTCCACTGGAGGTAAAAACTTGGTCAGGACTCTACCCTCTAAAAGAACAACTTTTAGCAAGTGAAGCAGTGGAAAAATGGCCGAAGGGTCATTGAAAAGGGTTTAGGAAGAAACCCTTCTGTCCTGTGTGGGGGCCTGGTTTGATCCTTGCTATGTGGCCCTTACTTGTCTATGTACGTCACTGGTTGCAAACCGTTCTGAATTTACAGGAACTGTTTTTAATTTTTAGAATCAGTCCCGAGCTGAAATTGGGTGCAGTTAATGTCAGCCCTACCCATAAATGACTGTTCAGGTTTTCGGGTATTCTCTGGGCGAGACAGGGCTCCAAACTAAAACTCCAAACTAAAATATTGGTAAGTGTGATTAGTCTTTTACATTCCTGATCAGTCTAAACCCTGTTATAGCAAGAGCTATTCAGACTAGGTTCAGGCATCATGCAAAAAATACACAAAAATTGCAAAAAATATGTGATGAAATCGTTTTTGAGCATTAATGAAATCTCCAGTCAAAATCTACCACTTTTCTGCGACACATGCTCTTTTTATGTGGAAACTTTTACGGCAAGTCTTACTCTGATCCAAGTCAAGTCTCCATGGACTGCACCCATAGTCCTTGGAGCTGCCAGTACATAACTTATCGACTGCGGTTTGCGGATGAACCAAGAGCAATAAAACAAATGGTCATCTAAATACAGCCTACACTATGGAGCTGTGATTCCTTGGGCCGACCAGAAAAAATTGTTCTCGGTACCGGCCCAAATACTATCAATACAATCTAATAAGTTTTGAATTGAAGAAATAGACCCGAGTGGCCAGTGCTTAGCTCCAAAGTCAGATCCAAATATTTGTTATCCTCATTGACCTTTGAGGCCCATGAATAGGAGTGGTAGAGCAGAAGTAAACGTATAAAAGTCTCTCTTAAGTTAGTGCAAAATATAACTTGTGGCACATCCAGTAGTATTAAGTACAAAGAGCAGTTTCTGGTACCATATGAGGAGGTATGGTGGCTGATTGTGTGGCAATGAATTTGCACTAGCAGACACTTGTGGATATAGGTGTCCAGTGTGAGATTCAGGGTTTATGTTTCTCTGGCCCGGTTGTTAGCACGGTGATGGGTGTCTGATCCATAGACCCTTCACCTTCAGCAGTGTCAATAAAGCTGTAATTTCACTGATCACTCAGCTGACTTGGTACACTGAGGCTTTCTGGAAGCAGTGTTCTGGATTCTGATGATCTCTGTGGAGTGATCTCACAGGGGAATTGGATATGGTTCCTATCGAACTCTCCCTCCTGCCAGGAAGTAGGATCAGCCTACTTCTACCAAAAGGGGGGGGGGGGGATAGGGTAGTTAGCCCTGTTCCTGTCAACCATTGCCAACTATTGCCTCCTCTTCTGAAATGAACAACAAAAACAATACATAACGTAATATGTATTGCACATGAATAATGTCCTTCAATGGGGCTAATCAGTGTTTGCTCACCCTCTGTGGTTTGATTGCTGTTTCCAATGCATAAGAACTGCATAAGATAGGGCAGCGTGCTCAAGAAAGCACCAATCAATCCCTGCCATTAAAAATAATAGGAGACAAATCAAGGCATTTTTATACGCAGATTCAGACATGGCTTCCATGTTGGAATCAGTGTTAGGGCTCATGCACATGACTGTATGCCCTCCGAGTGATACGGTCCGTGAGCGCGCTATATGTCCCAGAGCAGCATACATCGTGCGCACGGGAGCGCACAGAATCAAAGGTTACTTTGATGCTGTGCACATCGGGCCGCCCGCGGGGCTATTGTCCCGCACTCATAATATGATATGAGTCCCGTGGGAGGCCCGATGCGCACAGCATCATAATAACCTATGATGCTGTGCACTCCCGTGCGCACGATGTACGCAGCTCCGGGACATATTGCCCGCTCATGGACCGTATGTCTCGGAGGGCATACGGCCGTGTGCATGAGCCCTTAATAAACTTCATGTGAACTAGTCCTAAGGGTGGCTTAAAAATTGCAGATTTTCCTCATCAGTGGATGAGATTTCTCACCAAAGTGGGAGAGATTTAATGCCTTCCTGATGCAACCTTTTTTTTTTTTTACTCCTATTGGGCTACTTTCACACTAGCGTTTTTGCTCGATTCGGCAGGGTTCAGCAAAAACGCTTCCGTTACTGATAATACAATTGGCTACATCCATTCTGAACGGATCCGGTTGTATTATCTTTACCATACCCAATAAGGATCCGTCATGAACTCCATTAAAAGTCAATGGGGGACGGATCCATTTTCTATTGTGTCAGATGGTGTCAGATGGTGTCTTGCTCCGCATCCCATGACGAAAAGAAAACTGCAGCATGCTGCGGTTTGCTCTTCGGTATGAGAACACAGCCAATGAATGGGGACAAAATGGAAGTGTTTTTTTCCGGTATTGAAACCCTATGACGGATCTCAGTACCGGAAAAAAGAAATGCTAGCGTGAAAGTAGCCTTACTCTCCAGGAGCCATAACTTTTTACTTTTCTCTTTAAGTATCCATATCAAGGCTTGTTATTTGCGGAACAAGTTGTACTTTTTAATTGCAGCGATCAATGCTAAGAGTTAATTGTATGTCAAGAGTTGTGGTTTATTGTTAAAGTATTCTTTTCCTTGCACTATGTACATCCCAAATGGTAATGTATGGGCAACCAATAGTTAACACTGGCAGTCTTAGGTTAGTTCCAGGGTGCTGAGCTGGCCCCACCCCCTGGTTAGTGCGTGACCTAGAGGGAAGACCTGCTTTTGTGCGCTCCTGAGATATAGGCACAAAGAGAAGCCTGGTCCAGAGAATCTTTATTCCTGAGACTGAAAGCTTCCAAAGAACAACTTAACTGTGAGACTACCCCTGAGGGAAAGTGAACAGACATTCATAGATGATTAAGAACCATTTCAGGGAAATGTTTGGGAATGCTTGGAAAGACAGTAAGTTACCGCATGTGTTTATGGCAATAAGACTTTACTGCTGTCTAAAAGATAGATTGCTTCCACACCCGCAACACTTTGAGATGGACTGGCCATCCAGATCTAATATCAGCTCGGGAATTGCAGAAAACAGTTAAATGATCGCAAAATTTTCACACAACTTTAGCTAAATCAGTAGTACAAGCGACCACAAGAAACTTTGTAATATGTCTTATCAGAAAGAAATATCTAGTGCCCAAGCTATCAGTTGTTTATCTCTCCCCCTTACTAATAATTTTTTTGTTTATATGGTTTGAATCTGTCTTGAGATGGACCAGTTCTGCTGAAGTATCATATTACATTTCAATAAGAGCTTATGTAGAGGGGAGTGGGGGAGTGAGACACTAAAGAGACTGCAAAGCTACATAGGAAGTTTATATCTCAACACATCTCTGTAATATCCTCCATGATTTGGGGGCTGTTTCTGAGTGAGGGTGAGAAATAGTGCTGACTGAGCTAATTGAAGCTAAACGAATTGACTTTGATCCGATGTCCAGGAAAAATTTGATTTGCCACAAAGCCAAATTTCCTGGCTCTTTGTGGTAACTAATCAATTTTTCCTGAAATTAAGTTAAAAAAAATAATAATACATACTCACCTCATCCATTTTCTCGCAGCGGTGCTGTTATGGCCATCAGTGAAGACATCACCACATCTGCCCAGTGTTTATGATGTCAGCACGCGCAAGATTTAGTGCGTTTTCTTCAGTCAAGGTGGCCATGATGGCCTCTCCGCAAGCAAATGGATGAGATGAGTATGTATTTTTTTGTTTTTAACTCCTGATTAACCCCTGGAAGGCCTAATGTGACTGTCAGATGCCGCAATCAGAGTTGAATGCTGCATCTGAGGGGTTCAATGGTGGGGGGACGGCCTGATCACCGTTCTCCGTCATTGGTAAATAATTTTTTTCCCCTAAAATCGTAGCTACACCTGTTACAAAGTGTAAGTAAGAAGCCGGAAATGCGATATGACCCATAATGCCCTGCAGCCATCCAATAAGCAAATAGCCATTCCCTGTGATGTCACAGCCCTATAAAATCCTCATCCTGCGTGGTGTCCTCCATTTTACTATGAACTGAGCATAGGAGAGATGTGGAAAGTGCTAGGGATAGTGTGTTAGAAAGCTTTTAATTTTAGAATATTGGATAGGGACAATGCAGGGACAGTGTAGAAAGATCATAGAGAGAGTTTTTAGACACTGTAGGGAGAGCATAGGGAGACTGCAGGAACAGCACAGTCACCCTGTGCATCTTGTTCACCTGCTTGCACCATTCATTCTTAATTTATTCTGTTATACATAGACCTACTGTGCATTAGACTCATTGTCAACAGGCGGTCCAAAATATAGGCACATTTATCTAGTTCATCTGCTGCACCACTCATACTTAATCAGTTCTGTGTTTTATAGACTTACTGTGGGTCAGGATCAGCGTCAACCGGCGGTCTAATATATAAGCATATTTATCTAGTTCATCTGGTGCGCCATTCATACTTTATCTGTTCTGTTATGCATAGACTTATTGTGCATCAGACTCAGTGTCAACAGGCGGTCTAATATAAAGGCGTGTTTGTCTAGTTCACCTGCTGCACCATTAATACTTAATCTGTTCTGTTATAGATAGACACATTGATTAATACATAAGCAATTCTATCAGGCCATGATTCATAAATTGGAGTGATATGCCCGTCTCATTCTACTGTTTGTGGCGTGTCTACTGTTTGTGGTGTGATATTTAACTGCTTCTGTGAGCCAAACAGTTACTGTGATTTAGTGTTACAGGGCAGTCTTATTTAACACCCTGTGGGCAGTGCAAATAAATTAATTCTTCGCACAGCAGAGTTGCCCACGAGTTGATCGCCGTTTTTTGTTGGAAAAATTATTCTTTTATCTGAAAAATTATTCTTTTAGCAAAAACATTAGTCTTGTAATGAAAAAATTTGTCTTTTACCAAATAATTTTGTCTGCACCAGTATTACAATCCCTGATCGCTATTACAAACTATAACCTGCTCCTGTTGGCAAAGGGTAGACACACTTCAGTTTAGTGTGTGTGCTGTCACGGACATGTAAGGGCATCACAGAACAGTTAGTGCCACTTGGCCCTCCAGGAAGTTGGGCGCGGAACACCTGTGGTCAAATAACTCCTTGTATTAGGGTTAAAACCAGATAGGCTGATTATCGGAATAAAGCACACAAATTACTCCCAAATTCATCATAGCTAATACGTTCTATTAGCGAAAAAAATAGTCCGTGTCATTATTACAATCGTTTATGGTTGGAACTACAGTATTAGAAGACAAATCGCTCCACACTGAACCCAAATCTTTCATTGCTAGCTACCACGTTCTGGGAAAATGTTATTGTGTGTCACTCTGGGATTTCTCCATACTATGAACTTATGGGTATTTTACTTTCAACATGTATTAGGGTTTAAACCTGATGGGCTGAACGTGCTGAATGGATCAAACATGGCCGCTGGATTATTGCCATATGGGAGGAGTGTCGTTGATTTTTGGAATGAACCACACAAATCACTCCACCAACTCGACCCAAATTCATTGTAGCTAATACATTCTTTTAGTCAGTGTTTTGCATTAGTATTTGATCACAATTTGTCCACGGTGATAAATTAGATCTTACGCTTTTATTGACCTGTAATACGGGCGCACAGTAAATCAACAGCTATGGGTGCTTTCACACTTGCGTTGTTGGATTCTGGCAGCAATCTGTATGCAAACGGATACCATTTGTAGACAGATCCGGATGCGGATCCGTCTCACAAATGTATTGCAATACCGGATCCATCTCTCCGGTTGCCATCTGGAAAAACAGATCTGGTATTTATCTTTTTCACATTTTGTATGCGGAGACCGCAAAACCAGATCAGTTTTTCCGGAACACTTGGGGCCGGATCCGGAATTAATGTATTTCAATGGAAAATAATGCCGGATCCAGCATTCCGGCAAGTGTTCCGGGAAATTTGCACGGAGAAAAGCATGCTGCGGTATTTTCTCCGCCCAAAAATTGTACAGTGACTGAAGACATCCTGATGCATAATGAACAGATTTCTCTCCATTCAGAATGCATTAGGATAAAACTAGGACGGAACTCAATACCGGAAAAGTTTAACGCAAGTGTGAAAGTACCCTAACAGAAGGGTTTAGTTATGAACCTTGGTGCCCTGCACAGTGATGAATTACAACTGCCTCCAATACTGATGGCACGGTACCTACAGAACGGATTAATTCTGAATGTGGGTGCACTAAAATGTAATGCATATGGCAATACCCTCTCCCTGCATTGTCCCTACAGTTTAACTTCGAAGCCTTCACACTGAGATTGGGCCACCAAATGGGATGCATATGATTAGGCAGTGTGGCCTGGGTATACCAGATTTATAGCGACTCGTGACAAATTAATTCGGAACAAATCGAATTTCGTGAAGAACTTCCTCAAATTGTCTGAATCAAATTTTTCAAAACTTCGCTCATCTCTAGTTATAAGATAAGGTACGTTAGGAAAGGTCATCAGTATAAAAAAGTCAGAAAACACTTTTAAGGCTCATGAACTGAAAACACAACATATCAAAATTATTGTAAAGGTGGATTTATATGTATCAATGAGCAGCAGATTTTCGGGAAAGAAGTGTTCCTTCCCGAGAGTCGGCTGCTTGTTCAGGGATGGCCATGACCTCCATGGTATGAGGACGAGGGGTCGGTATTGCTATCACTCCTCCTTATACAGCTGCATTGTTTCTGGGCAGCAGATCACTGTTTAGACCGCACAATCTGCGTTACGCTCATTCATCCTGTCTTCTGCTGTACCGATTATTGCACCATGTAAATCCACCTTAAGATCACTAACAACAAACCATCAGTCAAAAATCCATGAATCTTGTTAAAAGACCTCCAGTGTTAAGCAGAGTCTGTAACGCTGCTTATCTTACGTAGAAATGTGATCTTTATGGTGATTACACAAATTATTATGACAATAGTAGTAGTAATAGAAAATGATAGACTAAGCAGAAGAAAAGCTATTTACTGGCCATAATACATTTAGTAGCCTTTGCTAATACCTTCCATTATCCTGACAGAACATGGAAATGATACCTGAAGTTTAATGAATTCTCCAATGCGTTATACAGTGCATATGATAATGAGCTTGATATCATCCATGTGCTCTGATATACTGTATATCGTTATGGGTACATAAATGAGAAAAAAGCATAGATGATTCAAAAAATGTCCCGTGGTGAATTATTAATAGGATTTTATTATGCCCTTTCCTTTACACTTCAGTGCCTGTTATTCTACATAGCCTGGAGGGATAGAAGTCATGTTGGTGCTGACATTTGACACTTGGCGGGTATAATTATTTACATAATTAGCATGCCTCCCAGCGTCATATCACAGGCACAATTCACATGTTAAAATAAATCCTTTTTTTTTTTTTTTTAACATTAATGACCTTGTTGTGTGGACTTTACTGTCCAGCAGCGAGTGCGGACTCTCTTCCTGACCCATGCTCGCCCAAGCGCGCTGCAGTGCCAGGGTATCTGCTTAGAAATAAAGGCATGTGAGCATCGGCATTGATTTTTCCAAGCATTCAGGGTCAAATAATAGGACTGGATAGAACCGTCTGTGCGCCATCTGTGATCCAGACATATTTGTAGACTTTTTAGAGGGTTATATACTTTTCATAGGCACTCTCTAAAAAATCAACTTATATTTTACTGTATATACTGTTCTCTTTAGTTTTCAGCTATTCTATTGGTACTTTACAGTGAATAAACTCCATCTGTTACAAGCATAAATTCATTATCAGTGGCGGCCTTAACCACCCCTCAAACCACGCAATTGTGTGGGGCCCCCATGCAGGTGAGTGGGACATCACCACAACTCAGCACAAAATGGTTGCTATGATGTCAGCCTGTGTCGGCGACATAGGGAACTCAGGCCGCAGGCTTTTCTTTTCCTGGGGGAAACATTATATATACTGTGGACACTACAGGGAGGGCATTATAATACAGGGGGCACTAATTGTGTACATGAAAACATAATGGTAGCATTATATCTACTGGGTGCTCTACAGGGTGCAAATAAAAATGCTAGGGGGACTAGTGGGGGCATTAAACATAGTAGGGGCACTGGGGTATTATAAATACTGGAGACACTACTACGGGACATTATAAGAACTGGGGGTGCTACAGGGGGGCCATTTCAAATATGGGTGTCACTACAGGGGGGGGCATTATAAATACAGGGGGCTCTACAAGGGGGCATTATAACTGCATTATTAATACTGGGGATACTGTGGGGTCATTATTATTATTAAGCACAATATGGAAAGCATTGCTACTAATGGAAAACTCTAGATGAGAATTATCACTATTGGGGGCACTGTATTTCTAATAAGGATACTTTGGGAGAGATATATTACCATTGGTAGGACTTTTGGAAGCACTTTGTAGACTATCTGAATGGCACTACTATTTGGTGGCAATGGATAGAACAGAGGACACTGTATTGGGGGTAGCAGCAGAATAATACTGTTGGGGCACCATTAGGAGGAAGATGAAGAAAAAGGGACCTAAGATGTCTGCGTGACATATGCTGCAGAGACAAAATGTGGCTGAAATAATTTGTCATGGTGGTCTACTCCGAATGGAGAAGATGAGAAAAGATAACTTCTATAGGGAAAAGAGACTTCACTGCATGTAAGAGATATTTGGCGCTGTATGTAATGTCCAATTCAAATACATTAGCAGTAGGGCTGATGGGGGGTTAAATTGAGAATTGGCGTGGTGGGAAGCACCATTTCAGTTTTCACCTTAGGCAGCAGAAAAGTTAGAATCGGCCCTGACCACAACAACCGTTGCTAGAAATAGTGATTCTTGGCCGGCTGTCCTGATTAGGGCCCCAGACATAAGTTTGCTTGGGGCCCCAGAAATGTCAAGTCCGCTCCTGTTCATTATCATATTTAGTGTTGAGCGAATTAAATTTCCTTGTGCTTTGTGGTAACGAATCGATTTTCCCTGAAATGGTGTAAAAAAATGTATGACATCACCACGCAGGCCGACGTGATGATGTCATCAGGTGCCACGCTAGATATTCAATTAAGATGGCAGCGCACAGCCCATCGGGAGCAAAGAAATGCGCTTCACAACGAACATAACGCATTGTCCTCAAGTCGCGTCAAATGGCATACTACATTTCTACATCATGTACACTATTACACAGTATGTACGTAAAAACTATGCATCTCAATGAATCAGTCCATCCAGTTCACCTGTTATCCTGCAAGTTGATCCAGAGGAAGGCAAAAAAAAAAAATCCCTGTGAGTTAGAAGCCAATTTCCTTCACTTTAGAGGAAAAAGGTCTTCCCGACTCCAATCAGGCAATCAGAATAACTCCCTGGATCAACGACCCCTCTCTAGTAGCTATATCCTGTAATATTATTACACTCCAGAAATACATCCAGGCCCCTCTTTAACTCTTTTAGTGAATTCACTAGAGATGAGTGAATGTCATATTTTGAAATTCGTTCACGCTTCGTTTACTGGTAAAAGGTGAATTGCGTTAGGGATTCCATTACCATGGACCATAACGCAATTCTATGACGGAATGCATAACGGAATGCCTTTAGAGGCATTTCGTTATTCATTCCATCATAATAGAAGTCTGTGGGTTGCAAAACGGATCTGTCCCGTTTCTGTTATGAAAGAGAGGACATCCGGAATGAATGCATTTTGCAGCCCATAGACTTCTATTATGACGGAATTATTAACGGAATGCCTCTAAAGGCATTCTATTTTGAATTCCGTCATAGAATTGCGTTATGGTCTGTGGTAATGGAATCCATCACCTTTTACCAGTAAGCGAAGCGTGAACGAATTTCATAACCGGAAATTCGCTCATCTCTAGAATTCATCATCACCGCCTCCTCAGGCAGAGAGTTCCATAGTCTCACTGCTCTTACCATAAAGAATCCTTTTCTATGTTTATGTACAAACCTTCTTTCCTCCAGACGCAGAGGATGTCCCCTCGTCACAGTCACAGTCCTAAGGATAAATAGATGATGGGAGAGATCTCTGTACTGACCCCTGATATAGACTGCCTGTCCAAAAAAAAAGGCGCCACCCAAAATAAAGGTCACACACTCTAATATTTCATTGGACCGCCTTTAGCTTTGATTACGGCACGCATTCGCTGTGGCATTGTTTCGATAAGCTTCTGCAATGTCACAAGATTTATTTCCATCCAGTGTTGCATTCATTTTTCACCAAGATTTTGCATTGCTGATGGTAGAGTCTGACTGCTGCGCAAAGCCTTCTCCAGCACATCCCAAAGATTCTCAATGGGGTTAAGGTCTGGAATCTGTGGTGGCCAATCCATGTGTGAAAATGATGTCTCATGCTCCCTGAGCCACTTTTTCACAATTTGAGCCCGATGATTCCTGGCATTATCATCTTAGAATATGCCCGTGCCATCAGGGAAGAACACATCCATTGATGGAATAACCTGGTCATTCAGTATGTTCAGGTAGTCAGCTGACCTCATTCTTGGAGCACATACTGTTGCTGAACCTAGACCTGACCAACTGCAGCAACCCCAGATCATAGCACTGCCCCCACAGGCTGGTACAGTAGGCACTAGGCATGATGGGTGCATCACTTCATCTGCCTCTCTTCTTACCCTGATGCGCCCATCGCTCTGGAACAGGGTAAATCTGGACTCATCAGACCACATGACCTTCTTCCATTGCTCCAGAGTCCAATCTTTATGCTCCCTAGCAAATTGAAACCTTTTTTTCTGGTTTGCCTCACTGATTAGTGGTTTTCTTACGGCTACACAGCTGTTCAGTCTCAATCCCTTGAGTTCCCTTCGCACTGTGCATGTGGAAATCCTCTTACTTTCACTATTAAACATAGCCCTGAGTTCGACAGTTGTTTTTCTTTGATTTGATATCACCAAACATTCTTCCTTGAATACAATGGGTCCCCACTATCCTTCCAGTTTTTAATAATGTGTTGGACAGTTCTTTACCCAATTTTAGTAGTTTCTGCAATCTCCTTAGATGTTTTCTCTGCTTGATGCATGCCAATGATTTGACCCTTCTCAAACAGACTAACATCTTTTCCACGACCACGAGATGTGTCTTTCGACATGGTTGTTTAAGAAATGAGAAACAACTCATTGCACCAGTTGGGGTTAAATAACTTGTTGCCAGCTGAAAGATAATCGTCCATGCAGTAATTATCCAATAGGAGGCTCATACCTATTTGCTTAGTTAAATCTAGGTGGTGACTTTTTTTTGGACAGGCAGTATATTTATACATAGTTATTAGATTGCCCGTTAGTTTTAAAGTTAGTCTAAAGTGAATAGCTCTAATTTTAATAATCTTTCTGGTTACTGTTGTCCACCCATTCCAGTTATTACTTTAGTTGCCCTCCTCTGAACCCTCTCCAGCTCTTCTATGTCTGTCTTGTTCACAGGAGCCCAGAACTGTACACATAATATTAATCTCCTAAGAATGAACCCGATGTTCAGAATGTCAGAAGGTAAATTTCATTCCTGTATTGGAGCATAATATAACACAAAGAAGAACAAAGCGTGTTTGAAGAGGACCACATGCTGCCCGGTATGGTAATGATACAGTAATGTATGCTAATGTATAAACTGTCCCATAGGCTACAATCCACACGCGTTTGAAGCTCCTCTACAGGTCATTATAACCACTACGTTCCTCGCAATGACTTGCTAGCCAACCTCATATAAAATGGTTACAGGGCGGTTTGCTATCGGGATTTTAAATAATGTACTTAATGTTCAAGATGTACTTTGGGAGATTAAGAAAATGGAAAATGACTTCAGAAAACACTTGCTTCCAGGCACGAGAGACACAAAAGAACAAAGGAAACTTGCAGCATAGTTCAAAGGCTGTTATTAAACTGTTTAAGGATGTCAGCCGTGTGTTGTACCCGCTATTCGGCGACTCATCGCTTGGTTTGTTTAAATGGTTGGGGTTCTAATGCAAGATATACTGTAGTATAGATATAGCAGTGCTCAGTTTGTCAGATCCAAAAGCCAAATTTTAGCACAGTGTGTCATGATATCAGGATCTTATGTGGCTTTCCATAGGGCTATGGGCAAGGGTACATACGATACAGCCTGCTAACATAGTTGCCAAAAGTCCCAGATTTGAAGGGACTGTCCTCAATTTTCCAGACAATCCTGCATAGGTTGACACTCTTGAGCCGAAAAAATGGTTGACTCTTGGTTAGTACCACCCTGAAGTGGGTATTCCATGTCGGATTTGGAACATTCCTTGGGTTGGCTTAAATACCTTGAATTTATAAAGGATGTTGGTAAGTATACCTGCTATGAGGCCCGTGTAGGGAGGAACCCTACCCTGTTTTGACCCAGTCCCAAGTCCCATTCCCAAGCACAGCAACTATGAAATGGATTGTGCTGTGCTTGGTAAGCTGCAAGGAGGCCAAGACGCTCACTGGATGTCTGGAGCTGATAACAGGGTGTCTTCCGGGAGTTGGAGTCAGACCCCGACCGATCCCATATTGATGACCTGTCCTGAGGATAGGCAATCAATATGAAAATCCCCTTAAATGGGTTCTTCACAAAAACAGCAGAAAATGATGTAAAAACAACAACTTTTACTCATCTGGTTAATCCTCCACCAGTGCAGCACTCATGTTTTGGTGGCCCCTGTTTTTTGTTTACTTTCCTGCAGTGATAATATCCTGTACATGAACACGTGACTGCTATAACCAATCATTGGCATCAGTGGTAAGTCTTGCATAAACTTTAAGCTCTGCTACATTTGCAACATTAATACATATTGTAGAGCATTGGTTCTCAACCGATGATATTTGTATATACCCTAGGGGGTATATGCATGTCTTTACATGGTGCTCATACTGTTATCAGACTTTTCTTTGATTAGGCAGTGCAGCACATAATCATAGCAGTGGGGGTGCAGGCCAGGCCATGGCACACAGGAATTGGCGGTAGCAAGAAGTGATGAGTAGTTCAGATTTACTGTTCTATAATTAAAAGCTTTGGGGGTCATTTATCAAGATGAAATACGCCTAAATTAGGCATATTTCAGGTGAATATTGTGCCGCAATCGTTAGTTGCACCACAATCTGCAACTTTTTCCTGCTCACACGAGGTCTAAAAAGAGGGGGCGTAGTGTGGGCAGGGAAGGTGACTGGCCAGCAGGCCCCTCTCATTCATCATTTTCTACGCCTGTTTTTGGCTAGAAAATTATCTAAATGTAAGACAGCAAGGAAGCTGGCTTACATTTAGAAGCGGCCCTGGCACCTCTTAAAAATGTTGGCGATCCGCCGCCAGCGATGAGGCTTTATTAAAATCGCCGTTTTTTTATTTTTGGGCCAAAGAATTCAATTGAAGCATCTTTACTGTTTCTTTGGCAAAGCTTAGATTTTTTCCACATGTCATAACATTTGGTAAAGCAATAGTATGGAAGGGGAATATATACAGGGAGTGCAGAATTATTAGGCAAGTTGTATTTTTGAGGATTAATTTTATTATTGAACAACAACCATGTTCTCAATGAACCCACAAAACTCATTAATATCAAAGCTGAATATTTTTGGAAGTAGTTTTTAGTTTGTTTTTAGTTTTAGCTATTTTAGGGGGATATCTGTGTGTGCAGGTGACTATCACTGTGCATAATTATTAGGCAACTTAACAACAAGCAAATATATACCCATTTCAATTATTTATTTTTACCAGTGAAACCAATATAACATCTCAACATTCACAAATATACATTTCTGACATTCAAAAACAAAACAAAAACAAATCAGTGACCAATATAGCCACCTTTCTTTGCAAGGACACTCAAAAGCCTGCCATCCATGGATTCTGTCAGTGTTTTGATCTGTTCACCATCAACATTGCGTGCAATGCAACCACAGCCTCCCAGACACTGTTCAGAGAGGTGTACTGTTTTCCCTCCTTGTAAATCTCACATTTGATGATGGACCACAGGTTCTCAATGGGGTTCAGATCAGGTGAACAAGGAGGCCATGTCATTAGATTTTCTTCTTTTATACCCTTTCTTGCCAGCCACGCTGTGGAGTACTTGGATGCGTGTGATGGAGCATTGTCCTGCATGAAAATCATGTTTTTCTTGAAGGATGCAGACTTCTTCCTGTACCACTGCTTGAAGAAGGTGTCTTCCAGAAACTGGCAGTAGGACTGGGAGTTGAGCTTGACTCCATCCTCAACCCGAAAAGGCCCCACAAGCTCATCTTTGATGATACCAGCCCAAACCAGTACTCCACCTCCACCTTGCTGGCGTCTGAGTCGGACTGGAGCTCTCTGCACTTTACCAATCCAGCCACGGGCCCATCCATCTGGCCCATCAAGACTCACTCTCATTTCATCAGTCCATAAAACCTTAGAAAAATCAGTCTTGAGATATTTCTTGGCCCAGTCTTGACATTTCAGCTTGTGTGTCTTGTTCAGTGGTGGTCGTCTTTCAGCCTTTCTTACCTTGGCCATGTCTCTGAGTATTGCACACCTTGTGCTTTTGGGCACTCCAGTGATGTTGCAGCTCTGAAATATGGCCAAACTGGTGGCAAGTGGCATCTTGGCAGCTGCACGCTTGACTTTTCTCAGTTCATGGGCAGTTATTTTGCGCCTTGGTTTTTCCACACGCTTCTTGCGACCCTGTTGACTATTTTGAATGAAACGCTTGATTTTTCGATGATCACGCTTCAGAAGCTTTGCAATTTTAAGAGTGCTGCATCCCTCTGCAAGATATCTCACTATTTTTGACTTTTCTGAGCCTGTCAAGTCCTTCTTTTGACCCATTTTGCCAAAGGAAACGAAGTTGCCTAATAATTATGCACACCTAATATAGGGTGTTGATGTCATTAGACCACACCCCTTCTCATTACAGAGATGCACATCACCTAATATGCTTAATTGGTAGTAGGCTTTCGAGCCTATACAGCTTGGAGTAAGACAACATGCATAAAGAGGATGATGTGGTCAAAATACTCATTTGCCTAATAATTCTGCACTCCCTGTACTGATTTATTATACTACACTGAATCAGCACAACTTCTGCATTGATGTTACTATCAGAAAAATTGTGCAACACCATATGACCATATGTCACTTAAACATCAGGGATATCAATCTGTCCAGTTATGAAGCATAAGCAATTATGAATCAATTTCACCTTCTTTGGTGCAAATAAAAGTGACAATAGGTGAACTGGAGAGGCAACAGTATAACAACCTCCAAAAAGTGAATGGTTTTGCAGTTGGTGGCCACAGACAATTGCTCTCTTCTTACCCATTCTGGCTGATTGAACCCTAGTTTTGCAATTTGTTCGTTTTTTTTGTCTCTACTAGTGGCATGAGACGGGACCTGCAGTTCAATCAGATAGCATAGGTTGTTTTGCTTCTCAAGGATGTTTCATCCATACATGCTGTCTACCGTAAAGACAGCACAGTCTCAATAGCATGGAGAGAATACCAGAACATGGGATGTTAAATGAGGAAAGCTGGACAGGGCCATAGAAGGGGATCAGACCAGCATCAAGACCGGTATCTGCTCCTCTGCACATGGAGAAAGAGTAGGAGCAGTGTTAAAGCGCTACAAAAATTACTTCCAGCTACAGTATATGTTTCTGACCAAATGGTGACTCCATGAGGGTGGCTTATAGGCTTCACCTTGTAGAGGGACTTGTGTTCACAGCCTAGCAGTGTGTTGTATGATTGACATTTGCCAGAGAATATCAGAATTGTCCAGTCCACAATTGGCACCCTATTCATAGATGAGAGCAGGTTCACACTGAGCACATGTGACAGATGTGAAGGAGTCTGGAGATGTGGTGGTGAATGTTATGCTGCCTGGAACATCATCCGGCATGACCGGTTTTGCCGTCCGTCAGTGATGGTCTGGGGAGGCATAACCTTGGAGGCTCACACAAACCTTCACGAGATAGCCAATGGTACTCTCACTACTGATAGGTACTGAGATTCTCAGAGCTATTGTGAGACCTAATTCTGGTGCAGTGGGAGGTGGGTTCCTCTTGGTGCAGGACAATGCCTGGCCTCATGTGGCCAGAGTTTGTAGGCAGTCCCTGGGTGATGAAGGCATGGATGCAAGTCACTGGCCCTCAGGTTTCCTAGACCTGAATCCAGTAAAGAACCTCTGGGGCATTCTGTATCAGTGCATCCAATGCCACTACGTAGCACCACAGACTGTCCACACTACACACTGATGCCCTTATCCAGGTCTGGGAGGAGATCACCCAGGGCATCATTATGCATCTCATCAGGAGCTTGTCCAGATGTTGTCGGGAGTGCATACGTGCACATGGGGGCCATGCAGACAACAGAGCCACATTATAAATTGCTGCAATGAAATTCACGCAAGTTGGATCTGCCTAAGATTTGATTTTTTTTTTACTTTAATTTTCAGGAGGATTTGAAGACAATTTGGTAGATGATCATGGTTTCCACTAACCATTGATGCAATATGCAATTTTGAATCTTTCATTCATCAAGACCCAATGTGTGATTTAAATGTTCCCAACTTCCCTTAATGTTTTGAGCAATATACCCTGAACTGCCAGTTACACTTTGGATCGGGGCCCAGGGTTTTTGAGGTTCTGCTCTGTTGGTACAGTAGCAGTCACGTAGGGGGCGTTGCTAGGGTCTCAAAAGAATCGGGGCCCAAGAATCAATACATATGGCCCAATTCTCTAAGTTGAACAACAGCACCCATCTCTCCTGCAAACACTAGCACTGAAGACCTTTTGCTGTACTTGCTATACAGCTATACCTCTCACATCCAGTTCCTCCCAGGTGATGTCTCCTCTGATGTAGATCTTCTCTGTCATCATCTTCTTCATTCGGTCCGGACAACTTCTCTCTGCCACCTCGTCTCTGCAGAGTGTGACACACAGACATCTTAGCTTCCTTACTTTTCTGTACCCCCAAATACTATCCTGAAGAAAAATGAGTGCGATACAGGTAATCTTTCCCATAGTAATAGTGCTCCTCATAGTCACACCAATAGCAATTCCCTTATAGAATGCTCTCATTAGTAATACTGCCCCCTACTGGACCCAATAGTGATAATGCTCCACAAGAGTGCCTCCATTAGTAATAATGCCCCCTACAGGGCCCCCAACCGTGATTACGCTCCCCATGAGTGCCCCCATTAGTAGAAGATCCCTCCAGTATTAATAATGCCCTCACAGAGCCCCCAGTAGAAATAAGGCCCCCTATTGTCCCCCCAGTGGTAATAAAGCTGTCTACAGGCCTTCAGTAGTAATAAGGCCCCCCATAGTGCTCTTAGTAGAAATAAGGTGGATCTATAAGTCCCTCCTATAGAGCCCCCAGTAGTAATAAGAATAGTAATAAGTAGTAATAAGTAGTAATCCAGTCCCCTGGATTTAAAATGCCCCCACATTGCCCCCAGTATTTATATCTCCCTCTACTGTTATAATGCTCGCCCTGAAGCACCCCAAGTATTTATAATGCCGCCTGCAGTGCCCCCTGTAGTTATATTCCTCCATTTAGTGTCCTCAGAAATTATAATTCCTCAGCATCTTCGCCATACATTCCCATGTAAATAACACTATTTCCCTCCCTTCGACATAGAGTTCCATATAAATACCATCACACCATCTCTCCAGCCCCCTCCAATATACAGTCCCATGTAAATAACTACTCTCTCTATCTACAGCCCCCTCCAAAATACAGTCCCATGTAAATAACATCACAGCATCTCTCCTGCACCTTCCAATTAGCCCTAACATACAGTCCCAGTTAAATAACTACAACTCCCAGCATTGCTCTGCCTCTCCCTTCACTTACCTCTCCTCATGTAGCACACCTCACCTCAGCCTCTTCCCAGGACTTCTCTTCACTGCTGAGCCGTCCTCTCCTGCACAGGTCACATGATGGTGGCATCATCGCAGGTTGTTTTCAGCTACTGTATTTAGAACTGATCACATGGCAGGTCAATTCAATTGTATTGCTGTCCTGAGGACAGCAATACAGTTATTTCTGGCAGGCAGGACATTCGGGGCCTGGGACAAAACATTAGGGGGCCAGGCCCCGAATGTTTTAAGGCTACTTTCACACTAGCGCACGGACCTCCGACAGGCTTTTCCGTCGGGTGAACAGCCTGTCTGATACGTCCTTCCGCTAGTGAACGTGTGCCCCCAGACTGCCGCTCCGTCCCCTTTGACTATAATGGGGGCCGAGTTCCGGCGAAGGCACGGCAGCGCACGGCGAGAGGCTGCCGGAATAAAACTACAACGACATTTATTTCGGCAGCCTTTCGCCATGTGCAACAGTGCCTCCGCCGGAACTCCGTCCTCGACCCCATTATAATCAATGGGGATGGAGCGGCAGTCCCGGGGCACACGTTCACTAGCGGCAGGACGGATCCGACAGGCTGTTCACCCAACGGAACAGCCTGCTTGAGGTCCGTGCCGCTAGTGTGAAAGTAGCCTAACCTAGCAACGCCCCTGAGTCACGTGCAGTCATTACCCGATGCCTTTACTATTAATCAAATTGTTCTAAAGAATAACTTGTGAAAGATGTAGCATTGACTTCAGAAGACCTGCTATACCCAGTCTGAAACAATGGATAAAATATATCAAACCAACATGTGTTTTTACCTGCCTTTCTATATATGACCTCTACTATTTTATTACTACAATTGTTAATACTATTCATGGCAGGCAGCAAGCAATTAAACCTTGGCTATGTCCTCCTCCAGTAATATATTCCATGAGAAAAAATGAAAAGACCTTAAAGGACGCTGAAAATATTTTGGTTCTGTCATTAAAAACCACTCTGAGCGAGGAAAAAAATCATTATTGTAGAAATTCCAGTCTATGAATTATGTATTCACATAAGAGGGGCTGTGAAACATGGGTGATTCACGCTGCCGTACAATTTTAAATTTGCCTTAACATAGCTTTGTATTTTAATGAATATATTATTCCTTTAATATCAATGGGTTTAACCCTTTTCATGAAACTATGCCTATGAAAATCATAGATATTGTAGAGGAATCTAACTGAAGTGGGTTTTATTATTATGATTTACTGTATCTCTATATTACCTATATCTATCTATTTATTATTTATCTATCTATTATCTATCTATTATCTATCTATTATCTATCTCATATCTATCTATCTATCTATCTATCTATCTATCTATCTATCTATCTATTATCTATCTCCTATCTATCTATTATCTATCTCATATCTATCTATCTAGTATCTCTCTATCTATCTATCTATCTATCTATCTATCTATCTATCTAATTCAAAAAAGCTTTATTGGCATGTCCAAGTAAAACATTTAGCATTGCTAAAGCACTATAAATAATTTCCCCAGACAATCCCGGCATAGGTTGGCACGCTTGAGCTGAAAAAATGGTTAACTCTTGGTTAGTACCACCCTTAAGTGGGTATTCCATGGTGGGTTTGAAACATTCTTTGGGTTGGCTTAAATACCTTGAATTTACAAAGGATGTTGGTAAGTATACCTGCTATGAGGCCCATGTAGGGAGGAACTGGGTTTCCCCATTGGGCATAGACCATCCATGCCAAAGTTTTTTTTTTAAATGACTTCAATTTGCCTTTTAAGAACTGTGCTAGGTCTCCTAAAAGAGACCAGCTGTGTATGAAGACTTGTAAGCAATGCTCCACAGGAAAACTATATGCAAAGAGGTATCTCCCAAAGAAAGAGAACCATCTCGCTAGTGCCACCTTGTGGAAGTGGCTCCCTTTGAGTCAAAATCAGATTTTTTAACAAGCCTTTGGACATGACAAGGTAAAATAGTCAAGGCAAATATATATCTTTAGACAATTGTTTTAGGGTGCTTTCCCCTCGTCAGTATGGAGTAGGGTTCTGGCCCACACTCTTGCTCTCTGCCAGCACACCATACATATGAGGGGAAAGCACCCTGAAATAACTGTCTACGAATGGATATTTGGTTGACTATTTTCCCTTGTCATGCTCCAAGGCTTGTTAAAGTCAGATTTTGACTTATAGAGAGCCATTTCCACAAGGTGGCACTAGCGAGATAGTTCTCTTTCCTCAGAAGATGCTTCTTTGCACTCAATTTACTCTTAAAGTTGTCTCCTTCCCTCTCAGATCACTTCCCATTTCTGAGATTTTCATCTTTCTTACCAACCCAATTCTTGTTCGCAAGGAGGAGATAAATGGAACATATGACAAGAGGGATCGGCACAACGTGTAACATACTGTATTTCTCTCCTTCTAGCAAACCTCTAGAATTTTGAGATTGGCATTAACCCCTTGTAATATCATGACTTCGGCAGGACCGGCCCTAGGGGTGCTTGACCTGTGCAACTGTACAAGGTGCTACTCCCTCCTTCACTTTCCCACACTTCTAAACTTTAAATCTGTTCCTCGCTTATTGCAAGGAGAACTGCTGTTTACTTTGGTCAGTGCCAGACAAGATTTTCCCTATTCCAAAGGGTCCAGTCTCCCTCCAGTCCTATATCCTCTGTCCACACAGGCATGGAAGTAAGGAGGAGGAGGAAGAAGCCCTGGTCGGAATATGGCACCATGTTTGGGACCTACTAGAGGAGCTCACATTTTTGTTCCTGTGTGTGTGTATATATATGCGCCTGTGTGTATATGTACTGTATATGTCTATGTATGTATGTGCCTGTATATATATTTATCTGGGTTTGTCCATGTAGTTATGTTTATAATGTGCATTTAAATATACAAAAACACACAATTCATAAAACTCTAAAAATGTATAGTAGAATAAAAATTCTTTATTGTAATCCATGCAATTGTGTGAACATAGCCTTGTGGGGTACTTGGTGGAAACATCTTGGGTTATTTGGCTTAGAAAACATAGTCCATACTAGAAATCTCTCTATATCACTGTACAAAGAGAAGAACCATTTGATTTCACATTTACACTTGCGTCTACCAGGAGAATTCAAAATTGATCTAGCCATGGAGCATTTCAGATTTTCCCCAATTACCCGAATTCTATGCAGTTTTCAATTGATATTTTATTTCACTCTAAAATTCCACTAGTTTTTAGTGCATATGTAATAGTGCATGGTGCTGAGCTCCTCATTCACTGCCTAGATTAGCGTTTAGCGCGTTTTACTATTTCTCATCCCCCTGTAAGATGAAATATGAATTTTATGGCGGCCTACCTACAGTTCACCTACATGTGCCAGTGTTAAAAAAAAATTGTTGGAAATGACTCAGTTCTGGGAATGTCACATTTTCATTTCTTCATAAAACCCATCCTCATTGATAAATAAATTATGCTTCTGGAATCGCTTAGGAATACGGGTTTTTAACAGCCGCTAGTCAGACATTAGCTACACAAAAGTATTAAATGTGGCACTTACGTAGTTGTGAATAGTCCTGAATATGCCAAGATGGTCTAGACTTTTTTTTTACTGTCAGACATCTGTCAGCAGTTTTTTACCTATGACACTGGCTGACCTGTTACATGTGCGCTTGGCAGCTGAAGACATCTGTGTTGGTCCCATGTTCATATGTGTCTGCATTACTGAAAATTTCCAATATATACAAATGAGCCTCTAGGAGCAACGGGGGCGTTGTCATTACACCTAGAGGCTCTGCTCTTTCTGCATCTGCCCCACCCTCTCCACTTTGATTGATAGAATCAGGGGTGATGATGTTTTCACTGCTCGGTCCTGTCAATCAAAGCGGAGAGGGTGGGGCAGTTGCAGAGAGAGCAGAAGCTCTAGGTGTAATGGTAACGCCCCCGTTGCTCTTAGAGGCTCATTTGCATATATTAAAACTTAATATTTTTCAGCAATGCGGGCTCATATGAACATGGGACCAACACAGATGTCTTCATCTGCCAAGTGCACATGTAACAGGTCAGCCAGTTTCACAGGTACAAAACTCCTGACAGATGCCTTTTAATCATGTTTGTAGTCTACGTATCTCTTATACAGGTAGGACTGTTGCCCTATTCCAATATAGCCTTCATGGTGCACATGACATCCGCGCAGGCGCTGCCTCACACTGTGCTGATGGTACTTAGTCATGATGCAGGTGGTGCAACTTACATGCACTCTCCATGTCTTCCAAACAGCAGCAAATACATTTTTTAGCAAGTCCGCCTGTAAACTTAATCTGACTGGCCCTTTATGAAATGTGCATTGGGGTATTAGGGTGGTGGTCCGCTGCCGTGTTACCTTGGGTCCTTTATGGGTTTGTACTTTGTTCACTTTTTTTTACTTTGCTCATTGATGGTACTTTCCCTGCATATATATTATTGTGCATGGGGTGTATCAGCAATTGTGCATTTCCTGGGACATTTATATCACTCGATAGTCCAGCGTAAAAGCTCCACTGGTCCCATATCTGTTTTTGATTCCAAGCTGACAGCAATGACATGCTGCATTGACACATGACTGCTACAGCCAATCATTGGCCTCAGCAGCCATCTGCTGTATTGCTGGCATCACTGATTGGCTGCAGTCACCACCGGAGCAGCTGTGCAGGATCGGCAGAGAATGAAAGTGAGTGTTTGCTTTTTGCTATTTGCTGCTCCTGTTTTATTTAAGGAGTTGGCTGTCCCCTTTAATGCTGACTTTTTTTTTTTTTTAAGTTTTTCATTCCAATGAAAAGTGACTGGAATATTTCAACATCCAGTTCACATTGTTACAGAAAATAATTGGGCAGAAAGTCTGTTCTGGGTGCTGCAGCTGCTTCACACTGCTCATTGGTGACACTGCTGATAGTTGGAGCCGACCAATCTGCTATCAATGGCCTATTCTAAGTGCGATCTGATAGTGATGGCCTCTTCTGAGGACAGACCATCAATATTATCTTGGAATACCCCTTTAAGGATAAATTTCATATTTGCATGTTTTGACATTTTTCATATTTCCCCAGTCAATTAAATGGGAAATCTGCATGCAAACATCATATAAATCCACAGAAGCAAAAAACACATGCAACCAGTCCTCCACAATGTGTGACTAAATCCGTGCCTCCTACAGTGTGAGGGAAGGAAGAGACCCTTATATAGACCATTGATCTCTGTGGAGAGGCGCCATGCTGTGCAAAACCCCTTAGAAAGTAGACAGTAGGGAAGATGATCATTTTCCATCCGTCTGTTTGGTAAAATATGATGTCTGCCCATAGAGATCAATCGTCTCTGCAAGCTTTCATCTCCTGCTGTTCACCTCTAATATCAAATATGATATTTTCGGCATTTTTCCCGAAACACTCTTCTCAACAAAAGGCACTTTTAACACAAATAAAGCAGTGCACAAATAACAATAAAAATGCAGTATACTGCCCAAACAGATTACAGTGCGATACAGTAATGTCATGACCAGCCAGATAATTCTTACCTTTCCTATTAATATAAACCATGATTTTGAGATACTCTGTCAATAGTTGTTTATGTTGATGTTGAGGGGTTCGCTAGCATGTCGCAAATGTATTGCACTTGTGTTTAGGAATCTGCAGTGCCGACTGCCCATAGAAGTCAACAGGGTGGTGGCTGTGCCTGCGCAGTGCACTTTCCATTCTTTCCTATAGGACTTCCAAAAAAGTCTGCTTGCTCCACTATTTTCTGAACTCCCATAGAAGTGAAAGGAGAGCACGCCACGCCATTCTGGAGACAGGTGCGGTATGCCACCGATATCTCAGAGGAGAGAACGCCTTCAATAGACTATAAGGTCCCTTTACACAGGCCAATGATTGAGGCAATTATCGGGAAGGAATCTTTCAAGGAATGCTGATAACTGTCCTGTGTTAAGGTCCTGCCAATTACCTGATGGATGAGCACATGGTCATTTATCGGGTAAACGTATCGCTGCTGTGGTCACCTAAATCATTGTTTCTGGGTAGAAGATTGTGCTCTTCTGATCGGAACCAATGATTCTCTATGGAGACGAGCGATCAGCATAGCAATCAATGGTCCCTAAATAGAGGTGGCGATAAAAAGCACCTCTGACCTCCTCTGGTGAGCAGGCAATCATCAGGAATGAATGATTCACTCCTGATAATTGCCTGCTGTGTTGTCCCATGTAAAAGGGACTTTATGATACTTCATAAAGACAATCAAGACAGGAATTTCATAGCCAGAAGGCAAATTAGCTCTTATTAGCTCTAACTAGAGATTCAAATAAAAGGAGGAGAACCCATAACCTGATTTGCACACCTTTTCCCATGGAGCATTGCCTTATAACCAGTCTCCGTATACCCACTGGGTCTCTTCAATGAGAACCAGCACTTCCCTGAGCAATAGCTAGTATGAAAAGTTCTATACTATACATCATCAGCTTCTTCATAAAAAGATTCTCAATAATTCTGAATTTTATATATCAATTTGTCTTTTAAAGAACTCCTTACTATGACGTTGAAATCTCCCCATATAATATTTATTTGGAGAAACAGTCAGTAAACGGCCCATGAGAGAACATAAAAGTATCCAAGACACTCACCTCCGGTAACATTATAGGCATAAATGATGTGTTAAATAGCAGAACCGTGATTTGTGCTGAAGAGGTGTTACTAATATGGAGACAGCCAAAAAGGGAACGTTTAATACTGTCCTTAGATCTATGTGAAGTCATGAAATTGAGCATCACATATGGGAAGGTGTTAATATGCTCAGCGAGAGCGTAGTGTTATAGTAATATGGTGCTCATCATTGTAACGTAAAATGCTGTATATAGCGCTGAAATATTGAGATTCCTGGTCCCACACACAGACCTCACTTTACTAGGTCTATATAGTGTTTCTATGAACGGTTCATAAAGAGAGAATTATGGAGATTTATGGACCACCTACTGATGAGAACCAAATGACAACTCAGTACTTAGCTAGGACCAGTCTCTTCTCCCCCTTAGGGTACTTTCACACGTCTGCAATTTCGTTCCACATTTTGCGGAACAAAATTCGGACCCATTCATTTCTATGGGGCCGCACTAAATTTTCTTTTCCGCCATAGAGTTCTGTCCTAGGGGCTCTATACCGGAAAAGAACTGATCAGGTATATCCCCATGCATTCTGAATGGAGAGCAATCCATTCAGGGTGCATCAGGATGTCTTCAGTTCAGTCTTTTTGACTGATCAGGCAAAAGATAAAACCGTAGCATGCTGCGGTTTTATCTCCGGCCAAAAAAACGGAACACTTGCCGGAATGCTGGATCAGGCATTTTTTTCCATAGGAATGTATTAGTGACGGATCCGGCATTAAAAATACTGCAATGCCGGATCCGTCCTTCCGGTCTGCACATGCGCAGACCTTTAAAAATGTTAAAAAAGAATAGAATCGGATCCGTTTGTCCATATGACAAACGGACAGACGCATCCGTTCTTGCAATGTATTTGTGAGAGAGATCCGGATCCGTCTACAAATGCTGTCCGTTTGCATGCAGATTGCAGTTTGCATGCACTCCGCAAGTGTGAAAGTACCCTAACACTGCTTGGTGCCCTGTGCATTATTTTATCTTTGATGCCCTTCCTAATGGTTTACCATATAGTTCCTTATTAATACAGTCTTATAGTGCACAAATACTAGTGTTGAGCGAATTGAGGTCCACAAAGTGGACTTCAATCCAAATTTTAGGGAAAATTTGATTAGTCAAAAAGCCAGATTTCCTCGTGCTTCATGGTAATGAATCGATTTTCACCTGAATGGCAGTAAAAAAAAAAAATCATACTTACCTCCTCCATAAGAGCACAAAGAAGCGTCCGCCACCATCTCTATCCCACAAAATCCCTCCCTTCTTCTAGCTTGTGGGCCAATGAGAAGGCTTTGTCACAGCTTAGCAACATCCCTAGCAACCAATAGAAAAGTTGCCTACCCCACGCCGATATTTCACGCGCATTACACGAATATTGTATTGCCGATTTTCGCAATCAAGAATATAATCTGGAATTCACGAATATATGATGAATATTCTACAAAATATTTGCGAAATATCGCTAATTCGAATATTGCCCCTGCCGCTCATCACTACTCCTAAAGTCAAATATATTGCAGCCTTCTCATTGGCCCACAAGCAAAAAGCAGTGAGGGATCATGGGTACTGATGAATTTTTTTTTGAATATTCGTGATTACCAAGATATAGCACTGTATTCTAGATATTGGTGAATTCTTGAAATGCCAAAATTCACGATTAGAATATTCGCGATCAACACTAGTCACCACGCCGGCCGATGTGATGATGTCATTTCGAGCTGCGCCAGATTTTGCGCTGGATCTTTAATCAACAAGGCAGTGGCCGGCTGTAATATTAATATCAGATGCCACGATCAGCGATGACAGCAGCATCTGAGGGGTAAAATGACAGGGGGTTGGCGCAATCGCCGTTCCATGTCATTGCACCAACTACTTACAAAGAAATGTGCTTCATGACAAAGTAATTTATTACGAAGCAATTTTTTTTCTTTTATTCGGAGAAGCAGTTGAATCGAATTTTCCAATACTTCGTTCATCTCCATCAAATACCGTTCCTTTACAGCGCATTAATAGCACCGCCAGGTACCTGCCTGGAAATCATTACACAATTAGTAAACCAGGGGATGTACTGTCGTGGCCAAAAGTTTTGAGAATTAGATAAATATTGGAAATTGGAAAAGTTGCTGCTTAAGTTTTTATAATAGCAATTTGCATAAACTCCAGAATGTTATGAAGAGTGATCAGATGAATTGCATAGTCCTTCTTTGCCATGAAAATTAACTTAATCCCAAAAAAAACTTTCCACTGCATTTCATTGCTGTCATTAAAGGACCTGCTGAGATCATTTCAGTAATCGTCTTGTTAACTCAGGTGAGAATGTTGACGAGCACAAGGCTGGAGATCATTATGTCAGGCTGATTGGGTTAAAATGGCAGACTTGACATGTTAAAAGGAGGGTGATGCTTGAAATCATTGTTCTTCCATTGTTAACCATGGTGACCTGCAAAGAAACGCGTGCAGCCATCATTGCATTGTATAAAAATTGCTTCACAAGCAAGGATATTGTAGCTACTAAGATTGCACCTCAATCAACAATTTATAGGATCATCAAGGAAAGAGGTTCAATTCTTGTTAAGAAGGCTTAAGGGCGTCCAAGAAAGTCCAGCAAGCGGCAGGATCGTCTCCTAAAGAGGATTCAGCTGGGGGATCGGAGTGCCACCAGTGCAGAGCTTGCTCAGGAATGGCAGCAGGCAGGTGTGAGCGCATCTGCACGCACAGTGAGGCGAAGACTTTTGGAAGATGGCCTGGTGTCAAGAAGGGCAGCAAAGAAGCCACTTCTCTCCAAAAAAAAACATCAGGGACAGATTGATCTTCTGCAGAAAGTATGGTGAATGGACTGCTGAGGACTGGGGCAAAGTCATATTCTCCGATGAAGCCTCTTTCCGATTGTTTGGGGCATCTGGAAAAAGGCTTGTCCGGAGAAGAAAAGGTGAGCGCTACCATCAGTCCTGTGTCATGCCAACAGTAAAGCATCCTGAGACCATTCATGTGTGGGGTTGCTTCTCAGCCAAGGGAGTGGGCTCACTCACAATTTTGCCGAAAAACACAGCCATGAATAAAGAATGGTACCAAAACACCCTCCAACAGCAACTTCTTCCAACAATCCAACAACAGTTTGGTGAAGAACAATGCATTTTCCAGCACGATGGAGCACCGTGCCATAAGGCAAAAGTAATAACTAAGTGGCTCGGGGACCAAAACGTTGACATTTTGGGTCCATGGCCTGGAAACTCCCCAGATCTTAATCCCATTGAGAACTTGTGGTCAATCCTCAAGAGGCGGGTGGACAAACAAAAACCCACTAATTCTGACAAACTCCAAGAAGTGATTATGAAAGAATGGGTTGCTATCAGTCAGGAATTGGCCCAGAAGTTGATTGAGAGCATGCCCAGTCGGATTGCAGAGGTCCTGAAAAAGAAGGGCCAACACTGCAAATACTGACTCTTTGCATAAATGTCATGTAATTGTCGATAAAAGCCTTTGAAACGTATGAAGTGCGTGTAATTATATTTCACTACATCACAGAAACAACTGAAACAAAGATCTAAAAGCAGTTTAGCAGCAAACTTTGTGATAACTAATATTTGTGTCATTCTCAAAACTTTTGCCCACGACTGTAGATTCATCCTCTGCAGCCTCAGTACTTTTCCATAGCTTTAGACACAGAGCACAAGATCAGGGCCGCAAGGTCAACAGGGCCCCCGGCCTTTATATCAACCACGTAACTGACCCTTCCAAATTAATAAATGGCCATTCCAGATTCAGCATTGATAACCGCAACCAAGTCCTTCCTAAATTTATATCCGCCCCTCACATTACTGTCGAGGACGGAGTGTAGGTACAGTATGTTTTTTCTCTTTTCTTTTTGATTCATGCAGAGTTAGCAGAGAGGAGTTTGTAAATTATTAAAGCTTCTTGTGAAATGACAATATGCTGTATGTGAGACATCACAGTGCACAGCTGTAGTAGTGTTGTACTGTACAGATGTAGCAGTGTTGATTTAGGGTCTCTAAACCATTTGTTTTGTTGCAACACAATCACTCAGTCAAATAAGTTAAAGGGTAAAGGGACTGTTCAGGCTTTATAATACTGATGGCCTATCCTCAGGATAGGTCATCAATATCAGATCGTCGGGGGTCCGACACCCGGCATCCCTGCCGGTCAGTTGTACGGGGAGGCAGCGCGCGCAATGAGCACTTGCTTCCTCCCTTCTGTCTTCCTGTCAACTGCTGATATGTCTATGGGACAGCAGCAGGCAGGAAGAGAGCATGTGCACACTGTGCGTGCCGTCTCTTCATACAGCTGATTGGCAGGGGTTCTGGGTGCTGGACCCCCACCGATCTGATAGTGATGACCTATCTTGATGATAGGTCATCAATAGTAAAAGCCCGGACAACCCCTTTAACTCAGAAGGTTACCTCTAAGGATTACACATTGTTATATCACAGTGGATTGGGACTCTTCTAAATGGATGAGCTCTGCCACATCAATTTATAGCCTTTTTTTTAATATATATATTTGCCTACGGTAGTACTGTACAAAGGATGTAGGTGTGGAAAAAGTAAGAACAAGGAGCTGTGGAAGTGATAGCATGGTCCCACAGAGCCCTGAACTCAACATCATCCAGTATGTCTGGGATTACATGAAGAGACAGATGGATTTGAGCAAGCCTACATCCAAAGAAGATCTGTGGTTTGTTCTCAAAAATGTTTGGAACAAGTTCCCTGCTGAGTTCCTTCAAAAACTGTGTGCAAGTGTATCTAGAAGAATGGACGATGTCTTGAAAGCAAATGACGGTCACACCAAATATTGATTGGATTTAGATTTCTCTTTGTTCATTCACTTTCCATTTTCTTAATTGAAAAAAATAAATAACATTTCTATTTTTGAAAGCATTCTTACTTTGCAGCATTTGCAGTTCTTTTGAACGGTACTATATAATCCTAAATAAATCTCCATTCTCCTAAATCTTTCCCATATTGATTCCTTAGCCCTTTCTTCAGCTTCTTCACAGCCGACTATAAAAGGACAGCTCCAGCAAAGTTTGTTCTGATGGTTAAAGTCATATTTAGGCTTTTGCAATGCTTGAATTCCTAAAGTTTTAAGAACACAGAGAGTCGTTCCGATGCTCCTGGAGAGATACATTACATGGATCACTAGCATCACAAAGGCTTCTCTTCAGCTGGAAAGGAGAAAATCTTATTCTGCGATATATTGATTTACATTTTTGACATTCATGACAAATCCCCAGATGCAACAATTTTGCCGATACAGATATAAAACTTGAGCATCATCTCCTGTAAGTGTTGTGGTTGACTGCTGGGCTGCAGCCTGTCATTACTTCTGGTAGTTTTACACTCCCTATGGCAATCTGAAGCCACTGCCTTCCACAGATAATTTTATAGTTGGACAGTTCTTTTCAGATTTTAAATCAAATACAACTGAAGACTGAACCCAAAGCATGAAGCACAAGACAAAAAAGGCTGCATTGTCTGATCTCCATGTAATTGTTTCTTACTTTTCACCATTTCAACAAAATAAAAAAGAAGAAGCCTGATCGCATGTCTGTCTGTCCATTATCTATCTATCTATCTATCTATCTATCTATCTATCTATCTATCTATCTATCTATCTATCCATTATCTATTTATCTATCTATCTATCTATCTATCTATCTATCTATCTATCTATCTATCTATCTATCATTATTTATCTATCTATCTATTATATATCTATTATCTATCTATCTATCTATCTATCTATCTATTATCTATCTATCTATTATCTATCTATATATCTGTCTATTGTCTACCTTACAATTGTCTATCTATCTATCTCACTTTCTTTCTTTCTTTCTTTCTTTCTTTCTTTCTTTCTTTCTTTCTTTCCTATAGCAGAGAGACAATCAGTTGATAGATAGATAGATAGATAGAATAAAGAAAAAAAAAGTAACAAACTTGAAATGGAAGGGTGCAATTCACCTCAGAATCATGGACCAGGATCCAATACTTGATGTAAAATGGAAAAAACTGGCATCATTCCAAAAAAATTGTGGAAAAATGTGGATGTCTTTTTTTACCCATACCTCTCTTTCCAATTTTAGATAGATAGATAGATAGATGGATAGATAGATCGATAGTTTTGTTTGCTTGGCAGCCAATAGCAGAGAGCCAATCAGTAGATAGATAGATAATAGATAGATAGATAGATAGATAGATAGATAGATAGATAGATGATATACACTCACCTAAAGAATTATTAGGAACACCTGTTCTATTTCTCATTAATGCAATTATCTAGTCAACCAATCACATGGCAGTTGCTTCAATGCATGTAGGGTTGTGGTCCTGGTCAAGACAATCTCCTGAACTCCAAACTGAATGTCAGAATGGGAAAGAAAGGTGATTTAAGCAATTTTGAGCGTGGCATGATTGTTGGTGCCAGACGGGCCGGTCTGAGTATTTCACAATCTGCTCAGTTACTGGGATTTTCACGCACAACCATTTCTAGGGTTTACAAAGAATGGTGTGAAAAGGGAAAAACATCCAGTATGCGGCAGTCCTGTGGGCAAAAATGCCTTGTGGATGCTAGAGGTCAGAGGAGAATGGGCCGACTGATTCAAGCTGATAGAAGAGCAACGTTGACTGAAATAACCACTTGTTACAACCGAGGTATGCAGCAAAGCATTTGTGAAGCCACAACACGCACAACCTTGAGGCGGATAGGCTACAACAGCAGAAGACCCCACCGGGTACCACTCATCTCCACTACAAATAGGAAAAAGAGGCTAAAATTTGCACAAGCTCGCCAAAATTGGACTGTTGAAGACTGGAAAATGTTGCCTGGTCTGATGAGTCTCGATTTCTGTTGAGACATTCAAATGGTAGAGTCCGAATTTGGCGTAAACAGAATGAGAACATGTATCCATCCTCTGATGGCTACTTCCAGCAGGATAATGCACCATGTCACAAAGCTCGAATCATTTCAAATTGGTTTCTTGAACATGACAATGAGTTCACTGTACTAAAATGGCCCCCACAGTCACCAGATCTCAACCCAATAGAGCATCTTTGGGATGTGGTGGAACGGGAGCTTCGTGCCCAGGATGTGCATCCCTCAAATCTCCATCAACTGCAAGATGCTATCCTATCAATATGGGCCAACATTTCTAAAGAATGCTATCAGCACCTTGTTGAATCAATGCCACGTAGAATTAAGGCAGTTCTGAAGGCAAAAGGGGGTCCAACACCGTATTAGTATGGTGTTCCTAATAATTCTTTAGGTGAGTGTATATGAGATAGGAGATAGATAGATAGATAGATAGATATGAGATAGATAGATAGATATGAGATAGATAGATAGATAGATATGAGATAGATAGATAGATATGAGATAGATGGATAGATAGTTTTATGTTTGCTTGGCAGCCAATAGCAGAGATCCAATCAGTAGATAGATAGATAGATAGATAGATAGATAGATAGATAGATAGATACTGTAGATAGATTAATCTTCCAACTAAAAAATGATATAAAATGTATATAAGACAGTAAGGAACAGCTAAATAGTGGTAAAGCAGCAGAAGGGTTAAAGCCATTAGTCGTTTGTAATTAATGCTCAGTGTGAAGCCAGAGAAGCAGCACAAACAGACACGGGAAGACAAACGTACTGTACAAAACGCTCTTCTCAAGGTAACAAAGTTCATAAATTACAAAGTAGCAGGTTCCATGATGTAAAATAATAGAATGACCAAATATATCCTAGAGGGTAAAATACAATCAGATTGAATGTTTTGAAGATCTATTTTTCACACTCCATTTGTAAAATTGCTTTTGGTGACTGAGTTTCTTATTGAGGTTTTATGGCTGCATTTTCGTTCTCAATGTCACCAGAAAACATTTCTGAACTTTTACACTGTAATTGTATTGGGTAGATTGTTCCTGTGGTCTGGCTGCAATACAGTCTGGAAGATTGGATTGCAAATTCTACTGGAAGTCCCTTATTTTCATGAGTCAGCCTAGGAATTAAAATCGATTTGGGTTCCTGAGCGGCAATGCCATTTCAGTCCAATTAAAGTAGTTCCCAATTGAAGGGAAAATTATAGTCTCTCCAATGGGAATGTGAAAGATCACTGCAACCGTACAAATCCACTGCATATGGAACAGTCCGGCTGCTTTTACAGAAGTCATTTTTTTTTATCTTAGATTTTTATGTAATAAACTTTTTTGAATACATTTTTTATGGCTGCTCAGCAATTTGGGGCATTTCCATTTATGAGTTATTTATGTATCATAAGGCATTATTTTTAATACATTTATGGGACCATTTGAGTTTAATGATTTTTTACTGTTAGAAAATACATAAAAGAAGCCATTCCATCATTGTTTTATGGTGTTCACTAGAGATAAGCAAAGTTTTCAAATATTCGATTCGGCGGCTTTGCCGAGCTTCATCCAGAAATTTGATTCGTTGTGACTGACTTTGTCACAAATTGCTTTTTATTGTATGGAGCCGGCGCAATGATGGGGAACGGTGATTGGCACAATCACCGTTCCCCATCATTGCGCCGGCTCCATACAATTTAATCCCTCCTCATTTAATCCCTCAGATGGCGCGTTCAAGGCTGGTGACGGCATCACGCTCGTCCTTCGGTGGCTTTTCTTCAATCAAGATGGGAGCGGACGGCCTCTCCATGATCAAGTGGATGAGGTGAGCATAATTTTTTATTTTCAGCCACCATTTTAGGAAAAATTGATTTGTTACCACAAATTGTAAGGAAATTCGGCTTCGCAGCGAATCAAATGTTTCCTAAACTTCAGATCGAATTCTGCTTTGCTTAACACTAGTGTTCACTATTAAAATTTTTTGCGGGTATACATTCTTCATTGGGCCAAAATTGACTGAGAGGATATAAGAAGTGTATGCTTTATATATATTTTTTGTTACTAAAATACTTTTTTTTTGGTATTTTTTATTTTATAATTTTTGCCGAGCTATTTTTTTCATCTTAATTATTTATTTTTAGTCCATTTGCTTAAACCTGTCTAAAACGTAGACACAGACAGGGTCTAAAGTCGTTCCAAATGTATCACAGTGACTTGCTCTGAATGATAAATTTGGTGCATGTCTAGACACTTCTGTCTAACCTTATCCCATCTGTTAGTTGGCTGACTTTGCAGGAACATTTTGTGGCAAAAATTT
Source organism: Bufo bufo (assembly GCF_905171765.1). NCBI lineage: Eukaryota > Metazoa > Chordata > Amphibia > Anura > Bufonidae > Bufo > Bufo bufo. The sequence goes on along the minus strand of NC_053391.1, from coordinate 67,538,531 downwards.
GGTGCAGTGGATTATTCTTTCTGTTGTTTTTGATTCATTAATGGGTTTAAACAAAAATTAGCTATTTCTGGAAATCCCATAGAGATGAATGGAGCGGCAGTGGGGCAGAAGTGCACATGTTCCATCTATCACTCCATTCATTTTGGGTGTATCTTTGGGGTACTGATCCACCAATCTTGTGATTAGTTTGGGTCCCAGCAGTCAGACCCCCACTGATCTAATATCTATCCCCTATCCTGTGGAATACTGCTTTTTTTAGAAGGGCTTAATGTCCACAGCATTTAGAAGGGCTTTATGTTCACTGCAGGTGTCTTGGGGTGGATTAATGAGTTGAACCAGTTCTTCAATAAGTTTGACCAGATACCCACCCCACCCCTGACCCAATCCTCCATGCTGCTACAAACATCCCCCCATCTTCTTCCCCCACCACTACCATCACTGCCTGTTCACCTCTCAGCAACCTAACACCACTCTCCCCTCCTACAGCAGAGGACTCCATAGTTCACCCCCGCCTCCCCACATGCCCACCATGTCCTTCACCACATTCCAGGTGAGGAAGCAACTACAGAAAATTAAGGTGCGTAAATATGCAGGACCGGACGGCATCAGCTCCAGGCTCCTGAAGTGCTGCTCAGACCAACTGTGTAACATTATGGGTCACATGTTCAACATGAACCTGAGACTGGGGAAGGTACCAAAGCTGTGGAAGACCTCCTGTGTAGTACCAGTGCCAAAGACCTCACACCCGAAAGACCTCAGCAGATACAGGCCGGTTGCACTGACCTCACACTTGATAAGGACCCTCGAGAGGCTGGTTCTCAACCATCTTCGCCCCCTGGTGAGGTCTTCAGTGGATCCACTGCAGTTTGCCTACCAACCTGGCATCGGGGTGGATGATGCCATCATCTACCTACTACACCGAGCTCTAACTCACCTGGAGAGGCCTGAAAGCACTGTGAGGATCAGATTGTTTGATTTCTCCAGTGCTTTTAACACCATCCAACCTGGACTTCTGAGGGACAAGGCGTGGACGTCCACATGTCACATTGGATACTTGACTACCTCACAGAATGCTCACAGTTTGTTAAATCTCAGGGTTGTGTCTCTGTCAGACACAGGCCCTCTGCTTTGGTTCCGGTAAACATACAGGGATTAGACATTGAGGTGGTGGACTCTTATAAGTACCAGGGTGTTCACCTATACAACAAACTGGACTGGAGCCATAACACTGATGCTCTTTTCAAAAAAGGTTAGAGCAGACTCTATCTGTTGAGGAGACTGAGGTCCTTTGGAGTGCAAGGGACTCTCTTAAAGACCTTCTTTGACTCAGTGGGGCATCAGCCATATTCTATGGTGTGGTTTGTTGGGGGAGAAGCTTATCTGTGGCTGAGAGACAGAGATTAGATAAGCTCATTAAGAAGTCCAGCTATGTCCTAGGTTGTCCCCTTGATCCAGTGCACGAGGTGGGTGACAGAAGACAGGTAGCAAAATTAACATCACTGTTAGACAATGTCTCCCACCCCATCCATGAAGCTGTTGTGGAGCTGGAGTGCTCCTTCAGTGACAGACTGCTGCATCCTAGGTGTACGAAGGAATGTTATCAGAGGTCCTACCTCCCAGCAGTGGTTAGGATTTATAACCACCACTGTTCTCAAAAACCCAGTAGTGAATTTTTTTAAGTAAATTCTGTGTTATGTTTTTCTTGTAATTTCTAATTACTCTTATTTTTGCTCCTGTTGTGATTGCTGTTGTTATGCCAACATTTCCCCACTGAGGGACAATAAAGGGATTTTCTTCTTCTTCTTCTTCATTCCTTGGTACAGTATGGTATTTCAATATAATTTTAGATGCCATTTTTCCCCACACTAGCAGATGTTGGTCATGTGTTTTTCACCATTGTCTACACTGTTGTCATCAATCTATGCTTGACCCAAAGTAATTAAGCTTTAAAACTGGCAGTTGGAAATGAGGCATCATTTGTCCTATGTAAAGTCAAACATATAAATAGGAAATATTCATTCAATATCCATAACCAGGTAATGATATTTTCAATAAAACATCAATAAGAATGGAGAATGTAAGTCATCCTTTTTGTTTCTGGTACAAAAATGTGAAATGGTATTCTGGCCTTAAAATGTATCCCCAATACCTTGGATATGTTAGAATGAAGCTTGATTCAAATTCCTCCTTAATACTGGTGTGTAGTTCTGTACCTAAAAACTGTAATCAAGGCAGAGTGGCTTGTTGGCGCCCTCCTGGTGCTTAGCACCCAGGATATATGCCCCTACTTGCCAGAAACCTTGATTTTGGAAGGACAATCCCACAAATCAGGTAACAAAGGGGCTGGATTTCTGCAACCCTGCCGAAAAGTGAGATTTTTCTAGGGTTGTTCTGGGGTATTTGGTTTGTGTTCCTTAGGCTCCATTCACACGTCCGTATGTGTTTTGCGGATCCACAAAACACGGACACCGGCTATGTGCATTCCGCATTTTGCAGACCGCACATCGCCGGCACTTAATAGAAAATGCCTAATCTTGTCAGCAATTGCGGACAAGAATAGGACATGTTCTATTTTTTTCGGGAACGAAATTGCGGACATGGAAGTGCGGATTCGCATTTCCAGATCCGGGCAGCACATAGTGCGGCCCCATAGAAATGAATGGGTCCGCAATTCTGTTCCGCAAAATGCGGAACAGAATTGCGGACGTGTGAATGGAGCCTAAAGATGAACTCGGGCAAACAAATTTATTCTCTGACCTGCTAGAAAGGTACATGATGTAATCTGTAATGAATTAAATCTTTTCACTAGTCTCTGTATTTGTGAGCTATCCCCTACCTTCTGATCCTCAGGTGTGTCATGTGACCAGCAATCAGACTTTCCAAATTACACAGGATCTTATGTGTGGACAGGAAGCCAGTTTCTCTATGTATTCCTATGGGAGCCTCAATGTCAGTCTCATAGGAATGAATAGGGAAGTAACTGACTTCTTGTCCTGTGTCAGGTAGAGATCAGAGAGTTGGTCACAAGACACAGCTGAGGAGCAGAAGGGAGGTTATAACTCACAAATTCAGTCACTGATGAGAAGATTACCTTTACAACAGATTACATCATGTACCTTTATAACAAGTCAGAAAATAAACATTTTTTGTGGTAGTGCTCCTCTAAGAGTGAAGGGATGCAAATGAGCTCTTAACATTCCTCTAATACCACCAGATGTAAGGCAGCTATCAATGTTTGACCCTTAAATATGCCCTGAGACATGACTCAGTTATTAAATAAGCCAGCACCTCATCTACAGACAGCTGTTTCTGGGTGATTGCCCATCAGTGCAGAGCAGAGATTACTGGCTTAACTGACTGAGAGGCCTAGGACAGGGTTTGTGTGTTACTATTTCTCCTTACATAGAGCACCTTAATTGGCGTGACGAGGCTTATAGGCCATACAGGCTGCTCTGGAATTATGGGAAGAAGGGATGCAAATGATTTGCATCCCTTCTTCCCAGAATTCCAGTGGAGCATCTATGGTCTATAAGCCTCCTCACGCCAGTTAAGGCGCTCTCCGAGAGATAGTATCCCCCCAATTTCTAATTTAGCCATTTTATCTGTTGCAATTATACATGCACTGGCGCTACAACTGTCATCCATTACCCTACCCTAGCTACACCCCTGTTGCCACAGATTAGGGATCTATGTCTGAATGGCATTTTTGAGATTGCAGTAATTACTGTACATTTGGCAGATGCATCTTAAACTTTTCTGTAGGAAACAAATTTGTGTCCAATGACTAAATGAAAGAAATTCTGAGAATGATGCAAGTAGCAGCAGCTATAAGAGGAATTAATTCTCGTTGCTCTCTATTCACATACTGTATATGCCATACAAAGTTCTTTATTTTTCTGTATTACTTGCACTGGCATTTCATTAGCAAATATGTTGCATTTTTTTTAGAAAACATTCCATTAATTGGCTGCAAAAAAAATGTGACAAATAGTTGACAATTTGTTAATCTGCAGCCTCTTTGCAGTATCATGGATTAATTGGTGAACACCATATTTTAAACCCTGTGCTAATTACCATAATAAGCCCTGGCATATCACATATGTTTGTTCATTTGCATCAGAATATATTGAATGGATTTCTGCCCCTTGTTTTTCTGACCTTCTTTTCATAAATATTCACGTTTGCCGTGCTCTGGTCTGTTCTTGTGCTAATAAAATAATGCAGAATTATGTTGTGTAAACTGGAAATTAAATTTCCTCCCACAATGTTTGCACTTTGAGATCTGGTGGGGACTACAAACTTCTCTGTTTAAGGCAGCACTTCCCATCACACTGCTTCATTCATGGATAGTATTGATCAGGTCTGGGATTAAGCTACAAAGGATGCAAAGATTGCAGTTGTCTCTGGACAAGGAGATTGAGAGGGATCAAAAAGGTTCATTAGTCCTACATGAGGTGACCAATGGCATAAATGACCTGTTATAGTCAGGGTCCTTGTTACAGCTATTGCATTGGGGTCCAGGAGCTCCAAGTTATCCCTCTACTCATGTCTAAATGCCATAAGCATGGCAATCTATGATCAATGATTCTGGACTCTGTCACAAGGACTACTCTCAAAATGCCTAGGAAATGCCCACAAACCAACCACTTTGGGGTAAATATTCACAAACTCCACCTCATTCCTCCCCCTTTTCAGTTTCTCTGCCTCCATCACAGGTAGCTTACTAGGTCATGTACCAAGTGAAAGTAGATCTTTAAGGCTGAGTTCACATCACCGTTTAGCTTTCCGTTCTTCTGCTCCTTTAGAGGAAGAGAGAGAGGAAAAAAAACAGGATCCTGTAAAAAACGGATCCGTTTGAGCCATTTCCATCTGAGATCCGTTTTTGAGACGGGAAAAAAAGCCCTGCAAGCAGTACATTTTTTTTCCGTCTAAAAAAACGGATCTCAGACAGAAATGGCTCAAACAGATGACAACTTATGTAACAGGGTTTTTTACTGGATCCTGTGCAATCCTATGCATAAACTGAAGCAACAGAATCCGTTTTTTACAGGATTGTGTAAAAAAAACGGAACCTATGCAATCCTATGCATTAAGGGTGAGTTTGCATCACCGTTATGAAATCCATTATTGTTTTCCATTATAACATGGTTCCATGAAATCCATAAGACGGAAGTCGAAACAGAAACCTTTAACCCCTTCCAGACATATGACATAATAGTACATCATGGCGGTAAGTGACTTGCCGCATTTTGACATACTATTACGTCATGGTGATTGGGCGGACACCAGAGAGGTGCTCGTCCGATCACTGCAGGGGCCCAGCAGTCCCTGATAGCTGGGCCCCTACTGTATCGCTGTAAAAGCCGATGCCGGCGGATTAATCCCTTTAATGCCGCAGTCAGTGCTGATCGCGGCATAGAAGGTGCATGCGACGGGTGAGCCGATAAGTGAAAAGGCAGCCGGATGCCGTGCACAGGCTGCCCAATGCCTTGCATGGCATTGGGACCTGCCTTCTACGGGGCCGAGGAGATCCAGCCTCAGGCCCGGTCTCCTAGGCAACCTGTTAGTGTATTACTGTGTGTAATACACTAACAGGCAATGCATTACAATAGAGATGTATTGTAATGCATTGCAGAGGGGATCAGATCTCCAAAAGTTGAAGTCCTAGAGAGGGACAGAAATAAAGTTAAAAAAATTATTTTTATAAAAAATTACGTTTTAAGTAAAAAAAAGAAAAACGCCCCTTTTCCCTGATATTATAAGAAAAAAAAGGAAAAAACAAACATATTAGGTATCACCGAGTCCGTAACGACCGGCTCTATAAATATATAACATGATCCGCCCCATTCGATAAACACCATAAAAATAAATTATTAAACCATTTTTGGCACCTTACATCACAAAAAGGGCAACACCAAGTGATCAAAAAGGCATAGGTCCCACAAAATGGTACCAATAAAACCGTCAACTTATCCTGCAAAAAATGAGTCACCTTGTATTGGAATGCATTGGCTGTATGAGTAATACTGTGTGTATTATTCATACAGCTTCCGGGGCCTGTGAGATCCTGGGGGCTGGATCTCACAGGCTCTTCACCGGAAGGCAGCGCAGATGCCTCAGGAAGGCATCGCGCTGCCTTCCATGCCATCGGGTCCCCCCACAGCCCCATGGGGACCCGATGGCACCACCGCCGCACCAGGTAAAAGCCGCAAACCGCAGGTCTGAATTGACCTGCGGTTTGCGGCAATCTCCGACACGGGGGGGCACGGGACCCCCTCCCCCCCCGCGCATTTAGCCGAGGTGCCTGCTCAATGATTTGAGCAGGCACCTTGTTCCGATCACCGCCAGGCGGCGGTGATCAGAACAACACATCACGTACCGGTACGTCATGTGTCCTTAAGGACTCGGGAAACATGCCGTACCGGTACGTCATGTGTCCGTAAGGGGTTAAAAGCAGACAAATGGAAATTTTGAAAATTGCTAATTTTTCAAAAATGTTGGTAAATTTGGGATTTTTTCATAAATAAAGGTGAACTATATTGACTAAAATTTATGACTATCATGAAGTACAATGTGTCACGAAAAAACAATCTCAGAATGGCTTGGATAAGTAAAATTGTTCCAAAGTTATTACCACCTTGGATAAGTAAAATTGTTCCAAAGTTATTACCACCTAAAGTGACACATGTCAGATTTTCAAAAAATGGCCTGGGCAGGAGGGCGAAAACTGGCCCGGGGTAGAAGGGTTTAAGAGGCATTCCATTTTGATCCTTCATAATGCAAGTCTATGGGCAGCATAACGGATCCATTATGCAAGAGTCCAGTCCTGCATACCGGACACCAGGACAGATCCGTTATGCTGCCTATAGACTTGTATTATGACGAAATGCAAAACGCAAGACTTTAAAAGGCATTCCGTTTTGCTTTCCGTCATAATAGAAGTCTATGGGCAGCATAAAGGATCCGTCTGGTTTCCGTTATGCAGAGCGGAAAAAATGTCCTATCGACAGGACTTTGTTTTCCGTCTTGCGTAATGCAAACCAAACTTATCCGTTATGATTCCCAAAGACTTCTATTATGACGAATCAAAACGGAATGCCTTTTCAAGGCTTGTATTTTGACTTCCGTTTTATGGATTCCGTTATTTTCCGTTAACCATTTATTAACAGGATCCCTTTTTTCTCTCTCTCTCTCTTCGTCTGACGGATTAGAAGAACGGAAAGCTAAACGGTGATGTGAATGCATCCTTACTAGACTGAAGAGTATAGTCCCTTGGTTTTCAGCCTTAAAGAGGTTGTGCAGGCAATATATATTAATGACCTATCCTCAGGTTAGGTCATCAATATTCGATTAGGCGGGGGTCAATACAAGAACTACTTCCTCTTCATTACACTACATGTTGCCTCTCTTGCAGTAGAGACGCAGAGTAATTACAAGTACTCACTCTATTCAAGTGAATGGAGTGAGTACTTGCAATTACACTATGCCGCAGAGACTTCCGAGAGTGTAATAAGCAGGAAGCAGCGCTCTCATAGAACGGAGCTTCTGATTCAAACACCTGATTGGCCAGTACAGTCAGTAAAGCGCTGCAGTTTGAAGTCCTCACTGTATTTGTGTTAGGAGATCCGATCAATACAGATTACAATCCAGATCACATACATTTGTGGGAAAATATCGGTTGATTTTCATCAATTTTATTGTACAATGAAGTGGGTTTATGGCAAATGACTCGCCAATGTTGAATAGTGGCAAGAAAAGTAGACAGGGTTGTGCGTTAGAGGGCAATGTCTCTATATTTCTCACAAATGTATTAAAGAGGACCTCTTCCCTCTCCTGACATGCCTGTTTTAATAGCTTCGTGCATTCCCCATGTAATAACAATTCTGGAGAATCTATTCTTATGGCTCTATGTTGTGCCATTCCTTTATTATTTCTACTAGAAGTTATTAATGAATTGCTAGCAGTCTGCAGTAAGGGTACGGAGGGGTGGTAACCAGTTGGGGGGGTGTACCTGCACAGACTGAAAATGGCAGCACTGATTGGATAGAGTGAGTCTGTGCAGATACACCCCCCAACTGGTTACCACCCCTCTGTACCCTTACTGCAGACTGCTAGCAATTCATTCATAACTTCTAGTAGAAATAATAGAGGAATGACACAACATAGAGCTCTAAGAATAGATGCACCAGAATTGTTTTTACATGGGGAATGCACGAAGCTATTAAAACAGGCATGTCAGGAGAGGGGAGAGGTCCACTTTAATGTTAAAGCTAGGAAAAGGAGCAAATTAAGGCACAAATCTACAACAGCTCACGTCAGGTGTAGATTTAGGGACACATTTATTAGGACCAGCATTTTAGATGCCAGTCTTAATAAGCCCCTGTGCTGGACTTGGATCTGCCAGGGTTATGTAGAGGCAGCAGCCTCTACATAACTTTAGCGCATCCAGTGCCGATTCTAAATGTAAGACAGCTTCCTTGATGTCTTAAATTTAAACCATTTTCTATGCCTAAATAAAGCATAGAAAATGATGAATGAGACCCCTTCCCCACCCATGCCACGCCCACTTATTTAGACCTGGCGTGAACCCGGAAGATGTCGCAGATTATGCCGGACCATGTTGTGCGACAGAAATATGAGCCAAATATATGCCACAAAAGTGGGATATATCTGGTCATAAATGACCCCCTTAATTTGCTTCCTTAATTCTGCCTTCTAATAATTTGCAGCATTTTATTCCAACACACCACAGTTTAAGCCAGCCTTAATATATTGCTCCAAAAATCTGTATAGTTTCCTACTGATAAGGCCTCATGCACACAAGAGTATGTATTTTGAAGATAGATAGATAGTTAGATAGATAATAGATAGATAGATGATAGATAGATAATAGATAGATAGATAGATAGATAGATGATAGATAGATAATAGATAGATAGATAGATAGATAATAGACACTGTACCCACTTACATTGTACTATGACCTTACGATTCATATTTCGAAACAAATATTTTTGTATTTGTACAAAACTATTAGTGTATTTTCATAACACATACAAAAATTCTCCGGGATCCTCAAGCATCTGTGTATTATTCCGGTTTCCTTTATCTTATGCTAATCCCTGTACATTGTTTTGGTGGTTTTCTTCCCTCCCTTTCCTTTTAGACAGCAGGTGAATACAGTCATAAATCTGTCTTGAACAGTTGCCAATGAATATTCATATTAGAGCATTCGGATTGTAATAGTTTGACATTTTATTATTTGACTTGGATATTTGGATGATGAACTTGTGCTATAGTTGTGTTCTGTCTCCTATAATGAATTCACGCCGTCTTGAAATACCAATCCTCCTGTAGGAGAAGGTGACATTGGTAAAAAGCCAATTATTACGAATACGCACAAACAAGTAATGTGATCGAATGGCTCAGATAGGCCGAGCAGGTAGACTCCTGTTTATTAAATCCAGCAAATAGCACTTTCATTAGGAATAAAATGGATAATGCGTTACATCAACTTGGTGTCAGCAGTACAAATACAATTAGTGGTCTTTGTCAATCACCGTTACTTCTGAAAGACATACCTATAAAATAGTGTTAATATACACTGTGCTCCGGCATGGAGAAGTGTCATTATGTTTTATAGTCAGGAAATGAATATATGCCCTGTGAGTCAGGAAGAAATGAATGAAGAATCCTTTGTGTTGCTCATAATTGGTTAGTAATGGATGGTTAGCTAAGAAACCTGTAAAAATCCTTTTTTGAAACATAAATTTCAGAAAGAAATTCAGGGTTTCCTGTGAAAATAATATTATTTATACCTGCAAGAAAAAAAAGAAATTTTGTAAGTTTTGGCCAGATTGCGTCTAGATTGACGATTGACAAAAACTAATGTTAGAGTTGATGTCTGGTTACGTTTTTTCATTATACCCAACAACAGTAGAGATGAGCGAAAGTTATGGAAAATTCCATTCGGGAACCTTCGTCGAATTTCACAAAGAAATTTGCTTTGCAACAAATTATTTTCTCACAAAGTGCATTTCTTTGTATGTTGGATGCAATGACGGGGAACAGCGATTGGGCCGCCCAATGTCATTGAACCCCTCAGATGCCGCATTCATTGCTTATCCCGGCATCTGAGATTAACATTGAGGGCTTACAGGGGTTAATCCAGTAAAAAAGTTAAAAAAAAAAATACTCACCTTATCCATTTGATAGTGTGGAGGCCACTGCAGCCATCTTGATTGAAGACGCCGAGCGAAATCTCATGCAGTGAGATGAAGATCACGCGGTATCTTCAATCAAGATGGCCTTGGTAGCCTCTTCGCACGCAAGTAGATGATGAAATTTGGCTTTGCAGCAAATCGAATATTTCCTGAAATTTGGATCGGAGTCCACTTTGGATACTTCGATAAGCTCAACACTAACCAAGAGATACCAAAATATAAGGCCCTAATGATTCATATCATGTACTTGGCTGCTAAGAAGGCCATACATTGTAATTGGTTAAACGCAGAAGCCCCCGAATAGGTCCATGGTGGAGGAAACCGTGCTTAGGATTTTTGTATTGGAACTCTAAGCATATGAGTTAAATTAAAGGGGCAGGGGGGCTTTTTAAAGGAATATTGTGGCCTTAAGGAGCAAGAAATGTTTAGGTATATTTGGAACCTATGTAGATTTCCAGGATTAAGCTGCTAGATAGGTGATTGAGGAAGAGGTATGCTGCCCGCAGTTTGTAGTGTATATTCATGGTGAGAGGTTCCCTTTCAAATACATTGAAATTATAGAAGTTTTCAGCCTTAAACCACCTCCAGTAACCCATACAGTATGTCATAACAAATCACCAGAAATACAGGTGCCAACCATACTTAAAGGGGTAATCCACAGGATAGGGAATAACTATCAAATCGGCGGGGGTCCTACCGACTGGGACCCCCACCCATCATAAGAACGGGGATCTTGGACCCCCTGCAACCCCCTGAAATAAAAGGAGCTGCTGGTCACACATGTGAAAGAACATTTGAATAAATATATTTTGTGCATCACCCAATTTCATTGAACATGTATGAGCAGTCAGAACAACTGTAACGACCAATATGGACTAAAGTGCATATGGCCGTGTCTGTGAAACGAACGTTCAGTAGATATTTGCTTGTTCAACTGGGGTTCAACCTTCAACCAACTTCTGGCTGACGTGTATGGACAGCTCAATCTATTCCGTTGGTAAGAAATAGAGAAGAGTGATTTGTGTCCGAAAACACACCATAAGGTACCTCTTTGGCGCACAGGGACGACCACAGTTTCAGGTTATTAGGTATAAATACTATTTATTGTTCAGTTGACAACGCGTTTCGGAGTTTATAACTCCTTTTTCAAGTCTTGGGTGCGCCAACAGCAAGGGGCAACAGGCAGAAGGTGGCCGGGTGGCTGGGGACTCCTTCTGATGTGTGCTGCTGCTGTATCTGGCGTCGCTCACCCGTTGGTCAGAAATGTATTGGACATTCTTCTCCAACCATGATAACGTAATAGTCTGTAAAAGGTTCATTGAATTGAGGTCAGAAATTTAAACCATGAATGCAAAAATAGCAAAGTGGGAGCATCCAGAAAGCCAAAGCCAGAGAAATGGAGAAGATGTACTCAGGCCAGGAGTCATCACGGTCATCGTCATGAACTCGGACAGTACAAAAGGTAATACAGAAACCGTATGCAACAAGATGCTCAAGGGTGGACCTTAAAATCCTTGATGTGATGATGTCATCAGCATACATGCCATGTATCAGACATAACAAGAGAAGCTCTACAGTATCTTCCATGTGCCAAGTGGTGAAACTGAACAGATGGTTAACAGCCATATTGGTGTAATATATCTTTATCTAAAGGTTTATCAGTACAATAGGCATTTTGGGGGTATAAATACAAAAGATGCAGGGGTTGGAGTTGCTGTGCAATGGACACTAGTATTACACGTTGTAATAGGCTCTACACTGGGACTGGTAATGGTTACCATTTCAATGCGTCCCTCAGTTTATTTATAAATTTTTAGTCATATTCTTGTTTTTCCTTCCTCTTGGGTTTGTATAGAGAGATATAGAGATATATAGCAAATATGTATTCTACTGACCGTCCACACTTGAGCCAGTCTGTTCCAGCACATTAACAATTCCATCCCTGTCATCTGGTTCAGCTACATAACAATGATATTCTTCTGCTTGTATGGCAAATTCCTTAGTAACTCTTCTGTTGAAGACTAAGATGTGAAGATAGCCGCTGACCTGGACAATTATTACAGCGTTAACCTGGATTTAGTCCGCAGCTGTGATCCTTTTCTTCCATGAAGGATGAACAAATTTATAACAGGTGATTACACCAATAATCTCCTTTATAACACCCGTGCTTGTAATTGTTTGCACAATAGTTCACTTTTGGGGACAATGTCAATATGCTAAATCTAAAGCGGAATGGCCACAATCCGATTCTGGTAGAAAAATGAGCGTGAAATTTCCCAACCTCAATTCTTTTCTGCTTTTCATTGTTATGTCTCGTCAGTAGTTTCTGCACTTTTCTATAAATTTTTATGGAAACCATTTTCAGTAACTACAGGTTGATAATAGTTATTTGTTACTTTGGCTGTACTTCACTTTTCCACAGATATCACCCCAGCTTCAGTATTTTACGATTCCAATGAGCCAAAGTCTGAACCAGCCATGGAAATGCTGAACTCCCACGCATGGAATAACATTGTTGTTCTTGATAATGGGAAATAATTTTCTTGATTTATTTTATTTTTCTATGAGGGTGGTATCCTGCTGACCACCAAATCAAGTGTGATCTGGGATCAAAGTCAAAAATACACAATGGTCATCATTTACAAATGAGAAAATTGACTATTTTGAAATTCCATTGTATGTCCAGCCTTATATACTGTATGTGTATATTGCCATTTACATTACCTTCTGTCCTGTGTATAGATTTCCCTCTCTTTGTGCACTATAAAGTATTACTTAAAGGGTTTTTCAGGTACATAGATATTGATGGTCTGTTCTCAGGATAGCTCATCAATATCAGATTGGTGGGGGACAGATACCCAACACCTCCAACACCTCCACAAAAAGTATTTTTGGACAGCCGTCGGTATTTGGAAGTGTTAAGTGGATAGAGACGACGGAAGCACAATGTTCTGTCCATTGTGTAGTGGTCATGCCAAGCTACTGCAGCTCAGGTGAACAACTGACCTGCAGTATGCCCTTGATGGAAATTATACAGTGAGTGAAGCCTACTATCAGCTGTATAGTTTCCAGTATGTGCGGCTGCCCAAAAAAGTTGTTTGGTGCAGGGTATCGGACCCTCAATGATCTGATATTATTTATCTATCTCACGGATAGGCCATCAGTATCTAAGTACCAGAAAACTCTATAGATACAGGTGCTATCAGCAGCTTGAAACAGGTGATCCGTGTTGGTGCAGGATTTTGGACCCCCAAGGATCCTGATATGGATGATCAGTAGTTGAGAACCAGAAAACTGTATAGCTGTTAGCAGGGGCAACTTAAACAGCTTGGGATCGTTGGGGTTGCAAAGTATCAGACCCCTATTGATCTGATATTAATGACCTATCGTGAGGATAGATCATCAATATCTACATATACTCTCTGAATGTTAACGGGAATATGTCATTAGCAGATGATCTACTGTTTAAATCCCGTTTTTATGTGTAACATATTTTTAAAGATTTTTTGATGATGTTTTCCATGTCAATATCTATTATTTACAACAAAAATCATAAAATCCTGCAGTTTTCGCACTGGTCAACATGCCTAATAATCAGGGCCGGATTAACGTAGGGGCTGATGGAGCTGCAGCTCCAGGCCCCACCATAAAATAGGCCCATCTGCCAGCCAAAAGGCCGTCGGGAGGGTTAAAAGTCCTCTGTTGTACAGCGTCACACAGCACACAGTCAATGCAGAGACGCTCACCTCACGCTGGCAGCAGGAGCCTGAGGGCGGGACTCGGGAGGAGCGTAATATGATCCTAGAGTGGAAGCTGCTTCTGCCAGCCCCTCCCCTCCCCGCCCACCAACCAATCAGAGCTGAGGCAAGGCAAGCACTTCACAGGTCCTGTAAGGGAACTGCACAGTGTAAAGTGTAGTTCCCAGGTTAGAACAGTGCATCTGCCAGGACCTGTGATGACATCATCTTCAGCATCACAGGTCCTGCAGAATCTAGCAAAGGAACTGCACCAAAAATGGTGTAGTTCCTAGGTTTCAAAGGTACATCTGCCAGGACCTGTGATGACATCATCACAGGTCCTTCAACCCCTAACAGCAAGTATTTGAAGTTCACAAGCAGCTCTGCATTGATCCATACAGACTGGAATGGAGAGGTAAGAGGAGGTCCTCCACTTTTCATCATTTACCCACCCTCCATGCCCTGTTTTTACTCATTGCTCACTCATGTATAATACTTCAGACAGGTACAGTGACCACAACCTCATGTACTTCACACACACAGTGACTATAATGTATAACTGACCACATATTTCTATAAACACTGCATCTACAGTATTATACCTTGTATGCCTCACATATATATATATATATATATATATATATATGCACACACACACACACACACACACACACACACACTCTGCATATATTAAACAGTATTATAGATGCAATATGTACAGATATATAATATATATTGCAGTGTACTGATATGTGAGGTACAAGGTATAATATATGCAGTGTGTATAGATATATTGTATATACAGCAGTGTACTGATATGTTAGGTACAAGGTATAATAGATGGTGTGTACAGGTATATTGTATATACAGCATTGGATTGATATGTGAGGTACGAGCTGTAATTTATACCTCATATATCAGTACACTGCTGTATATACTATATACCTGAACACACTGCATATATTATACCACGTTCCTCACATATCAGTACACTGCTGTATACACTATACATCTGTACACACTGTATCTATTATACCTCGTTTGTGTGCCAGGCCTGTTTTGTAATCCCAATCCGGCCCTGATGGCATAAATTATAAAACAGCAGCGAACATAGTTCATGGAACAAAGAGAGAGGCCTGGAATGGGTAGTGGGAGGGGCTATAAAAGGGGAATGGGGGCCCAATTTAGATTCTTGCTATGGGGCCCAGTGATTTCTATGTACGCCTTTGACAGGAGCAGAGAGATAAGAGAAGTGACAGATGACACAGAGTTTAGATTACAGGTTGAATTAACCCTTTAGGATCAAATTGGCTTCTCAGGAGATATATATGTTAAAGGCATCTCATTCAGTAGCTATATAACTAAGGGTGGGTTCACATCTCCTTTATGGATTCCGTTAAGTGGGGACTGTGGGGACTATTTTATTATCAGCCAGTGACTGTGTTACTGTAATACTGTTATCAGTTCAGCACATAGTTTTCCCTGTGCTGCATTCACATTTCACTTCACTTGGTTCGTTGTACTACTGTCAGTGTCAGACTGTTGTCCCTGTGGGTAACAATGCACAACAGACAACAATGCACACCACAGTGACAGCTCCTGACTCCTGTCCGGCGTCAGCCTCAGCCTCCCTTCACTATCACTATAATCAATCACTCTTCCTGATCCTGACTCACTCATTAGAGAGCTGAAGAGCCGACTGAGTCAGCAGCAGCAAGTGAATCGGATGGATAGCATCTGCGCATGCGCACCGGCACCTAGAGTCTTCAGTTCACTTGCGAGTCAGCTCAGCAGTCAGTGACTCACCAAGTGAACCGAAGATCCGATTCATGAATCGGTTCATTTGAATGAGCTGATTCAAATGAACCGATTCATCTGAAAGATCCGAACTTCCTATCACTACTGAGGTCATATCCGGCGGGCCGCGGCATTACAGGAACAGCACCAGCTGCTCTGACGTCCTGCCGCCGGATATACGTCACAGGATATCCGGCGGCAGGACGTCAGAGCAGCTGGTGCGGTTCCTGTAATGCCGGCCCGCCGGATATGACCTCAGTGCGCCCGCGGTTATCCCTCCTGCACGCTGCGCTGTGTACAACCTACTCAGCAGTTTCGACCAGCACACGGCCCACAGCGCTCAGCCACACCAGCCCGTGAGACAGCAGGAGCTTCTGGAGCAGGGCAGGTATCAGATAAACTCATCCAATTGGAAGGGAGGGCAATCATAGTGCTGTTATGATTTATGGACACAGCTCTCAGCATGCTTAGCCAGCCTTCTATCTGGCTGTTTCTGAGCCTGTGGACTGTGACTCTCAAGAAGCACAGCCAGATAGAAGGCTGGCTAAGCATGCTGAGAGCTGTGTCCATAAATCATAACAGCACTATGAAAATTACTGACTGGCTAAGCATGCTGAGAGCTCAGTCTAAATAACATAACACATTAAAGAAATTACTGTTTCTAGCTGCTAGTCCACAGTCCATAGTCCACAGCTAGTCCACAGCAGCTAGAAACAGTAATTTCTTTAAAGGGATTCTGTCACCAGGTTTGACCCCTGTCAGCTAAAAATATGCTGATGTTCAGGGCGTCTTCACGATTCCTAATGTGGGCTTATAAATGTCATCTGTGGGCTTATTTAGCTAAAAAACAGCTTTTACTAACCTGTCAGTCAAACAAATAAGGTGCCCAAAGGAATGTTAATGGGTGCAAGATGCCCGCCGCACCCACCGCCGTTCGTGCCCAGCGCCGCCTTTCCGGACTTCTGCACCGCCTCCTAATCCTCTGTGCCGCCTCTCGCTCTCCCTCCCTCCCCCCTCCTTCTGCTGTAAGATCTCGCGCTTGCGCACAGGGCTCTGCCTGATGCGCCCGTGCAGACTTCTCCATTTGGCTTCTTACAGCGAAGTGCGCATGCGCCGGCACTTCGCTCAACCCCTGTATGCGCAAGATCTTACAGCAGGAGGAGGGAGGGAGAGCGAGAGGCGGCACAGAGGATTAGGAGGCGGCGCAGAAGTCCGGAAAGGCGGCGCTGGGCACGAACGGCGGCGGGTGCGGCCGACACCTTGCATTCATTAACATCCCCTTGGGCACCTTATTTGTTTGACTGACAGGTTAGTAAAAGCTGTTTTTTAGCTAAATAAGCCCACAGATGACATTTATAAGCCCAGATTAGGAATCGTGAAGACGCCCTGAACATCAGCATATGTTTAGCTGACAGGGGTGAAACCTGGTGACAGAATCCCTTTAATGTGTTATGTTATTTAGACACAGCTCTCAGCATGCTTAGCCAGCCTTCTATCTGACCGGCTGAGCATGCTGAGTGCTGTGTCCATAAATCATAACACAGCTCTATGAAAATTACTGTTTCTAGCTGCTGTTGTCCACAGTCCACAGCAGCTAGAAAACAGTAATCTTCATAGTCATGTTAAATGATCACTATAGTGTCAGGAAAACAAAGCGGTTTTCCTGACACTATAGTGCCCTGAGGGTGCCCCACCCTCAGGGTCCCCCTCCCGTGGTCCCCCTCCATGTTGCCAAGATAGAAGCCAAATGAAGGGGTAGTTGCAGGAACAAAATACTTTAATGGTATCGATAAAATATATATGTAATTAAGACACTGAGTGCAGTTCCATAAAAAGGCCCAGCAAAATCCTCAGCACCAGGCCCATGATGCTCTTAATCCGGCCCTGCTAATAATAGGTGTTAGGCTACTTTGACACTAGCGGCACACACCTCCGGCAGGCTGATCCGTCCTGCTGCTAGTGAACGTGTGCCCCTGGACTACCGCTCCGGCCCCATTGACTATAATGGGGGCGGGGCGGAGGCTATTCCGGCGCTCCCTGTGCGCTGCCGTGCGTCCGCCGGAACTCCGCCCCGAATCAAATTTTCCCTGAAAATGGACTTCAATTCGCTCAACATTAGGCCTCTTGCACATGAACATTTTTTTTCCCGTTTACATTCCGTTTTTTGCGTTCAGTATATGGACCGTATATTGAACCATTCATTTCAATGGATCCGCAAAAAATGCCTTGCATTTCCGTATTTCCGTTCCGTTCAAAGATAGAACATTTCCTATTATTGTCCGCATAACGGACAAGGATAGTACTGTTCTATCAGGGGCCAGCTTTTCTGTTCCGCAAAAACGGAATGCACATGGACGTCATCCGTATTTTTTGCGGATCCATTTTTTGGGGACCGTAAAATACTGAAAAAGCCATACGGTCGTGTGCAAGAAGCCTATTGTAACACTCAGTTTTCAAATTACATCTACAGTCCAAATTGCCTACAACTCAGCTGTGACTTAAAAAAATGTCTCCATGTTTTCCCACCCTACGTCCTCATGCATACAGCTGTTGCTCGGAATTACTTTGTCACGAAGCACATTTTTTTGTAAGTAGCGGGTGCAATGACACAGAGCTGCGATAGCGCTGCTCCCCATCATTGTTCCCCTCAGATGCCACGTTTATACATGATTGCGGCATCTGAATGTAAAAACTGTGTAAAATTTGCATACAAAAATTAAATAAAACCTACCGCCTCTATTTGCTTACGACTGGCCAGCCACCGCCATCCTGCTTGAAGATCTGGAGCGAAATCTCGCGCTGCTCAAGATGACGTCTTACTTCACTGTGCACGGAATTGCGGCTGAGATCTTCAATCAAGATGGTGGCGGCCGGCCCATCGCAAGCAAATGGAGAAAGTGGAGCATGTAAGTATGATTTTTTTTGTTTTTTTGCACTATTTCAGGTTAAATCGATTTGCTACCACGAAGCACGAGGAAATTCAGCATTGCAGCGAATCGAATTGATCCAGAAATGCGGATTGAATTCCACTTCGATTTGCTCATCTCTAGTCATATCAGCCATCTGTAATTATGATCCTGACAAGTGCACTATGTGTCCACATTCCTCTGTATCCTGTAGCTTTAATACTCTATGTGCTATAGACTTGTTGTTTTAATTGTTGATTCCTTCACTTGCGTTTAAAACTCTTGTTTTTCCCTCCCAAGGCCACGACCTTCCATTTGGCACCGTTGAATTCTCTTCCATTTATTCTTCTTAATGTATGTAGGCTGCTTAAATCTTCCCGTATAATGTAGCTGCCACCTTCATGATTTGCCAAACTGCCTAATTGGATGTCATTTGTAAATTTTATTAAGACACTCTTTGCCATATGCCAGCTTTTTACGGATCCATGTGGCATGTGACCATTTACGTTTAGAACATTTGCACAAGTAGCCGTTTGTTGAAAATTCTCATTTAAAATATTGGTAGCCTTCCATACATTTTTAATTTCTGCCAATAATTTATCTCAGGATTTGCTCGACCGTAGACAGGCTTCATCAACCGCTTTCAATTCTGTGAGAGATAAGTTATCTTGTCACAGGAGATAACGGATTCATTCTGACATGAACTCCCTTTAGCTAAACTTTGCAGCATGTCGTCCTAAGAGCTTTTTTTCCCCCCTCTTTGTCCTTAATTAATCTGCCCTTTAACATCCGTTCAAGGATTTTACATGGTGTTGAGGTTGCATTAAATGAAGGAAAGGTTTCTCAGGATTTTGCAATGTTGAATATATTACCCATGTATTAATTGTGCAACAATCCTCAGCTTTGCTCATAAAGTTCTAGATCATCTCAATGTCGTAGCAATTAGCAGTGAAGCTCCTTTCCAGTGAAATCCATCTTCTGCCCTGAAGCCCTCACACCCTTCCTCCTTATTAGTGATGAGCGGGAGGTGCCATATTCGATTTTGCGATATTTCGCGAATATTCGATTGAATATTCGTCTTATATTTGTCGAAATCGAATATTCGTCATTATTCCATTTATCGCGAATAATATGCGATTTAATTAATCGCGTATTGCGATTGTTCTTTTGACAGTATAAGGCAACGTTCCTATGACTATGGCTAGGCTAATATGTGTATTTTACGAATATTCTTAATATTGCTCTAACTTCGTCTTTTAGAATATTCGTAATATTCTAAAAGACGAAGTTAGAGCAATATTACGAATTTTAGTAAAATACACATATAGATTGTAATTTAGCTAATATAGTGCTATAATCCTTTTTTTTTTCTCTAATTTTTTTTGCCTCTTCTGAACTTTAGTTTTGGAAAATATGTACACTATTAAAAAAATTACTATAGCACTATATTAGCTAAATTACAATCTATATGTGTATTTTACGAATATTCTTGATATTGCTCTAACTTCGTCTTTTAGAATATTCGTAATATTCTAAAAGATGAAGTTAGAGCAATATTGCGATTATTCTAAAAAACAAAGTTAGAGCAATATTACGAATTTTCGTAAAATACACATATAGATTGTAATTTAGCTAATATAGTGCTATAATCCTTTTTTTTTCTCTAATTTATTTTGCCTCTTCTGACCTTCGTTTTTGGAAAATATGTACACTATTAAAAAAATTACTATAGCAGTATATTAGCTAAATTACAATATATATGTGTATTTTACGAATATTCTTAATATTGGTCTAACTTCGTCTTTTAGAATATTTGTAATATTCTAAAAGACGAAGTTAGAGCAATATTGCGATTATTCTAAAAGACGAAGTTAGAGCAATAATATTCAACTTTGGCATACTGCCTCCCGACAAGCGTCCCCGTCACCATGGGAACACCTGTGGGTTAGAATATACCATCGGATCTGAGTTTTTGCGATCTCAGGGAAAACTCAGATCCGATAGTATTTTCTAACCCACAGGCGTTCCCATGGTGCAGTGGGATGCTTGTCGGGGAGGTGTATGCGGAAGTTGATTAAATAACGATTTTGTCATGCGGTCGGGCACACGTATTAACCATTACGATTTTTCTGTTGTAATATTAGTGAAGTCGAATATTACAACCGAGATTATTGGTTTAGATTAGAATAGGACGAATATTCTAAAATCGAATATACAGCAATATATTCTTTATTTCGAATATTCGTCATATTTGGTCTATCTGAAAACGTGATTCCTTCCAGCTTCAATTCAGTTGCTTGTGGGCCAATGGCTCATTGACCCACAAGCAAGAAGCAGGGAGGAATCATATATTTTCAGATGGAAAAAAAACCCCAAAAAAACAGAATATTCGATTTCGCGAATATATAGAACTATATTCGAAATATTCGCCAAATCTCGAAGTTGCGATATTCGAGATAAAAATTCGTTATTCGAATATTCACACTCAACACTACTCCTTATATACACTGTTTAGAGGGCTTGTCTAATATGGAAAACCAATTTCAGTATACCCTATTAAGAAACTAATAGAGAGGGAATCCTCTCTTCAAGAAAATCTATTGGACAGAGGGGATTATAAAGATGGTCTCTCATTCTGGAGGACCTGTCATGTCCTGCATTATATACTGTAGATAACCCACCAATTTGAATGATCACTATGAAATACGTAATTTTACCTGTGGTGGGCTGCAGGGAGATTTGAACACTTTCTGGAAGATTCCCTCACAGCAGGAAGATGCCTTTTGATCAGCATACCCCAAAACGGAAAATGCTTTCATAATGATTTGCAGACCTTTACCCTTTGGTATACATAGAAGACAGAGCAGACCATTGCAAAAATTAATGGTCCCAATGACAAGCTGTTTTGTATGTAAAATCTTTATTTTGCATTGTAACTGATTGAAAGATGAAAAACAGCATGGGTTTACTTCAGGGAGATCATGTCAAACTAATCTTATTGATTTTTTTGATTGGGTGACTAAAATAATAGATGGCGGAGGTGCAGTAGACATCGCTTATCTAGACTTTAGTAAGGCTTTTGATACTGTCCCACATAGAAGGCTTATAAATAAATTGCAGTCTTTGAGCTTGGACTCCCATATTGTTGAATGGATTAGGCAGTGGCTGAGGGACAGACAACAGAGGGTTGTAGTCAATGGAGTATATTCTGATCATGGTCTTGTTACCAGTGGGGTACCTCAGGGATCTGTTCTGGGACCCATATTGTTTAATATCTTTATCAGCGAAATTGCAGAAGACCTCAATGGTAAGGTGTGTCTTTTTGCTGATGACACAAAGATTTGTAACAGGGTTAATGTTCCTGGAGGGATACACCAAATGGAAAAGGATTTAGGAAAAGTAGAGGAATGGTCAAAAATCTGGCAACTAAAATTTAATGTTGATAAGTGCAAGATAATGCACCTGGGGCGTAAAAACCCAAGAGCAGAATATAAAATCAGTGATACAGTCCTAACCTCAGTATCTGAGGAAAGGAATTTAGGGGTCATTATTTCAGAAGACTTAAAGGTAGGCAGACAATGTCATAGAGCAGCAGGAAATGCTAGCAGAATGCTTGGGTGTATAGGGAGAGGCATTACCAGTAGAAAGAGGGAGGTGCTCATGCCACTCTACAGAGCACTAGTGAGACCTCATTTGGAGTATTGTGCGCAGTACTGGAGACCATATCTCCAGAGAGATATTGATACTTTGGTGAGAGTTCAGAGAAGAGCTACTAAACTGGTACATGGATTGCAGGATAAAACTTACCAGGAAAGATTAAAGGACCGTAACATGTATAGCTTGGAAGAAAGACGAGACAGAGGGGATATGATAGAAACTTTTAAATACATAAAGGGAATCAACAAGGTAAAAGAGGAGAGAATATTTAAAAGAAGAAAAACTGCTACAAGAGGACATAGTTTTAAATTAGAGGGGCAAAGGTTTAAAAGTAATATCAGGAAGTATTACTTTACTGAGAGAGTAGTGGATGCATGGAATAGCCTTCCTGCAGAAGTGGTAGCTGCAAATACAGTGGAGGAGTTTAAGCATGCATGGGATAGGCATAAGGCCATCCTTCATATAAGATAGGGCCGGGGGCTATCCATAGTATTCAGTATATTGGGCAGACTGGATGGGCCAAATGGTTCTTATCTGCCGACACATTCTATGTTTCTATGTTTCTATTTATGCCAATTATAACATACTTGTGTGATGTGTCTTCTCGCATCCACCATCTTGGTGTAAGTTATTGATAATTTTATGTGATTTTAGGTTTTCAATAGCAGATTGCTTTTTTACTAAGTCTAGTCTCACACGCTAGCATTAAAGAGATCCTGCAGGCTCTTCCAGCTGTTCAGAGTAAAGTGAATAGCGATTTATCAGCTTATTTTGGATGTGGCTCTATTGGGCCTTAATGGGGTTGTCTCACTTCAGCAAATGGCACCAACCTATGTGTACTCCCAGTCCCGGCCACCAGAGAGGTCGACACTTTTTCCTATATCCACTGATGGATTGCAGGGTGGTCATAACCATGGAAATGAGCAGTGCATAATGTGATGGGAAAATGAATAAAGCCAGGAAATGAAGCCATATGGACAATCACAATACATTAGTAAGTGTCTTGTATTAACTTTCTCTACATGATAAATGACATTTTCTGAAGTGAGAAAACCTCTTTATAGATGCTGTTTTTTCTCTATATTTCAAAAAGCTTGTTGCTTGTTTGTCATGTTTTAAGGCCACCATTTTGGGAAACATATAAGTATAAATTTGTGTGATAAATGTTTTTCATTGATTTTGGAAGCTAATCTGAAAATAAATTGTACCCTTTTACCCGCCATTAAATACCGGGTTTTGCCTCCCAGCACAAAAAAGCCCCATGCACACTGTTTCTGCGACTTTTTTTTGCTGGAAAATGCCTTCTGGTGAGTATATACATGCCGCCTGGGGTCGTCTGATCCTCCTTCTTTATCTTCCCTGTCTTGTAATATGAAAAATCAACCTTTTGAGAAATTTGCCAGAATCAAATCAGCAAAAATTCAGATTTGAATTTAATCGGACTATTTGGAAAATTCAGATTGAATTTGATTTGTTTACAATCAATTTGCCTATCTCTAATTGTAACTTCCATGAAGCGGCATAAGTCAATTGTATGGGGTGCTAAGTAAATGCATGTGAAGCACTTTATTTTTATTTAGTTTTTTTATGTCCTAGTTTTGACCTACTGTGTCTGCATCCATTCCTTTCGTAAAATGTCATAGTGAGCAATGCTCTATAGAAATAGTCTGAGCAGATCAAATCTTGCTTCTTTTTATAGACAAGACCGAGGAAATGCTCAAAGAGAGAATATTAACTATGTCAGGGTTCAGATGTTGTGTCCAGTTCCTCAAGTTATTCATCAAAACATTGGATAAACAGGTTTCTAAGAAAATATCCCGAAAGCAAAAACCTAGAAGTGTGTCTCATAAATGGCACACGCTACTGATGACATATGGCCCTCCGACCCTGCCCTGAACAATGCTTGCAGCTTTTTAACAGCTGTTGGAGCAGAAAATTTGCTTGTACGCAATCTTCTAGCCAAAAGCATTAGTTGAAAAAGAATAGCATTCTTATAATAGATGTGTAATTTGTCTAGAAGAAAAAAACTACTTCTTGACACATTTTGCCAGTTTTAGATTGTAATGAATTTCATAGTAGATTTTAGTTTTTTTTGTTTTTAACAAAGTAGTCAAGTATTCTTTTGGGGTAAGGAGAAAAATAGATTTCATTTCATCATGATTTTTTACCATACCATTAAATCAGGGTGGAAGCAAAACAATTTGTCACATTGGAAGGCTGTATTCAATCTAACATTGTAGTAGGGAAAGTTATCCCTTGTATATCGTATGTCCAATAGATGCCTCTGATATATGCCAATTGGATGACACATGTCGCCCGTTGACTCCCATTATAAAAACATATACCTGACAGTGCATGTTTTTTTTGGGATGCCTCACATATGCAAAAAAGATACTCATTTGCCATGCATTTGAGTCAATGGGGGCCAATAAATTGCTTAATTAAAGATAGTGTTGCTAATCAGTTGAGGGCTATGATTGCATTATGTAATGGTCTTCAGCTGGTTGCTCTGAATCTGAAATTATCATTGTTCTATGATAGCCTGCATGATATGGATTTTAGTTTTGCAACAGCTCGGGAAGGAGAGCCACACAGAGGGAGAACGAGAGATTGGGTCCACAGAAGATTATTTAGAGGTCCACTGGGTGCTGTGGTACACTCTGCTCCCTTCTGCATGGGGTGTCCTCTTCCTCCCCTTGGACCTTGGTCACTGCCTGATTCCCTAACAACATGAAGTACACAACACTTCTGAAATGAAAATTTGGAAACTTTAGTTTAAAGATATCTAGATAGTTCCTCTACATTTTCAAATGCCATAGATAGGCTTTCCTTTGCCAAGGGGAAAAGGTGGGGCGAAAAATCGGTCGAATCCATGACAGCGGGGACCGGTGCAGTCCCTGTATTCTAATGCACCGGCCCCGCTCACTGTAGTATAATCTTATGATCTAATCTGCATTGTTAAGATATAATAATCCATGTGTATTACTTACATTAACGTGCACAGGGAGACCCTGCCTGGGAAGGATTTGCAATATATATATATAAACACACAGCCTTATTGGCTTATAATCACACTAAAACTTAACCTTTAATCAATTAGTTAAAATAATTTGAAAACGTGAGCAAACTGAAAAGGTTAAAACTATCTGATACCCTATGAGTGCTGTTGTACAAGGGAATAAATACACGGATACGGGTGGGGGTGCACTTCCCTGCACTCCGTTCCTTAAGGGGACACTAACTGTCCTGGTTATTGTGTTATCAGTACATTGTTCCAAACAGTCACCAATTGCTATAATGTAATTCTTGTGAGGTAACAATATCCTCAAAAAAACTGTGTAAGAACCACTGTAATCACTTGCACTGATAGCGGTATACAGAATCTAAAACCTAACACCTGCCCCCCAACATGTGTCGCCAGCTAATCTGGCTTCATCAGGGGTATCGGGCAGAAGCCAGATAAGGCTGTGTGTTTATATTACTTACATTACAACATTAAGTTCCATAGCTGAGAGGAGGGAGGAGGTAGGACGGGATGGCGGCGCGTCACTCACTACGTCACGGGCCTGCGCCGCCCACTTTATGAATGAAGCAGGCGGCATGGGCGCGTGACGTAGTGAGTGATGCGCCGCCCGTCTTCCCGGTCTGCCTCCTCCCTCCTCTCTACTACGGAACTTAATGTTGTAATGTAAGTAATACAGATGGATTATTATATCTTAACAATGCAGGTTAGATCATAATATTATTCTACAGTGAGCGGGGCCGGTGCATTAGAATGCAGGGACTGCAGCGGTCCCCGCTGTCATTCCTAATCCAGATGTCGGCCCCCAGCCCCTGTATTAGGGTCATTCACACTGCAGGGACACTGTTATAGGGGGGACCTGTGGATGGCACATAGCATAAGATGCTATATATGTGTCATCCACAGATCGCCCCATCACAGTGCCATCCAGAGATCCCCCATAACAGTGCCATCCAGAGATCCCCCATAACAGTGTCATCCAGAGATCCCCCATAACAGTGCCATCCAGAGATCCCCATAACAGTGCCATCCAGAGATCCCCCATAACAGTGCCATCCAGAGATCCCCCATAACAGTGCCATTCACAGATCCCCCATAACAGTGTCATCCACAGATCCCCCTACCCATAACAGTGCCACCCACAGATCCCCCCAAAACAGTGCCATCCACAGATACCCACCATAGCAGTGTCATCCACAGATCCCCCCCATAAGTGTTTGGATCACTTTGTTTCTTACACCGTTCACACAATTCTTATGTAAAGGATTCGTAGGATTCGAGATTCGAAAGATTCAATAGATTCGAGAACCTTTTTCGGATTCGGAAAAAATTGGAGTCATCCCACCTCTAATTTTTTATATCTTGGACAAAGAAAATTAGGTTGTTGGCTCCTGCTTGTATCTCAGAACCTCCTGAGAGTCCTCCCTAGCTACACTCCTGAGTACAAGTTGTAATATTTGGTCAGAACAATGAGGTGGATGGAAGTTGTTAAAGCTTTATGTCTATAGTATATGTTTGGTCTTTGTAGATTGAATTCTTTCTTAAAGGGGGTTATCTCCCTTCAGCAAAAAGTATTTATCAGAGAAAGTTACTACAAGGCACTTACTAATGTATTGTAATTATCTATATTGCTTCATTTGCTGGCTGGATTCATTTTTCCATCACATTATACACTGCTGATTTCCATGGTTATGACTACCCTGCAATCCAGCAGCATTGGTCGTGCTTGCACATTATAGGAAAAAGGTCAACCTCTATGGTGCCCGGGAACGTGGGAGCACACAAGTCGGTGCTTTTTCCTATAGGGTGCAAGCATGGCCACCACTGCTGGATTGCAGGGTGGCCGTAACCATGGAAACGAGCAGTGTATAATGTAATGGAAAAATGAATCCAGCCAGCAAATAAAGCAATATAGATAATTACAATACATTAGTAAGTGCCTTGTAGTAACTTTGTCTACATGATAAATACTATTTGCTGAAGCAAGACAACCCCTGTAAGACATAGTTTCAAGAGCATCCTTGATTTGGAAGTAATTAGATACATGTGATGCCTATGAAATCAAGGTTTAGCTCTTAGGATAATATGAGTATCGCAGGCGAAATATGATGAGGGTACACATGTCCCTATTTTTTGATGACCAGAAGCCCTAGGTATTTCTCAGGGGAGATCTATGCCAGAAGCATCCCTTGACTACATCCATGGACCACACGCCCTATTCATTCAAAGCATATATATAGTGGTAGTTAAGGCTGGCATATTTGTATGTTGTCCCCTTCATGGAGGGGGGGGGGGCAACATGGATCCCAGCAAAGAAGAAACTATTTCCAAAAGTAAGTTCTTTCCATCACCCATTGGACAAGTTCTGTTCTTCTTTTTGGCAAAATATAGAGAAAACATGAGCAGGAGGGTACACATTAGTCATCATGATAACAGGCCCTATACGTGTCTGTCCTGGCCTTGGCAGAATGTGAAAACTAGTAACAGCACCGTTGCTACCTGCGACCAGATAGATCAAGATCTATTGCCTGACCGTTCACCTGACAAGGTCACTGTACTCAATGTATGGGCTGCATGTGGCTACTAGGAAGTTTTTGGGGCAGCACTGATCCAAATTACTTTTCCCATCTTTGAAAGGGGAGAAAAATATACTCCTTACAACAACGGTGCCACCAATAGCAATGGAGTTTGACAGGTTGGTCAATGTGACTCCAACAGAAGGTCTCTAAAAGACATTTGGGCATGAGGCCAGGAGGCAAAATTGGCTTTAATAAGCAAACCAATAAAAAAAATTGGTTAGGAAATCCTATTAGACATACATGTCTCTATCATATATTAACTGCACATAGAGAAGTAATGTCAGCACTAGATCAAATGATGCATTTAGCACCCAACTTTGTTACATAGGTATTAAAGACTTGGATCTAAGTCTATGCTCATATAAAATCACTCAAAAGAAGGAAGTTGACTTCAGTTTAACAGTTTCTGAAGTATGAAATATTGCCAAATGCCAAGCGGGCAAAGTTTATTACATTGTGTTTATGTCTATACCAGATGGGTTGTAAATATCCGAGTCAAAGTCTTACGATGCTACTTTGTGATCATACATCTGTACAAGCAGCGATGACAAAATTTGTAATGCAATTGCCTGATGTTTTTACGAGCTTCTCTGTAAATAAGGGGAAGTCATTTTAGTTGAATTTAAAACTTTCTCATTTCATTTGCTCTCTCTCGTCTGCAGACGCGTGTAAGTACACATGAATTGTGGGAGGAATTACGACTCCTATTAAAGGCACATCATTCCTCAAGTTAGAAATTTTCCAGGAATATTCATCAAATGTGCCTGAATTTTATTTGTGGAATGAAAGCAGATTAAAAAATGTCAGGACTATGTGGCTTTTTTTGATAAGGTTATATGCTGTGCAATATTATATAATACATTAAAGATGAAAAACAAAAAAATAGAATTGCTTTGGTAAAATACTGCTTATAAAGAAATTTCTGGGTTATGCAATATACTTAATTTTGGGCCCCATTGGATCGAGTTTAAATGGGATTTCAAACTAATGTTATCCACTGCATATGATAAACAAGGAAAACTGATGGGGGTCTGACTACTAGAACCCAATTGAGGGCCAGGGTAAGACTGGTGGATAGGTAAAATTATTTTTTAGATGCCTTCTCATGAGTAAATGTACCATACAATGTGAGGCTGATATATTATATATATTAAGAACTTAGTGTTATTGAAAGTTAAATATGAAATCATATTCTTCTGTAGCAGTCATCACAGAGAGATAAAACTCCTATATAGATAGATGCTGTGAGGTAAAGGTGTTATCTGTTAGTATAATAGTAGATTAGTAGAATTTGGATACCAGTCTGACAGTTCTATTTTTTTTTTCTTTCTAGGCCTAGATACAGATGTCCATAGAAGAGCATTGCACTTAGCAGTGCAATGTGTGATGCCCTCATTGAATTGCTCATCTACTTCCCTCTCTGGTCACTGTGAATGGTCTAAGGCTAGTTTCACACTAGCGGCAGCCTTCTCCGGCAGACTGTTCCGGCAGGTAAACAGCCTGCCGGATCCATGCTGCCGCTAGTGCACGCGTGCTGCCGGAGGTCTGCTCCGGCCCCATTGACTGTATTGGGGGTGGGCCGGAGTTCAGGCGGCAGCATGGCAAACATGCCGAGAGGCGGCCTGAATAAAACTACGACATGTCGGTATGTTTGCCATGCTGGCGTTTGCCATGCACGCGTGCCCTAGCGGCAGCACAGATCCAGCAGGCTGTTCACCCGCCAGAACAGTCTGTCTGAGAAGGCTGCCGCTAGTGTGA
The DNA here is from genome assembly GCF_905171765.1 of Bufo bufo. Taxonomy (NCBI): domain Eukaryota; kingdom Metazoa; phylum Chordata; class Amphibia; order Anura; family Bufonidae; genus Bufo; species Bufo bufo. Next base: position 67,508,852 of record NC_053391.1, on the reverse strand, counting down.
AAGTGGCCTAAAAAGTCAATTCAGGCCTTTCACTGTGCTAAAAGTCCATAAAAAGGAGAAAGTTAAAGAGCTAGGACAGGAAGTAGAATACATGGAGTGACTTAATAAAAATGATATCCAGGTAACCATCCACTAATTATTTTGTGAATATAAAATAATATAGAATATTCATATATAGGCTGTAAATATGTGATACAAATGGGATGATAGTGTTCCTTTAAACCCTTAAGGCCATATTTCACCTTAAGGACCAGGCCATTTTTTGCAAATCTGACCAGTGTCACTTTATGTGTGAATAACTTTAAAACGCTTTTACTTATCCAGGCCATTCTGAGATTTTTCCATCACATATTGTACTTCATGACACTAGTAAAATGGAGTAAAAAAAAAATCATTTTTATTTATTAAAAAATACCAAATTTACAAAAAAAATTGAAAAAATTGGCAAATTTACAAATTTCTATTTTTCTACTTTTATAATAGATAGTAATAGTAAATAGTTATTGTTTTACATTCCCCATATGTCTAATTCATGTTTGGATCATTTTGGGAATGCCATTTTATTTTTTGGGGACGTTACAAGGCTTAGAAGTTTAGAAGCAAATCTTGACATTTTTCAGAAAATTTCTAAAACCCACTTTTTCAGGACCAGTTCAGATCTGAAGTCACTTTGTGAGGCTTACATAATAGAAACCACCCAAAAATGACCCCATTTTACAAACTACACCCTCAAGGTATTCAAAACTTATTTTACTAACTTTGTTAACCCTTTAGGTGTTCCACAAGAATTGATGAAGAATAGAGATAAAATTTCAAATTTTCACTTTTTTGGCCGATTTTCCATTTGAATCCATTTTTTCCAGTTACAAAGCAAGGGTTAACAGCCAAACAAAACTCAATATTTATGGCCCTGATTCTGTAGTTTACAGAAACACTCCATATGTGGTCGTAAACTGCTGTACGGGCACACGGCAGGGCGCAGAAGAAAAGAAATGCCATACGGTTTTTGGAAGGCAGATTTTGCTGGACTGTTTTTTTGACACCATGTCCCATTTGAAGCCCCCCTGATGCACCCCTAGAGAAGAAACTCCAAAAAAGTGACCCCATTTTGGAAACTACGGGATAGGGTGGCAGTTTTGTTGGTACTATTTTAGGGTACATATGATTTTTGGTTGCTTTATATTACACTTTTTGTGACGCAAGGTAACAAGAAATAGCTGTTTTGGCACCGTTTTTATTTTTTGTTATTTACAACATTCATCTGACAGGTTAAATCATGTGGTATTTTTATAGAGTAGGTTGTCACGGACGCGACAATACCAAATATGACTACTTTTTTTGGTTATTTGTTTCAGTTTTACATAACAAAGCCACATGGCAGGACATTGAAGAAAAGGCCATATGGTTTTTGGAAGTCAGATTTTGCTGGACTGGTTTTTAGACACCATGCACCCTTACAGTAGAAACTCCCAAAAAGTTACCCCATTTTGGAAACTAGGGGATAAGATGGCTGTTTTGCTGGTACTATTGTGGAGTATATATGATTTTTAATTGCTCCATATTACGTTTTTGTGAGGCAAGGTAAATAAAAAAATTGCTGTTTTGGCACAGTTTTTATTTTTTACAACATTTATCTGACAGGTTAGATCATGCAGTATTTTTATAGAGCAGGTTGTTACGGACGCGAGAATATCAAATATGATTTTTTGGGTTGTTTGTTTCATTTTTACATAACAAAGCATTATTTTATTTTTTTATTATTCTTAATGTCTCCACATTCTGAAAGCCATAGTTTTATTTATTTTTTGGGCGACTGTCTTGTGTAGGGGCTCATTTTTTTCGGGATGAGATGGCAGTTTGATTGGCACTATTTTAGGGTGCGTATGACTTTTGGATCGCTTGCTATTACACTTGTTGTGATGTAAGGTGACAAAAAATTGCTTTTTTTGCACCGTTTTTACTTTAGTTTTTTTTACGGTATTCACCTGAGAGATTAGGTCATGTGATATTTTTATCGAGCAGGTTATTACAGACGTGGCAATACCTAATTTGTCAACTTTTTTTTATTTATGTAAGTTTTACACAATGATTTCATTTTTGAAACAAAAAAAATCATGTTTTAGTATCTCTATAGTCTGAGAGCCATAGTTTTTTCAGTTTTTGGGCGGTTATCTTGGGTAGGGTATCATTTTTGCGCGATGAGATGACGGTTTGATTGGCACTATTTTGGGGTGCGTATGACTTTTTGATCGCTTGCTATTACACTTTTTGTGATGTAAAGTGACAAAAAATGGCTTTTTTTACACCTTTTTTTTTTACGGTGTTCATCTGAGGGTTTAGATCATGTGATATTTTTATAGAGCAGGTTGTTAAGGACGCAGCACAGCAGTGCGGGGACTTGATGGGCTCCCTCAAACACAAACCCATTCTATGCCGCGGTAGTGGCATAGAAGGGGTTAATCTGCAGCGAACGCCGATACGGGGGGGGTCACATGACCCCCCTCGGCATTGACCCAGGGTGCCTGCTGATTGATTTCAGCAGGCACCCAGTTCCGATCACCGCCCGCCACGCCACGCCACCTGTACGCCTTGTGTCCGTAACAGGTTAAAGGGGTTTTCCAAAATGTTATAAAGGTAATTAAAAGCAGGATTTACCTCCTTTTCCACAATGTTTTCTTCAAGATTTCTTCAAGTTAGCAATTCAGGGAAATAGGGCATCATTACTGGTGAGGGGACACATCACCACTGAGGCCAGCCACCTCGCCGGCAGTAATCAAGCATGGGACCAGAAGATTCCAACTAGGGCGTAGGGATTGAAGCAGTGGGAACCAAGTGAGTATAATTTTATATTAGGTCAAACATGCTAAGGGGGTTAAACTAGAAGGCTTGTTTGTTGTCTGTACCTATGGAAACACATGGGTTTGTATAGGAACTGTACACACAAAGCTACTTGCAAAGTGGTGCATTCTGTTAACAAAGCTAAGCTGTAATTTTATATTGGAAGTGACATTTGACGATTGGAAAATTGTGTAATAATTAGGAAATTATTAGGATAAGCTAATTCCTGTGTTGTGTTGTTAGGCTAGTTTCACACTAGCGTTCAGGAACAACCTGCTGGAGCTCTCTGGATCCGGCATTGCCGGAAGCTGCCTAAATGCCCACTGGCCCCTTTAACTATAACGGGGACTGGCGGAGATCCGACCGCTACCTGATAAATATGCCAAGAATCAGCCGGACTAAAACCGCTCTGCGCTTGTATTCTTGTCGTGAGCATCAACACCTCTATTAATGCATTGGATCTTAGGATCTTTTTTATTCCTTTTCCCTTGGCCGCAGCTGCCTGACACTGGATGCCAAAGTTACGTTTTCCAATCCAAAGTCTTTCCAGTGTTAGCTTTAGCCAACATTTTATTATGTAGTGCATAATTATAAAACTTATTTCATCTGTTCAAATCCATAACTGTACATTGATTCAACATTAAACTTCCCTAAATACCTCTGTAGTATTGCTAAAGATCTTACAGAGCTTAGTATCATCTGCAAATTTTGAAAATTCTGCTTTGTTAGCCCATTACATGGTCATAAATAAAATATTAAGAAAAGAGGGCCTAGTACTGACTACTGTGGCATCCCACTGGTGACTGTGACTCAATACAACAATGTACCATTAGTAACTACTGTTAGATCGGCCGTCCATTCCAGCCATGCTACTCACCTTGTTGCTGAACCCTGTCCTCTGCAGTTTGCGGCCTGCATGTCCCCTTCCAGACTGACAGTATCTGTGCCCTTAGGGAACATGCTCACATGTGGCATCTTTAAGGGCTAGCACTTGCTTTCAAATTCTTACCCAGCCAATGACTGGCGATGCCTAGTTATTTAAATCACCCTCCTCAGTCAGAGGGTGCCTGAGCTTAAGGTTTCTGGTGACCAGCTAAGGTATTGAAGTCTTGTGCTTCTGTGATTCTTCTTGTCTTGTGTTTGTTCCTGTCTGTGCTTCAGCACTATGCCCGACCTGCCTGTGTGCTCCTACACTTCTAGTTTCAGTTCTGTTCATTTTAAGTTAGCCCTGTTTGTCTGCCTTCTTCATTTTACTGTCAAGTGCCCAGCCTGTGTCTTCACTACCAACCAGCTTGCAAGTTTGTCCTGTGTCTCCATATGTCTACACTACCAGTGTGAAGTCTAGATCCAATGGCCTGCTTTTAAGCCTTAGGGACTGTTTAGACTGCTCCTGTGGTTTTCCTGCAGTTTTTTCTTCTGCATCCTGAGCTCCTGGTACTTGCACTGAGTTTCTGACCTCAGTGGGCCAGATGCCAACTACACTGAGACTATCTCGGGATGTAGTGGTCTGGTTTCTTTTCTGCAGCGTAGGCCAGATTCCTATACAGGGGTAAAAAAGTGTGAATACCAGGGGAGCACCAGAATACCACCCTTAGGATTAGCCCAACCCGGTTAGTTGGCACAGTGCTTGCTGATCTGTAAAAACTACCCTGTTTCCTATCCTTGAGTCAATGATATCTCACTTAAAGAGAACAATTTCCAAAAATCTAAGTAGAACGGTACTTAGCTCCATTGTGCTATATATTCAAAAGAAAAGTTAAATGATCCTGCCTTACATGTCACATAAGCTGGGAATGATAAAGGAGACTGACGTTTAACATTGAGAGTTTTTATTAATAAATCAGCTCTGCTTTTTCAAAGCCTCTACAAATAAAGAAGAAAAACAGGTTTTCAAAACTTTCTGCATTAGGAAAATTATGAGTTGTCAAATAAGTAATTGTTCTTAAGTAAAATGCGAAAACTCTAGCACAGTCTTTCAGACGACCTTGTCATTTTTCCTAGCGCTGTTCTAGCGACTGAATTCCTTTATTACTGTATTTTTGTCTCGCAAAGTTGTTCTCCAAGTTACAAAAAAATTCAATTCAACTGCATCGAAAGTTCGCTGTCACCATTTCATCAATTACTGAAAACTAAGCCCCCAAGAGCACAGTACAGCGTCAGCCCATAAAATGTTACTGTCTGGGTAAATTATTCATATACATAAAGCACAGTCAATGGCAGCGCCAAATCCCACGCCGAAGGCATATTGATCAAAAGTTCCCTGTTTTCCTCTTGTTTCTACACATCATTCATGTTTGTCTATTTTTGGACGTGTCTGGGGCTCATTAATTATTATGATATGTTTACAAGTCTGTGCGACTGCAAAAAGGAGAAAAATGAATTGTATGAAACTATCCATTATTTTCTACTTGTCAGAAAGTATAACGCATAACAAGTGCTTGATATTTTTATGCTTTTATGTTGTAGATAAGCAACTTCTACTTACTGCTTGCTTCCATATATGTATTATTCAGTGGAGTCACTTGGCCAGCGCTGCGCAAATTGTGACACACTGTGGTCCTTGGATTTCTGAGAATAAGGAACACCAGGGGCTTGTTAAAATAATACTCCCACAAAGATCTGTGTTTTCTGGCCCATTAGAAAGGTACATGATGTAGATTGTAGTGAAGGTCATTTTCTTACCGGTGACTGTATTTGGGAGTTTTAACCTCCCTTCTGATCCTCAGCTGTGTCATGTGACCGACACTCTGACTCCAAATAACACAGCATCCATAGGAATACATAAAGCCAGTTTCTTTATGTATTCCTATGGAAGCCTCAATGTCTGTCTCAAAGGAATGAATAATCAAACTGACTCCCTGTCCTATGTCGGTTGGAGATCAGAGTGTTGGTCACATGACACAGCTCAGGATCAGAAGGGAGGTTATAACTCACAAATACAGTCACCAGTAAGAAAACCTTCACTACAATTCACATCATGTACCTTTTTAATGGGCCAGAGAATAAAGATCTTTGTGGGAGTGCTTTTTTAAGTTTCACACATTTTATTTAACTAGCTGAAGGACCCGGCTTCGCTTGGGTATATTTAATCTATTTCATTTAATGTTTGAGTGTGTCGTTAAAAGATATCAACACTATCTACTATAACAGTGACATCTATAGCACCCTGCCCCCAAAACAGTGACCTCCACAGCCCCCACCCCCTTAACTTTGACCTTTACAGCAGCCTTCCCCTTTAACAGTGAATTTCACAGCATACCACCCCCTTGACAGTGACCTCCACAGGGGCTCGCCTCCCTAACAGTGGCCTTTACTGGAGCGGGGGCGTGTACTTTTGAACAGCTCTCTCTAAGACAGCAGCACTGTACTGTCTGAGTGTGAGCTGCAGGGAGAAAGTCACCATCCCTCCCACCCCTGCAGCTGACATAAGTAGATTTTTACCTTCATTTTTTCAATCCCTGTCGGCTGAGGAGTGGAGGGGGCGTGACCTAACCAGATGGGGGCATGGCTTAGCAGGACCAGAAGTTGATTTTTAACTTCATTTTTTCAATCTGTCGGCTGAGGAGTGGCAAGGGCCGTTTCCTATCCAGATCGGGGGTGTGTCCTTTTGAACAGCTCACTGTAATACAGCATCACTGTACTGTCTGAGTGTGAGCTGCAGGGAGAAAGTCACCCTCCCTCCTAGCCCTGCAGCTGACAGAAGTTGATTTTTACCTTCATTTTTTCAATCCCCGTCGGCTCAAGAGTGGGAGGGGCATGGCCTAACAAGATCTGGGCGTTGCTTAGCGGGACCTAGAAGTTGATTTTCAACTTAATTTTTTCAATCTGTCGGCTGAGGAGTGGGAGGGGCCGTGGTCTAACCGGATCAGGGGCGTGTCCTTTTGAACAGCTCACTCTAAAACAGCAGCACTGTGCTGTCTGAGTGTAAGCTGCAGGGAGAAAGTCACCCTCCCTCCCACCCCTGCAGCTGACAGAAGTAGATTTTTACCTTCATTTTTTTCAATCCCCGTTGGCTCAGGAGTGGCAGGGTGTGTGGCCTCAATGGATCAGGGATGTGGCTTAGCAGGACCTGGGCAGGTCGCATGTCTGGGCTCCTTCCTGCAAGAGTGACGCCCCTCTGGGCACCTTACTGGCTCATTTGCATACCAAATAAACTGGATTTTCAGAGGATAAAAACATCTATTGCTGGAACAAAGGCACATCTTGAAATAAGGTACTAAGTGTTATTAGGCCATGACTTTACTTCAATAGCAATTATCCTTGTGACAGATTTCCTTTAAAGCTCTCCTACAGCAGTGACGATAAATGGCTGGGTTGTTATGGAAACCTGGAGTAAAACTGTAAGTGGAGGCTGGAGGACCTGAGAGCTTCTATTGGTTGATAAGGGTCATGTGACCAAGCTTCTTGTCTAATGCATTTTTTGGGAATATCTCAGGAACGGAACATCCCAGAGAGCTAAGACCTGGTCTAAAACCTTCCCGGACACCTGATGTACCTGTGTGCCAAATTTCGTGATTGTAAATGCGATGGTACGGATTCCTTTAGCGGACATACACATACACTCAGCTTTATATATTAGATTGGGGACCATTTTTGCGTCTTAACGATATGGCCCTTCAGCAGGCCCTTGTGATGACAATTAGAACCTGACATGTAAAGTTGTAACACTTTTTGATTCATTTGCATTTACCCCCAACAGGACTACCACCTATACTTCTCTGATTGGTATCCCTAGGCCCCTTCTAGTTATTTAGTGCTTACATATTGATTACAGATATTGTCATCTCTCATGTAAGGGCCTATCACCATTGGGGTTCACAGTCTACATTCCAAATTAATCCATCTCTATATTTTTAGAGTATGGAAAGAAGTCCATCCAACAAAAGAACATACAAACGCCATTTAATTCGAACCCAGGACACCAGCACTGCAAAGCAACAGTGTGGACCACTAAGCCACCATGCTGCAGCAGCCAATAAATAATGCTGATGGTCCATGCAACCCCTGTAAGCTGCCTATATGGATACCCTTATATACTGCTAGCAGCCTAACATTCCTCAGACCAGCTCATTGCAATGAAGCTAATATATTCTGCCATTAGTGCACGGATGCATGTGGTAGACACCGTCTCCACACAATTGTCAGTGCTGTATACTAGCTGTAATGCATTTCCTCTGCTACACACTAATTTCATGATCCCAGAGGTGCGTTTTGCTTTATTTACTGTGGCAAATACTCAAATGGTAAAAAGTTGAGTATTCTTATTTTTCTTTTTTTACTTTTTTAATTATTTATGCATTTAAATTTTTATATTTAGAGGATGGGTGGGGGCAAAAAATAAAAGCTCACTTTGAAGTATTTAGATGAAGACTGTTAGCACAGTAGGCAGGTAATACACACACAGTGAGCCCTGACTGGAACCATAACTACTTGCAGTGCAAGCCCTTAGCGTCAACTAGTCGACGTTCCCTGTTCTTCTAAGTGCAAGACAGACACAGAGATTCAACCAGACAGAGATAATAGGTCAAAACTGGGAAATACAGTAAAAAATCAGAGGATGGAGAGTAGTCAAAATAGTCAAGCCAAAGTCAAAACCAGATGGGTTGCATGGTACAAAATCACAAGACAGAGGAAGGTCAGAAGCAAGCCAAGGTCATATTACAAGCAATCCAAAACACTCACAGACAGAACCAGGAGCACAGCAGGGGAGTAAATCTATAACTGGCAAGGGTGAATCGCGGGCAAGGGATTTTAATAGAGCTCTTAGTCCCTGATAGGTCCATGACTGGGTGCTCCACTAGTCAGACACAGCACACAGTATCAGAACAGCTAAATAATCACACGCCTGCTTTGGCGAGAAACAGAGCATTGCATCCCGTTGCATTAAACAGGGGGCCTTGCTTGGCAGCGCGTCTCTCCCGGAGATCTCGCCACTGGAATCCCGGACAGGTAAGTTAGTGACAAAGATATTTTATATTGAAGTGTAATACAAAAGAAATAAATAAATAAATATAACTACTATGGCAAACACAGTAGAATTCTGGAATTGGTGTACCAATGTGCACCAGATTTGATGTGTTAGACCCTTTTTTTGCCTTATGACACTCACCCAGTGCCTAGAAAAGAGAGCGCAACTAAAATATGCCCGATTTATTAATTTACTAGTTTAAAGTAAGTCAAACAAAAGGTTTTATAAATAAGAGAAACATGTCTAATATATCTATCAGGAAACGCTGAGTCCATCGCAAAGTGTTTGCCGCTGTGTTAATTTGGCGCATCTTCTGCTGTTTCCTATAGCTTTATGCTTTATTTTAGAAAATATCATTAAATCTGCTTCATTTTGTCTGACGTCCATTCTTACAATCAGTGTTACCGGGATGAGAGTTGTGATTGACAACGTTCTAAATTAGACCAATAGAAGTGAAAAGCTCAAATGATCATGTCCATGAATATGAGAAGGTTGCCTCGGAGGGGTACAGCCACATGGGGTGGATTTACTGCGGCGGAATTTCCGCAGCAGATTATGCCGCAATTCTGCAGCAGAAATTCCACTGAAAAATTGTTGTGAATTTTTATGTGGATTTGCCGCAAAGCTTTACAAAAGGTGTAATATGTTGTTGAAATCTGCAGCATAAGTTGACATGCAGCAGATTTTAAATCCTCTCCACAGGCAGGGGCAGAGTGAGAACCCTCAGGGCCCCCGGGCAAAATAAATCAAGGGCCCCCTTACAGGCCCCACCCATGTTCTGCTGCAAGCCCCACCCTTGTCCCGCCTCCATGCCCAACCTCCAGCCACACCCTACACAATCTTTAATAAGATTTCAAAGTTAAAGCGACACAAAAGGCACCCAGACCACTTCAGCTCATTGAAGTGGTCTGGGTACAGTGTCCCTTTTGCAAATCGAGCTGCAATGTTATAGAGAAACTGCATTGTTTACGTTCCAGCAATAAGTCGGCCTCTAGTCGCTGGCAGCCACCTGAGGGCTTCCTGGATTAAAACAGACCTTTGGTCTGGTATCTGACGCTGGACGTCCTCACATTCTGCATGATGACCTCCAGGGTCAGATTTTTCCCCATAGGAAAGCATTGATTCAATGCTTTCATATGGGGTGATCTAATCTCAGCGTCCATTAGTGAGCCTCTGTTAGAAACAGTCCCCTCCACCTTGTACTTGTTCCACTGATCTGCTACTTGCGGGCTATGTGGGCATGAGTTCGGTCACTTCGGCGCGTGATCCCACGAGACCCGTGACCTACAGCGGCGGCAGGACGGGATTGCACACCAAAGTGACTGAACTCATGCCCGCGCAGGCCACAAGTAGCGGAATAATTACAAGAGGGGTGGGGAATAGCCAAATTAAAAAATATTTTGAACCAAAAGGTGTGCTTTTGGAGGGTTTTGAACTAATGGTGGTCTGTGGATGGCACTGTCGTGGGGGCTCTGTGGATGGCACTGTCGTGGGGGCTCTGTGGATGGCACTGTCGTGGGGGCTCTGTGGATGGCACTGTCATGGGGGCTCTGTGGATGGCACTGTCGTGGGGGCTCTGTGGATGGCACTGTCGTGGGGGCTCTGTGGATGGCACTGTCGTGCGGGCTCTGTGGATGGCACTGTTGTGGGGGCTCTGTGGATGGCACTGTTGTGCGGGCTCTGTGGATGGCACTGTGGGTGACACATATATAGCACCTTATGCTATATATGTGTCATCCACAGATCCCCCCATAACAGTGTCCCTGTGAGTGAATGACCCCCAATACAGGGTCTGGGGGCCGGCATCTGGTGTTGTAATGGCAGCGGGGCCCGGTGCAGTCACTGTATTCTATTACACCGGGCCCCACTCACTGTAATACTAATGTTCATATGTGAACAAGAACAAGAGAAATTCTCTGCAATCCTCTCCCTCTCTGTACTCACAAACTCAGTAGCAGGCAGGCCGGGCAGCAGCGCAACTCACTGACGTCACGCGCCTGCTCCTCCCACTTTATGAATTAAGCAGGCGGAGCAGGCGCGTGACGTCAGTGAGTTACTCTGCCGCCCGGCCTGCCCGGCTGTTACTGAGTTTGTGAGTACAGAGAGGGAGAGGATCGCAGAGGATTTCTCTTCTTGTTCACATATGAAAATTAGTATTACAGTGAGCGGGGCCCGGTGCGATAGAATACAGTGAGTGCACCGGGCCCCGCTGCCATTACCACCATTACCAGGCCAGCATACAGTGAGTGCGGTGGGCCCCCATCCCGGCCGGGCCCTCGGACCATGTCCGAAGTGCCCGACCGGTCAGTCCGCCCCTGTCCACAGGTAAGTTTGCACTGTAGACTTTTTCTTAAAATCTCCTCCACTTTCCTGGCACTGTAAAACGGTGAGGATTGCCTCAAATCCAGAGTATATACACTGCCTGTCCAAAACAAAAGTCGCCACCAAAAAAAAATAAATAGATTCTCAATGGGGTTAAGGTCTGGACTCTGTGGTGGCCAATCCATGTGTGAAAATGATGTTTAATGCTCCCTGAGCCACTCTTTCACAATTTGAGCCTGATGAATCCTGGCATTGTCATCTTGGAATATGCCCGTGCCATCAGGAAAGAACAAATCCATTGATGGAATAACCTGGTCATTCAGTATGTTCAGGTAGTCGGCTGACCTCATTCTTGGAGCACATACTGTTGCTGAACCTAGACCTGACCAACTGCAGCAACCCCAGATCATAGCACTGCCCCCACAGGCTTGTACAGTAGGCACTAGGCATGATGGGTGCATCACTTCATCTGCCTCTCTCCAATCTTTATGTTCCCTAGCAAATTGAAAATTTTTTGGGGGTTTGCCTCACTGATTAGTGGTTTTCTTATGGCTACACAGCTGTTCAGTCCCAATCCCTTGAGTTCTCTTCGCATTGTGCGTGTGGAAATGCTCTTACTTTCACTATTAAACATAGCCCTGAGTTCTACTGTTGTTTTTCTTCGATTTGATTTCACCAAACGTTAAAGTGATCGCCGATCATGATCATTCATTTTTTCCCGCCACATGTCTTCCTCGAATACGATGGGTCCCCACTATCCTTCCAGTTTTTAATAATGCGTTAGACAGTTCTTAACCCAATTTTAGTAGTTTCTGCGATCTCCTTAGATGTTTTCTCTGCTTGATGCATGCCAATGATTTGACCCTTCTCAAACAGACTAGCATCTTTTCCACGACCACCCGATGTGTCTTTAGACATGGTTGTTTAAGAAATGAGAAGCAACTTATTGCACCAGTTGGGGTTAAATAACTTGTTGCCAGCTGAAAGATAATCGCCCATGCAATAATTATCCAATAGGAGGCTCATACCTATTTGCTTAGTTAAATCCAGGTGGCTACTATTTTTTGGGACGTGCAGTGTATATGTGTAAGTCAAAATTTGAAGTATACCGTCATTTATATTTTTGGAAATGATTGCTATCAATGGTATTCTTAATGTGATTGTTCAATTGTGACCTTGAAAAATAAGATACATAATTAAATACTAGTGGCTATACTTACAGTATTTGCTATTAAGTAGTTGTCGGAGGAAAGCAGACAGAACTTGCAATCTGCCTGCAGTGCTGTCACGTTGACAACATGTGACCACTGAAGCCAGTCACTGGACTCTTTAGTGCAGTGTTGAGGCCATTGAGTGGCTGTAGCCATCACATGTTCTAGACATGATGTTACCGCTGTAGCCGCTGTAGCCCAGGAGAACTGGAGTGGCAGTGTGGGAAATGTCAGGTAAGTAGCGATCTATTCTTTATTGCAGGTGGATTACATATGACATTTGGTTTCCTCCTGAAACTGGACAACGCCTTTAATTTTCTTAGTGCTTGCTTCTTTGCTGCCTTTTACCGCTGCAACATTAGGACAGAGCTCTAATCCGTGACTAAAGCTTAGCTACAGTTTCTCCATAGAGTCTGAGGTGGTCTAGGACACGCCTCTAGTCTCATCATTGGTTCAGACTTCTGTTCTCTCCCTCCCCTAGCAGTTCAGCCTCATCTGATTGGCTGCAGTGTGGAAGCACATGTCTATCACAGGCTTAGAAGGAAGTGAGTTCCTCAACAGGGGCAGAATGATTATAAAATACAATTTACTAACCCACTAGTGGAAAAAAAGCATATCTGTCACGGCCTTTGCTGTGTGCGCCGTGCCACTGGTGCCATGCTTGCAGTTGCCGGTGGCAACGTGTTGCTGTTTAGGCATGTGGCGGCAGTGTCTCAGCTTTGGCTGTGTGCGCCGTGACATGGTTGCCACGCATGCTGTTGCCGGTGGCAACGTGTTGCCTGTTTGCTGGTGTGCGCACCTCCCCTTTAAGTTGTAGCCTCCCTCTGTCTGGTGTTGGAAGGGTTAACTCCCTGACTGGATGTGGCCACTAGGGTTTTATCTCCTGTGACTTCATGGCTGGAGTCAGTTGTACTTCAGCTGTTGTTGGTGCTGGAGCTCTGCTCCAGTCCAGGGTGTTCAATCTGCCCAGTCCTTGAGGGCCATCTTGTAGGACATTCTGTCACGATGGGGAGTGGGGGAAACCCCCCCCCCACCTAGAAACCAGTCTGCACGGCAACCGCGTCACGGTCAAACACCAATATGACCGTGACAATATCACAATAACCACACATATACCAAGGGAAAGGACCCTTTACATACAAAAGCCTGGAGAGAAGTTCTCACCTTATACCACTCTGTTTATGGCCTCTGCTTCCAACCATCATCCCCATAGATCTACATTATGATTTCTGAACACAAAAACAACCCCAGTCTCATGAGAGCAACGCTCATTCAGAGCCCCCTTCAGGTTAAAACCCTTTATTTGAAGATATTGTGGGGGGTGGGGGGGTTAACGATACCTTTGAAGGATTGCTCACCAAGATGTTTTCATGAAAACTGCAAATTCTTGGGCAGGAATAGTTTCTAATAGAAAAAAACTAGAGCCACTGTGCATTAAGTTTTATACTCACTAAATCAGCAAATAAAAATATCATTCAGCGAAGACCTTTACACCTCACAAACTCAGAATGTTGTTTACAGACCTTGAGGAGAATCACCTTGGACGACTATCGGCATCTCTGCATAAATTACGTGTACTGACCTTTGTTATCTGTGAATCAGATTTACAATGCTTCTTACCCACTGGCAATGTAACCAATTTTTTCCCAAGTTTTTTTCATGTAAAAAGAAAATGTCAGAATAGTGATACAAGTAAACTGTATAGAGGACTGTAATAAAAGCCAGGTTACCAATCTATAGTACAGCTGATAGGTAAAGAAATATTGAGTATTGCACGCTCTTAAAATGCTTGTAGGTAGGATAGAAACAATACACATACGGTGAACAGGCAAAAGCGGTTTACTAGAAAATATTAGATCTCGAAACTGTTCCAAGAATGTTCTCATGCATGAAACCATATGTAAAAACAGCATGTGCCACCAAAATACCACACTTGGAGTCTAGAGCAGTGCTGCTGAATAGTCACGTTCCTATAGGACACATGACTTGAGCCCCTGAGATAGACTGGAGCATGCCTTTCCCAGTTTAGTGCTCAAACTAAGTGATCCTCCTGCCACTGGCCAGTCATGAAGAAGAGAGGGGCCTCCTGAAGGAGGAGGGCAGAATTGCATTGAGATGAGCATGGTTAGATGTGTAGGCTTCAGGATTGGCTTCAGCAAAGGTAAGTCATACTCCAAATACATTCACATATGGCAACAAAATGTGATGGGCATTTTCCTGCTGTAAATATCCATTAGAGCTGGAATATGATGATAGCTAGAAGGTATGAACCTCATCGACAATTGTTAATGAACCCTTACATTTAGGTTTGCGTTTATCCTGCTGGGCAATGGTGCTTTGTGTGGCCCTGGGTAAAATTAAAAACTTGGAAACCAAAATACATATGGTACCAACACATGCCATGCTTAATTTTTAATTACATGCAATTACAAAAGTATTCAGGTCTATTTTGTTTTGTAGGACAACCCCTTTAAGGTCAGGAAAGTAAAAAGCTAGAATTCTACCTATTTTCATAAGCGTTAATGTTGCTTAGTTCTAGGAATTAGATACTTGCTCTACAGATTGAAATCTAGAGACACACAATAATAATTCCCACCTTTGTGCCCCTACACAGTAATACTGCCAATTTTGTACCCTCTGGGGTGGCCATTTTTATATTATGGGGGCAAAAAGAGGATTGTTATTACTGTTTTGGGGCAGAAATTAGGTATTATTGTTATTATTGTTATTAGTATTATTATTAACCCCTTTCTATCCCTAAACCATAACAACCCACTTTTCTGCTGAACATGATAAAGATGCCCACCTTTGTGCCCGCTAATAGGAAATAGTGCCAGCTCATAAGAAAGTATAGAAGTGCTTGAAATAAATGACAAATGGCAAAAAAAAAAAAGGAAATCAGTAATGCTTACATTTTGGCCTCATGCACACGACCGTATTTTTTCACGGTCCGCAAAACGGGGTTCCGATGGTCCGTGATCCGTGACCGTTTTTCGTCCGTGGGTCTTCCTTGATTTTAGGAGGATCCACGGACATGAAAAAAAAGTCGTTTTGGTGTCCGCCTGGCCGTGCAGAGCCAAACTGATCCGTCCTGAATTACAATGCAAGTCAATGGGGACGGATCCGTTTGACGTTGACACAATATGGTGCAATTTCAAACGGATCCGTCCCCCCATTGACTTTCAATGTAAAGTCAGGAGTTAATATACCAAAGGATCGGAGTTTTCTCCAATCCGATGGCATATTTTAACTTGAAGCGTGGGAACGCCTCTATGTTAGAATATACCATCGGATTTGAGTTACATCGTAAAACTCAGATCCGACAGTATATTCTAACACAGAGGCGTTCCCATGGTGATGGGAACGCTTCCAGTTAGAATATACTACGAACTGTGTACATGACTGCCCCCTGCTGCCTGGCAGCACCCGATCTTTTACAGGGGGCTGTGATCAGCACAATTAACCCTTCAGGTGCACCCTGTAAGAGATCAGGGGCTTCCAGGCAGCAGGGGGCAGACCCCCCTCCCTCCCCAGTTTGAATATCATTGGTGGCCAGTGTGCAGCCCCCCCCCGCCCCCCCCCCTATTGTAATATCATTGGTGGCCAGTGTGCGCCCCCCCCCCGGCCCCCCCTCTATTGTAATATCATTGGTGGCCAGTGTGCGGCCTCCGTAGGCCCCCCTCCTTTGTAATATCATTGGTGGCCAGTGTGCGGCCCCCCCGGCCCCCCCTCTATTGTAATATCATTGGTGGCCAGTGTGCGGCCTCCCCCTGCCCCCCCTCTATTGTAATATCATTGGTGGCAGGTGTGCGGCCTCCGTCGGCCACCCTCCCCCCCTCTATTGTAATTTCATTGGTGGCCAGTGTGCGGCCTCCCCTCTCCCCCCCCCTGCCCGAACATTGGTGGCAGCGGAGAGATCCGATCGGAGTCCCAGTTTAATCGCTGGGGCTCCGATCGGTAACCATGGCAACCAGGACGCTACTGCAGGCCTGGTTGCCATGGTTACTTAGCAATATTACAATATTAGAAGCATCATACTTACCTGCTGCGCTGTCTGTGACCGGCCGGGAGCTCCTCCTACTGGTAAGTGACAGGTCTGTGCGGCGCATTGCTTAATGATCTGTCACTTACCAGTAGGAGGAGCTCCCGGCCGGTCACAGACAGTGCAGCAGGTAAGTATGATGCTTCTAATATTGTAATATTGCTAAGTAACCATGGCAACCAGGCCTGCAGTAGCGTCCTGGTTGCCATGGTTACCGATCGGAGCCCCAGAGCGATTAAACTGGGACTCCGATCGGAACTCTCCGCTGCCACCAATGATCGGGGGGGGGGAGAGGGGAGGCCGCACACTGGCCACCAATGATATTACAATAGAGGGGGTGAGGGGGGGGCCGCACACTGGCCACCAATGATATTACAATAGAGGGAGGGGGGGGGCGGGGGAGGCCGCACACTGGCCACCGATGATATTACAATAGGGGGGGGGCGGCCGCACACTGGCCACCAATGATATTACAATAGAGGGAGGGGGGGCGGGGGAGGCTGCACACTGGCCACCAATGATATTACAATAGGCGGGGCGGGGGGGGCCGCACACTGGCCATCAATGATATTCAAACTGGGGAGGGAGGGGGGTCTGCCCCCTGCTGCCTGCCAGCCCCTGATCTCTTATAGGGGGCTATGATATGCACAATTAACCCCTCAGGTGCAGCACCTGAGGGGTTAATTGTGCGGATCACAGCCCCCTGTAAGAGATCGGGTGCTGCCAGGCAGCAGGGGGCAGTCATGTACACAGTTCGTAGTATATTCTAACTAGAAGCGTCCCCATCACTAAGGGAACGCCTCTGTGTTAGAATATACTGTCGGATATGAGTTTTCACGAAGTGAAAACTCATCTCTGAAAAAGCTTTTATGCAGACGGATCTTCGGATCCGTCTGTATGAAAGTAACCTACGGATCACGGACGCGGATGTCAATCTTGTGTGCATCCGTGTTCTTTCACGGACCCATTGACTTGAATGGGTCCGTGAACCGTTGTCCGTCAAAAAAATAGGACAGGTCTTATTTTTTTGACGGACAGGAAACACGGATCACGGATGCGGCTGCAAAACGGTGCATTTTCCGATTTTTCCACGGACCCATTGAAAGTCAATGTGTCCGCGAAAAAAAAACGGCACAACGGCCACGGATGCACACAACGGTCGTGTGCATGAGGCCTTTATGTGAGGAACCTTCATCAACTTTCTATTCACAAATCAACGAAGGAAAAAAATAATCAGACTTCAATATTTCCAAATTAATACCTCCTAATCTCATCATACCCTGTTCCACACTCTTTTATTTTAAGAAAAGAGCAAGATGCCGTATTTTTTTTCTTTGATACAAAATTATTATCTTTTTTTGTAAAATCAGAAAACAGCCACAGGCTTATAGGCTTAAGGTAGATTTAGCCGCAGTCCCAAAGGAATTGTGTTTTTCACCGTTGCCCTGAAATGTCTCAATTCCATTTTGGAGGGGATCGGAGACTGTAATAAGAAATGATAGCATTTGTGTTTTTTTTTCCCGGTCCGTATCATTCTCTCCACATATAGCACAGCTGTATATACATTCTGTGTCTCCACACACATACAGATAGAACAATATGTTTTGCTCCCCGTCTCCAGTTTAGGTTAAAATATTACAGTAAAAGTAATATTCATTAAACTCTACAATCCTATGTATAGAGTAAAGTTCCGCTCAGAACTATTTTTTTCACTGTCATATATTTCTGCCTCCAGCTACTAATTATTAGTTGACCTACTAAACTAATAGAGTACATAACCTTGTGTTTTTTTAGCCCGGGGGCTGTTTGCATTGATCCATTACATAAACAACTCTCAATATATAACTTGTCCAGACGATCTTTAGCTGATGCAGATTTAATAGCGTCCTCTCGCTACCTAGTGTAGATTATAAAATATTCTATAATATTTCTATTTCTATTCTATATTTTTTTTTTTTGTTGAAAACATAAGAATTTTATAGCTATCACGTTTTTCAGAAAGTAATATCTGGAATCCAAGTATAAAATTTACCGAAAGGGCCCAGTTATTTTGTTAGGGTCAATAGTATTTTAAAAATCTAAACAAATTTGTCTGCTCTTTGTTTGTGAGAATTTTCTTTATTTTTTAGATTGACAATAGGTCCCTAATTGTACTGTAATTCAGTATATACAGTATACCCATACAATATTAAGGATTTCATATAGATCTAATGCTATATCATCTAATGGTATAAGGTCTTTTGCACATACCAGGGTTGCTTGTATGAAGCGTACATGGCAATGCACAAAGGCCATACAGTAGGTCCGCGGAACTGCATGCTGCTCCTCGGACCTTCACTTGCGGCTCTCAGAGGAGCGCGGTCTCATCTACATATGCGGCTCGCAGGGGAGCGGGCCAGGGATGTCGCAGGTTTTCAAAATATTAGCAGCACAGGGGAGAAGGAAGAAGAAAGCAGTCCCCTCCTCCTCCCTGTGCTGCTGCCGCTGCCACCAATAAGAATGCAGAGGGGAAGAGGAGGGGAGGGGCTGTTTCCACTGCCACCAATGATGTTAAC
Source organism: Bufo bufo (assembly GCF_905171765.1). Taxonomy (NCBI): domain Eukaryota; kingdom Metazoa; phylum Chordata; class Amphibia; order Anura; family Bufonidae; genus Bufo; species Bufo bufo. The sequence continues at coordinate 67,489,916 of NC_053391.1, read as the reverse complement.
TCACTCATTTATTCAAATACAGGAGGCGGGTTCTGGCTGCAGAATCATATAGCCCGCACCTGAGAGGTTAAGTGCCGGGAAACGCAGCATAGAGGCCAGGTGTCGGCTATGTGATTCTGCCGATACCCGCCCCCTGTATCTGTATTAAAGGTTGTCATTGGTGGCGCAGTGCACCCCCCCCTTAATACATGCAGGCCCGCGCTCTGACCTGACGCTGTGCACGTCGGGTCACTATGGAGAGGTCGCCACAGTTTTCAGAGCAGCGGCAGCAGAGGTAGGATAAGCCTCCTACACAGTTTTATTTTATTAAAGTACTGATCTTGGGGTCTTATCTCACATGGGGGTAGTATGAGCTCAGATAAGACCCCCAAATCCTCATCAGACCCACAAAATAAGCCTCCCCAGTGCTCACATAAGACACTAAAAATCAGACACACCATGCTCACATCTCCCCTATGTCAAATCCCCCCTGAGCATCTGAGCATGGGGTGTCATCTGAGCATGGGGTGTCATCTGAGCATGGGGCGTCATCTGAGCATGGGGCGTCATCTGAGCATGGGGTGTCATCTGAGCATGGGGCGGTCATCTGATAATAAGGCGGTCATCTGAGCATGGGGCGTCATCTAAGCATGGGGCGTCATCTGATAATAAGGCGGTCATCTGAGCATGGGGCGTCATCTAAGCATGGGGCGTCATCTGATAATAAGGCGGTCATCTGAGCATGGGGTGTCATCTGAGCATGGGGCGGTCATCGGATAATAAGGCGGTCATCTGAGCATGGGGCGTCATCTGAGCATGGGGCGTCATCTGATAATAAGGCGGTCATCTGAGCATGGGGTGTCATCTGAGCATCGGGCGGTCATCTGATAATAAGACGGTCATCTGAGCATGGGGCGTCATCTGAGCATGGGGCGTCATCTAAGCATGGGGCGTCATCTGATAATAAGGCGGTCATCTGAGCATGTGGTGTCATCTGAGCATGGGGCGGTCATCTGATAATAAGGCGGTCATCTGAGCATAAGGCGGTCATCTGAGCATGGGCGGTCATCTGAGCATGGGCGGTCATCTGTGCATAAGGGTGTCATCTGAGCATGGGGCGTCATCTGATAATAGGGCGGTCATCTGAGCATGGGGTGGTCATCTGATAATAAGGCGGTCATCTGAGCATGGGGTGTCATCTGAGCATGGGGCGGTCATCGGATAATAAGGCGGTCATCTGAGCATGGGGCGTCATCTGAGCATGGGGCGTCATCTGATAATAAGGCGGTCATCTGAGCATGGGGTGTCATCTGAGCATGGGGCGGTCATCTGATAATAAGGCGGTCATCTGAGCATGGGGCGTCATCTGAGCATGGGGCGTCATCTAAGCATGGGGCGTCATCTGATAATAAGGCGGTCATCTGAGCATGTGGTGTCATCTGAGCATGGGGCGGTCATCGGATAATAAGGCGGTCATCTGAGCATGGGGCGTCATCTGAGCATGGGGCGGTCATCTGATAATAAGGCGGTCATCTGAGCATAAGGCGGTCATCTGAGCATGGGCGGTCATCTAAGCATGGGCGGTCATCTGTGCATAAGGGTGTCATCTGAGCATGGGGCGTCATCTGATAATAGGGCGGTCATCTGAGCATGGGGTGGTCATCTGATAATAAGGCGGTCATCTGAGCATAAGGCGGTCATCTGATAATAAGGCGGTCATCTGAGCATAAGGCGGTAATCTGAGCATAAGGCGGTCATCTGAGCATGGGCGGTCATCTGTTCATAAGGGTGTCATCTGAGCATGGGCGGTCATCTGTGCAAAAGGGTGTCATCTGAGCATGGGGCGTCATCTGATAATAAGGCGGTCATCTGAGCATGGGGCGGTCATCTGAGCATAAGGCGGTCATCTGAGCATGGGCGGTCATCTGTGCATAAGGGTGTCATCTGAGCATGGGCGGTCATCTGAGCATGGGCGGTCATCTGTGCATAAGGATGTCATCTGAGCATGGGCGGTCATCTGAGCATGGGCGGTCATCTGTGCATAAGGATGTCATCTGAGCATAAGGGTGTCATCTGTGCATGGGGTGTCATCTGAGCATGGGCGGTCATCTGAGCATGAGGGTGTCATCTGAGAAATCTTGAAACACATTGTGAAAAACAAAGATTGCCAGAAGTCTCACTAAAGCTGTCTACACTACAGGTAGGAAAGGTGGTTTAAATGCACTTTTAAATGTTTGATAACTCAATTGCAGTAATACTGTCGTGTGCACGCATATTTGTGAAAACGGATAGCTTGTGGCTCCTGGCAGTCATAAGATTTTTTTTTCTGGCTCTTTGTGTCTGTAAGGTTGGCCACCCCTGGCATACACCATGGTGTTTTTTTTTTTTTTTATCTTATAAACATTGGAGCAGTATTGATGCAGCTCCTTTCTCATAAATCACCTTTTTTGGAAAATTGTTACCGTTTTAAATCTCTATACTTGTGATTAGGGTTGAGCGAATCAAAGTGTTCTAAGTGGACTTTGATCCGAATTTCAGGGAAAATTTTATTTTCCGCAAAGCCGAATTTCCTCATGCTTCATGGTGACTAACCAATTTTCTCTCAAATGGTGGGAGGGGAAAAAATCATACTCACCTCACAGGAAGAGGCCATGTTGGTCATCTTGATTGAAAATCCCACGTAAAATCTCCTTTGCGATGAGGCATTTTTTTTCCCCCCAGCGGTTTAGCCCCTGAAAGCCCTCACTATTATTCTCAGATGCCATGCTTATCAATGAACACAGCATCTGAGGGATTCAATGACGGGGGATGATGCAAATGCCGTTCCCCGTCATTGCACCCGTAAACTTCGCCCTTCACTACCTGTGATAAGAAGTTTGGGAGACATGATTTATTTTTCACACTACATATTTTCCCTGCAACTGCCATAATTACAGAAGAAAACATTCCTGTTTATGTGACAGTTGTGACAACCAGGGCTGTGCTGCATCTAACCCCGGATAGCCCCATCTTGCTCCCTCTAACAACTCTGTTCTCTGGCTAATAGATGCTAATCCTCAATGGGGATGCCTTCCTATACTGAGGTATTCCTCTGAGTCATACAGTAGGAACATAGTTTGTAAGGCTGAAAAAAGTTCATCAAGTTCAGCGTATTACCATGCAAAGTTGATCCAGAGGAAGGCACAAAACCCTGTGAGGTAGAAGCCAAATTTCATTATCTTAGGGGGGAAAATTTCCTTCCCGACTCCAATCAGGCAATCAGAATAACTCCCTGGATCAATGACCCCTCTCTAGTAGCTATAGCCTGTAATATTATTACACTCCAGAAATACATCCAGGCCCCTCTTGAACTCTTTTAGTGAATTCACCATCACCACCTCCTCAGGCAGAGAGTTCCATAGTCTCACTGCTCTTACCGTAAAGAATCCTCTTCTATGTTTGTGTACAAACCTTCTTTCCTCCAGACGCAGAGGATGTCCCCTTGTCACAGTCACAGTCCTGGGGATAAATAGATGATGGTAGAGATTTCTGTACTGACCCCTGATATACAGTTGCAAGAAAAAGTATGTGAACCCTTTGGAATGATATGGATTTCTGCACAAATTGGTCATAAAATGTGATCTGATCTTCATCTAAGTCATAACAATAGACAATCACAGTCTGCTTAAACTAATAACACACAAATAATTAAATGTTACCATGTTTTTATTGAACACACCATGTAAACATTCACAGTGCAGGTGGAAAAAGTATGTGAACCCCTAGACTAATAACATCTCCAAGAGCTAATTGGAGTGAGGTCGGGTGTCAGCCAACTAGAGTCCAATCAATGAGATGAGAATGGAGATGTTGGTTACAGCTGTCCTGCCCTATAAAAAACACACACCAGTTCTAGTTTGCTTTTCACAAGAAGCATTGCCTGATGTGAATGATGCCTGGCACAAAGAGCTCTCAGAAGACCTACAATTAAGAATTGTTGACTTGCATAAAGCTGGAAAGGGTTATAAAAGTATCCAAAAGCCTTGCTGTTTATCAGTCCACGGTAAGACAAATTGTCTATAAATGGAGAAAGTTCAGCACTGCTGCTACTCTCCCTAGGAGTGGTCGTCCTGTAAAGATGACTGCAAGAGCATGGCGCAGACTGCTCAATGAAGTGAAGAAGAATCCTAGAGTATCAGCTAAAGACTTACAAAAGTCTCTGGCATATGCTAACATCCCTGTTAGTGAATCTACGATACGTAAAACACTAAACAAGAATGGATTTCATGGGAGGATACCACAGAGAAAGCCACTGCTGTCCAAAAAAAACATTGCTGCACGTTTACAGTTTGCACAAGAGCACCTGGATGTTCCACAGCAGTACTGGCAAAATATTCTGTGGACAGATGAAACCAAAGTTGAGTTGTTTAGAAGAAACACACAACACTATGTGTGGAGAAAAAGAGGCACAGCACACCAACATCAAAACCTCATCCCAACTGTAAAGTATGGTGGTGGGGGCATCATGGTTTGGGGCTGCTTTGCTGCATCAGGGCCTGGACGGATTGCTATCATTGAAGTAAAAATTAATTCCCAAGTTTATCAAGACATTTTGCAGGAGAACTTAAGGCCATCTGTCCACCAGCTGAAGCTCAACAGAAGATGGGTGTTGCAACAGGACAACAACCCAAAGCATAGAAGTAAATCAACAACAGAATGGCTTAAACAGAAGAAAATACGCCTTCTGGAGTGACCCAGTCAGAGTCCTGACCTCAACCTGATTGAGATGCTGTGGCATGACCTCAAGAAAGCGATTCACACCAGACATCTCAAGAATATTGCTGAACTGAAACAGTTCTGTAAAGAGGAATGGTCAAGAATTACTCCTGACAGTTGTGCATATCTGATCTGCAACTACAGGAAACGTTTGGTTGAAGTTATTGCTGCCAAAGGAGGTTCAACCAGTTATTAAATCCAAGGGTTCACATACTTTTTTCTCCTGCACTGTGAATGTTTACATGGTGTGTTCAATTAAAACATGGTAACATTTAATTTTTTGTGTGTTAATAGTTTAAGCAGATTGTGATTGTCTATTTTTGTGATTTAGATGAAGATCAGATCACATTTTATGATCAATTTGTGCAGAAATCCATATCATTCCAAAGGGTTCACATACTTTTTCTTGCAACTGTATTTATATGTAGTTATTAGATCTCCCCTCAGTCGTCTTTTTACTAAACTAAATAACCTTAATTTTGATATCTTTCTGGGTTCTGTAGTCCACCCTGGCCAGTTATTACTTTAGCTGCCCTCCTCTGACCCTTCCTCAAGCTCTGCTATGTCTTTTGTGTGCACTGGCATCCAAAACTGTACACTAGAGATGAGCAAATCGAATCCCACGAAGTGGAATTCGATCTGAATTTAAGGATAAATTCGATTTGCCTCGAAGTCGCATTTCCTCGTGCTTCGTGTTAGCGAATCAATTTAACCTGAAATAGTGTAAAAAACTAAAGAAAATTCAAACTTACCGCCTCTATTTGCTTGCGACGGGCTTCCAGCCCCCATCTTGATTGAAGATCTCGGCCGAAATCCCGTGCGTGGCGACGTATGATGTCACCACGCTGGGAGGCGTCTTCACGTCATCTCGCACAGCGTGAGATTTTGAACCAGATCTTCAAGCAAGATGGAGGCGGTAAGTTTGATCGAATTTTTTGTAATGTTAATTTCACGCTGTTTTTACACTCAGATGTCGAGATCATGTTTGAACACCACATCTGAAGGGTGCAATGATGGGGTGCAGCGCTACTGCAGCTCCCTGTTGTTGCACCCGCTTCTTATAAAAAGATGCGCTTTGTAACGTAGTACGAAGAATTTTTGTAAAATTCGGCCTGTCAGCCGAATCAAACTTTTACTCTACTGTACACAGTCCTCCATATGGGGTCTGACTAGTGATTTGTACAGTGGCAGGACTATGTTCTCATCACGGGCATCTATGCCCCTTTTAATGCACCCCATAATCTGATTAACCTTGGCAGCAGCTGCCTGACACTGGTTGCTACAGTTACATTTACTGTCAAGTAAAATTCCGAAGTCCTTTTCCGCTTCAATTTTCCCATCAACACAAGTAACATAGAGCTACTTGAATTTCCTGAGTATCTAACTTTCCAAACTAACTAATCAGTGCCCCTACTTAGAAATTATATCTAATGTGGGTGAATGTTTGTATTTTGAGCTAAATATACTTATAAATGTGATTGCATTTAATTTAATTCTTTGAGTTTTGTTCCAGTTCCCCCATCCAGGCAAAATACAATCATTAAAATAGAAAAAAATATATATTTAAAAATGACTTTGCCTAGAAACTCGTCCAAATGCTAAAATATGATCGCTCCCTTTTAGATCTTACTTTGATTCCAGCTGTGTATTTCCATCTGGCTTGTAAATTGAGTATGTAAATGAGATCATCTTTCAAAATAAGGCATTTACAAGATAATAAATAACCTGTGCACCTGGTTTGGCAGAAATAGTACACACCTGGCATACCTGTATCCCCCAGACAGGTAAGATTGTGTAGTACCTCATTATCAGGTACTGTGCTCATTACTAGACATAGCTTATTTTCATAAGAACAATTGGCAGCCTAAATGTTATATCTCAAATGTAATATACACAATGTAATAATAGTTGTTTAAGCCATAGCTGTATGAAGAGTGATACAGGATCTGATTGATAAATGATAATTAGTGTTGAAGCATAATTTGGTCAGAAAGTTAGGAACATTTTGAGTCGCGAGTCCAAATTTTCTCGCTCTTTGTGGTAACAAATCTGATTTCCGTAAACTGGTGGCTGCACGTGTTTCAAAGCAAAACTAAGTGTATAGGAGACAATCCCGGGAACACAAAATCACCCATAATGCCGTGCTGCCAGCCAATCCACAGATAGCATATCCGCTGTGATGTCACAGCCCTATAAAACCCTCATTCTGCATGGTCTCCGCCATTGTCCTGTGAACTGAGCATAAGGAGAGACGTGGCAAGAATATTGGAGAGGGATAGTGCAGGGAGACTATAAGGAGAGTGTAGGGAGAGTGCAGGGAGACTATAGGGAGAGTGCAGGGAGACTAGAGGGAGACTGCAGGGATATCGTAGGGAGACTTTAGGGAGAATTCAGGGAGTCTTATTCTGCATCAATTTTAACTAAGATATGTAATTCAATAAGAATGGAAGCCTTTACTATTCCAGTGCCAGCGTGCCAACTAATAACATCCAGTTTGCACCCCTTATTGGGGCCAGGTCTTAATGATGATCATCCTCATATTTTGCTGGCTTTACTTTTTCAAATCATCCTTCAATGTATCCATGTCCTATAAAAGTCAGCAAGGTGCAGAGAGAGGAGGAGCTGGATGTTACTGATGACATATTCTCCTCAGCATTATATGGAAGTGGAAAAGAAGGAAAAGCAAATGGCAGAAGAAGGGCTCCCACCTGTAGGGAAGGAAAGTGCTGGGGTTGGAGAAAGGGGTACAGCCCCTGTTTAATGGTGCATTAAAGGTGCACCATGACAATGAAGACCGATTATTAAATGGAAGACAGCTGCGGGCTAATTAGCTGTGTTGTTCTTCACCACAGTGTGGCCTGGGTACACTTGATTTATAGCGATTTGTGACAATTTCTTGTGGAACTTTGGCAAAGCTGCCGAATCGAATTTTAAAAAACTTCACTTATCACTTTTGATAATCAAAGGATCATATAGGTATATGTATAAATATAGCCAGCCCTCACATAAAACTACTTGATTACTTGATATAAGGACATACATAGAAGTAGGAGCCCCATTGCATTAGATAAAAGTAATCTGTTATTGAGAATTTTTATATCAGTTCAATAAAATGCTTCCTTACCATAACTGTTGCCACCATGCTTACCTACTCCATTGCTAATAGTTTTTTATTTTACAATTGATATCAATAGCAAGCAACAAAAACTTCATCCTTTCCCTGGCACTAGTGGCATAAACCCTTAATTGGGATCCGTCACCATGAAAATGTTTTCCAATTTACTGGCAGCCTGTCATAGAGCAGGAGGAGCTGAGCCGATTGATATACAGGAGTGTGGGAAAAGACCTTGTAAGAACTTGTAAATTATTAATTGAAATGCTGCCTCTTTTTATTCTTAGGCGCCCAGTGGGTGGTCCTACTCTATGATTGACAGCTCATGAGTCCTTTAATTTATGGGCTCCCCTAAAAAATGTTTCCTAAGCTGTGGATATGTTCACTATATTGAGCAGATGCCAGCACTCAGCTCACCCTGTGAGTCATTTTAAATAATTTAACCAGCATTTAATCAGGAACTATTTATATATTTTTTTAAATCCTGAAATCATGCACTTTTCACTCTGGCCACTGAACCTCATAAAAGTAGTCGGCAACTTCCTGCTTTGTAGACATGAATATTTAGTGGCCATCTCATTACACTGAAACGCACACACCATTCACAATAGATGACACAACTCGCCACCTCACTTCCTCCTCCTCCCTGAACAATGACCTTTGCACAGGTCAAAGAGCGTGCCCACAACACTCTACCATAGTAGTCAATGAACACCTCTAGTCTATGTGTAGATGTAAAGTATATCAGGCAAAATGGCTGATCTCATGATGACAAATTAGAAAAAAATATGTATCAGTATCTTATAGATAATAAAGCCCATTTAAAGGTTGTGTCTGGCAATTAAACATATTTATATATACATATGGACCATGAAGTAAAGACCAGTGGGAGAATGTAAAAATACAGAAGAGGCAGGAGACCAGTTAGGTGAGCTGTGCCTTAAAATACAAAAATGAATAAAAAACAACAACTTTAAGAACATTGTAAAAGACTAATTGATCCATTGGAATTTTTACACTGGGGACCAAGAACTTAAAGACATTCCTCTGGTAGTCTACAGGTTCTTATGGTCCATGTGCTTAGTATTTTAAGGGTTAATCATAAACATTTATCAAAGGGAATTAGAGATGAGCAAAACTTTTAAGATTCAGTTTAGGTTAGCTGAATTCAGTTCAGACACAAAAAGAGAGAGGGGAATCCAACTCTTTTTGGGCTGCCTGAGAGGTCTTGATTGGGGTACTATGTCCCCTTATGGAAGACGCTGACGTATGCATGAGGACTAGTATCGTTACCCAGTCAACATTCTTCTGGGTTTCTGGGAAAAAATATATGAAAATTAACACATCTTACATCTGCTGGCAACAGATCAGGGAAGTTAATTTGAATATCTTTCCCAGAGACTCTGGGGGGCATTGACTGGCCTACAATACTCCGAACACGTAATACGCATACTAGGCGCTGCCTGTAATGAGAACGCACATATATTACTGGGAAACCCACAGTAGCATACTAGTCTTTATCTTTCAAAAAAATAGTTTGTTAGAATCCAAACTTTTTGGGAAATTCAGGCTGAATTCTTAAAGGGTTTCTGTCACCCCACAAAACTCTTTTTTTTTTTTTTGGATAGTTAGATTCCTCATAGCGCGATATAGGAGAATATAATAGTCTTACTTACTTTCATGCGGCCGATTCTTTATAAAACGAAGTTTTATAATATGTAAATGAGGGCTCTACCAGCAAGTAGGGCGTCTACTTGCTGGTAGCCGCAGCAGAAAACCGCCCCCTCGCCGTGTTGATTGACAGGGCCAGCCGTGATCTCCTCCTCCGGCCGGCCCTGTCAGTAATTCAAAAATCGCGCGCCTCTGGTCATTCCGCGCAGGCGCTCTGAGATGAGGAGGCTCGTCTCCTCAGCACTCCCTCAGTGCGCCTGCGCCGATGACATCACCGAAAGAGAAGACGTCATCGGCGCAGGCGCACTGAGGGAGTGCTGAGGAGACGAGCCTCCTCATCTCAGAGCGCCTGCGCGGAATGACCAGAGGCGCGCGATTTTTGAATTACTGACAGGGCCGGCCGGAGGAGGAGATCACGGCTGGCCCTGTCAATCAACACGGCGAGGGGGCGGTTTTCTGCTGCGGCTACCAGCAAGTAGACGCCCTACTTGCTGGTAGAGCCCTCATTTACATATTATAAAACTTCGTTTTATAAAGAATCGGCCGCATGAAGGTAAGTAAGACTATTATATTCCCCTATATCGCGCTATGAGGAATCTAACTATCCCAAAAAAAAAAAAGAGTTTTGTGGGGTGACAGAAACCCTTTAAAGGGTAAAATCTATTAGATAGTAGTAGATATAAGAGTTTTAATTTTATGCAAATTAGCCTGAGGCACCCGAGGCTCTGCTCATTTTCTTTCTAGGCTGCTCTGCAAATACATTGTACTTGGTGTTGATCGTGAATATTCTGATCGCGAATTTTTATCGCGAATATTGGCACTTCGAGAATTCGCGAATATCTAGAATATAGTGCTATATCTTCGTAATTGCGAATATTCTAGATTTTTTTTTCATCAGTACCCATGATCCCTCACTTCTTCTTGCTTGTGGTCCAATGAGAAGGCTGCAATGTCTTTGACTTTAGGAGTAGCGTTGATCCCAAATTTTTGTATCTCAAATTATTATCGCGAATTTTCAGAATGTGGATTTTCGCAATCAAGAAAATAATGAATGGAGATCACAAATTCTCAAATTCGCGAATATATGACGAATATTCACCCAAATATTCGCGAAATATCGCAAATTCGAATATTGTCCCTGCCGTTCATCACTGATTGTACTCACTTCTCGTCCTGAAGTCTCGCAGCAGTATGTTTGGTGCATGCTCAGTACATGGTTGGAGATTGCTGACCATTTGCTCATACAGATTCAGCCATGTAATGCACATGCAACGAATGCACTGCCACGAGATTTCAGAGCCAGGTTTGAGTACATGTACACAGGGGCGGATTGGCCATAGACCTTACATGGAAATTTCCTGATGCCCAGGGGGCCGCCTGGGCCCTCCTCACGGCCAGCCAGTGGAAGTTTTTGGGGATGTATTTTGTGATGGACTTTTGGTATTTGGCTCTGTTGGGGTGGTATAATGTGCGCCAATGTGTTGCTAGCTCTGCCTTCCATCAATTTGGACCAGACTACAAAACGGGGTCACTTTTAGTATTTTTTCCAGGGCCACTTTAAGTTCCCAGTCCGCACCTGCATGTACACTGCCTGGCCCGGTCAGTCAGAGCAGTGGGGTTGTGGCCTGAAAAGAAAATTAGCAGAACCTTGGGTGCAATGAGGTGTAACAGCAACACCCTTGTTGCACAAAGTGGTTAATTTGCACAAAATTTAAAAGTTTATATCTCCAAACTGGGTGCTCATATAAAGATGGGGAAAAGGGCATTAGAATCTGCTGACAAGTGTATGTCTCCACAGGTGGATAGTTGTATTTTGAGGTATGTGGTAACAAATGGCCTTTAATACTCTATGCATGAAATTCAAAATTATTATTAAAATTGCTATTACCATTCAACCTAAGTCATGAAATTTGATATTAATATTAGTTTTGAGCATTAAAATCCACTATCCGAATTTCAGGATAAATTAGATTTTCCGCAAAGGCAAATTTCCTCGTGCTTCGCGGTAGCCAATTGATATAACCTGAAATAGTGCAAAAAAAATAAGCAAAATGGACGGTCTCCTGCATAACGGAAATGGGATGGATCCGTTTTGCAGCCCATAGACTTCTATTATGACGAAATGAATAACGGAACGCCTCTAAAAGCATTTTGTTATGCATTCCGTCATAGAATTGCGTTACGGTCCGGGGTAACGGAATCCATAACGCAATTCACCTTTTACCACCAAACGGAAGTGTGAACGAATTTCAAACTATGAAATTCGCTCATCTCTAGTTATTATTATTGTTATTATTACCACCATTACGGATGTAACATATTAAGACAAGATCTTTATATTAACGCCTCTCAGTGTTGTGATTCATCCCCCTAACAAACGATCACCACCTTGTCTGTAATTTAATGTCTTTTTAATGTCTTTTTAATTCTCCTTATTAACCCTATAGAGCTATTCTCCCCTCCGCTCTCTGTCTTCAGGCTGTCTGCAAAACAATCACAGGAGTGCTGATAAGTTCACATGATTTATGGATAGTGTCCGTTACCTAAATCACATTTATTGCACACCGAGAGAGTAAATTGACTTAACTGCTGAACCTAACCAGTACAGATTTAATATTTTTCCAATTTGAATCCAAGTCTATGGGAATGAAAAACACATTCAAGGGCATAACATTTCGAATCCAAGAAATGATGGAGCGCAGTCACAGAAAAATGCAAGCAATTTAACTCTACAATATACAATAATTTGGTAAAGAAAATGAATCTTCAGCACCAAGACTTGAGAAATTTGCTGTCATTTAACTTTCTGACCTTAGAAGGCATTTCTCCCTATGCAGTTATTACAGGATTGCTTATGCATTGACCACAGATTGGTCAAGGTGTTCGGCAGCTGTTCCTTCAGCAGAAGAGATAAAGGCGATGAAATCCATTCACTGATGTAATGATTTTTCTCTTATTGTTTACGTATATGCTCTTGCTCGGGCAGTTGAGGCTTAGCTGACACTAGGAAGCCAATTTGTACAGTAGATTGTCTTATCCTTTGCTGGAACTGGGATTCGAGGCGTTTCATGAATAGTTGATGCTGTATGGGAAGCCAATGTTTTGCAGTATTTTGTGGGATATGTTCTCTAACAATAAAGTGACTGTCTGAACTGGCAAGAGGATTAACTTCTAGCAAAAAGTGTAAATTAGGACCGCAGATGTAGCAGTGCTGGATTTGTTGTTTGGCTAACTTTATCCTACTTTCATAGTTAGGGCTCAAGCACACGGTCCACAAAAAACAGATCAGCGAAAAATACGGATGACGTACATGTGCATTCCGTATTTTGCAGAACAGAACAGCTGGCCCCTAATAGAACAGTACTATCCTTGTCCGTTATGCGGACAATAATAGGACAGGTTCTATTTTTTATGAATGGACACGAAAGAAAATACGTTGGTGTGCAAGAGCCCTAACTTAGCAAGATTGAAAAAAATACCATTTTCAAAATCTAGATCAGTCTATTTTCATGCAGGTCTCCATGTTGTAACAGATTTCAGTATCCATAAAACTAGAGAATTATTGAATGCATTTAACGGATGCATAAAGACAATGGGGGAGATTTATCAAAACCAGTGCAAAGTAAAATTAGCTTAGTTGCCCATAGCAACCAATCAGATTCCACCTTTCGTTTGTCAGAGATCCTTTGGAAAATGAAAGGATCAATATGATTGGTTGCTGTGGGCCAGTTTTCCTTTGCACCAGTTTTAATAACTCTCCCCCAAAGCACCAATGTTTCCAACATATGTCTGTGTTCCTTATGTCAACCAATCAGTTCAGTTTTAGGCCTCTTTCACACGGGCATGTGCACCCCGTGGTCGTGCTGCGGCCCGTTAAATGCGGGCCGCAATGCACGAGCACAGTCTTTGGGGCAGCCACAGCAGATCACGGACCCATTCACTTGAATGGGTCCGCGATCCGGCCGTTCCGCAAAAAGATAGGACATGTTCTATCTTTTTGCGGAACTGAAGTACGGGACGAAACCCCACGGAAGCACTCCGTAGTGCTTCCGTAGGGTTCCGTTCCGTGCTTCCATTCAGCATCTCCGGATTTGCGGACCCATTGAAGTGAATGGGTCCGCATCTGTGATGCGGAATGCCCACGGAACAGCACCTGTGTATTGCGGATCCGCAAATGCGGTCCGAAAGGCCTTAATCCCTTAAAGGGGTTCTCCATAGAGTGGCTGGTATCTAAAAAATAAAAAAAATTAAAAAAAACTCAGCTACGCCATACATCATCTGGACAGTCTACTGTTTTCCATGGAAACTGCACAATACATCTTTTGCCTTGAGATGGTGTAGTGTACGGGGACTGTAATGCCCGTCACTACAAAAGGGTCACTTGTTGTGCTGTCGTCCCCCCCCCTTATTTATGGGGAAGTTGGTATATGTCATCTTTATAAAATGTCATGTAATGTAATGCTATGTATTTCCCTGTTACTGTGAAACTTGCATGTACAGGCTTGCTAGGGGTGTCATTTCAGCTCTTAGTCACTAGAGGGAGCTAGGGAGCCCTAGTTTATATAAGGCCCAGTCAGGGAAAGGAAAGTCAGTCTAAAGTGAGAGTCTAGAGTTGTAGTTGGAGACTAGACCATGTCAGAGTCCAGTCCAGGCCTGAAGCCTGCGGACCAGGAGAGGGTATTGCAGTCCCTGTAACCGGGTTCCAGATCCAAGGAGAAGGTTCCCCTCCTGAACTTATATATGCAGAAGCAGGAAGACCACTGTTAAACAGCCTGGGAGTTCAGAAGTTTCTAGAGTCTGAGGAAGCTGAGAGAGAGACAGAGGCAAAGCTCAGAAAAGCAAGAGGTACTCAAGACAACAGAGGAGGTACTTGATAAAGATAAAACCAAGGATATACGCCAGAGCTAGGGCATTGGGCCTTGGAAAAGAGTTTATATGTTCCAGGATCAGTCAGGAATAGAGTGCAAGCTGCCTGTACTACAAGTCCTGTGTTTAACACTCTGAAGTCACCTTGCTATACATATATTGCCTGCATCAACTGTATTGAAAATCAACTGTCTGCAAAGGAACTGCGTTTCCGTTAATGTCCCTATATGATGACTACTAAAGTTTGAGTTCTGCTTTAACATCACGTGGTTCCTCAGTTATTCCTGCTATCAGCAAACGGCGTGCCACCGTTTAATTGGCACTGGCGTCACGAACATTTCCTATCATCCCCTGCCCTTGCAGAGAGTCAGCCGTCTCAGGTTAGTGTCATGATTGCACTACAACACCCAGGAACACTATTACACCTAACTTGAGTACGCTGCAATGGCGCTGCAGAAAAATGCCATGTTCTGCCACAAATTATAGTTAATTGTGCACCGAGCCCCTGGGGAGCCAGTGCAGAGGATAGAAGTGGTACTGACCGTGATAAAATGATGTGTTATAGAGTACTCCTTCAGGATGTTGCTCTCTGGGGATTGGTGCAGTGAAAAGGCCGTATAAGGTCAGAAGAATAAAAGTCTCTCTTTACTTAGTGCAAAATAGGAGTTGTAGTACTGTACATCCAACAGTGGTTTGGACAAAGTACAATTTCTCTTCCCAGATGATGAGGTATGGTGGCTGGCAAAGTGGCAGTTAATGGCAATCTTGCTGAAGAACTCCCCTTCTTGGCAGAAAGTAAGACCAGCCAACTCTTACCAAGAGAGGAGGAACAGGATGGTTAACCCTGTCCCTACTAACAATACCATGTCATGCTGGTGTACATAGATAACAATAAGAACAATTGCAGATACCCCCAGGCTTGGGACACTGCAATTGAAGTAGCTGGATACTCTGTGGTAAAGATACCATTTGGGGAAGCGGATAACCCCTTTAACAAATTCTCACAACGATCACAATCAGTTCAAAAGCAGACGATGTTGTCTAGTGTATGGTAGAGTTTAGTATACCAATGGTCCATCCAGTACCTTCTACCATGAACCGGGACAGCCTTGTACTGTAGTTAGCAAGAGCAGGAATCCTGCAGATGTTCGACAGGCAAAGAGTCATGTGGCCACCAAATTTCTCTAGAGGCAAAGGGCAAGATTATCGGTAATTAAAGTTCTTGCCCGGTGGAGTCACTATACAAGTTGTATCAGAAAGTATTAATGTTTACCCTGCGTTGCTCTCTCCAATTACTTTGCATTCCATGGTTAATAAGACAAAATGGGTTTGTTGAGGAAAACACAGACACGTTATCAGTTAAAGCCTGTGAAGAAATCCCGATCCTGCAGAACATTCTTTATCTGGCCTTCATTTATCAGCCAGGCTTAATGAGTTTTGTTTCTATAAACAACTCTCAACCAGAACCTGGAATATCAATGTTCTTGAATTCACCGCCACGTTCATTAAACTTCAGTTTTAATTGAAAATGTTTTAGGTGGAAATATCTTGCTGGGCATTTAACAAACCAAGTGTATAATGAGCATTATTCTTATATAATTTTCTACCTCCTAGAAAGTTTCCATGTGCGTGATAGGAAAAGCACATTATATATTTTAGTCAGGTCTAATAGCAAACATGAAACGCCAGATGTTTTATGTTGTTTGCTAGGGGGTAAGATTAAGATCCATTAACTTAACTATAGAGCTATGGGTAAATCAAGAATTCTTTTTGTTAAAGGAAACCTGTCAGTAGGATTTAGGACCCCAAACTTCCACCAACCTGTTATCAAGGATGGTAACAGGTTGACCATGATTTCTTTTTTTATTCTGGCCGATGTGATAAAAAAAAGAACTATATTCAAATACCGTATGTGGTAAAGAATCAGGGTGGTGGAGCTGACCCTTTAAACAATCAAGATGGCTGGTCCCCCTCCTGAATTAATTGATGTCCCACAGACCAGTTATATCAACACAAGCCATCTCCAGTGCCACCCAGTGTATGCATGGTTCAAATGAGGTCTACTGTCTACTGTCCTCACCTTCATCTATGCAAGTACCATATGCCTCTGGAGGTGGCTTTTGATGTTGTACACATTCAGCATGACTCTTCAGAGAAGCAACTCCTCCATCATCACTCTTATAGGTCGGTGGAATACTATGCATGCTATTTTCAACTTTCTTTTTCTAGGTTATGCTGCATCGCCCAGAATATAAATTACATTTTCGTCAACCGTTACCCTCCTGGATTACAGGTAGATAAGGGCCTAAATTATAAAGGACACTTGCAAGAGCAGTGCCTGACAGAATAAAAGTTCCTGTTCACACTACTCCTGATAATAAAAGTTCTGGTCTCCACATCCCCTGATTAGCACTGTCAGCAGTATAGTGAAAACTGCTGACAGACTCCCCTGAAGCTTGGTAATCAAGCATCTATAGCAGTGATGGTGAACCTTTTAGAGAACGAGTGCCCAAACTGCAACCCAACACCCACTTATTTATCACAAAGTACCAACACGGCAATGTAACCTGAATACTACTGTCCAGTATAGTATATCTTCCATGTACTTTATCACTTAGCTATAATAGCCTGCTTACAATCAGTGCGCTGCCTGTGCCGTTCATTGTGCTCCCTGCGCTGATGAATGGCAGGAGAAGTCTAAGGCATATTGGTACACCTTAGACTTTTTCCAGGGTGCGTGTGCCCACAGAGAGGGCTTTGAGGGCCACCTCGGGCACCCGTGCCATAGGTTCGCCACCACTGATCTATAGTAACATACAACTAAAACTTACAATGTAAAACTGTTGGTAAACATTTAGAAATTATATCACCACTTATATTTTTAAAATCACAAGATCCTGACACAACTACACCATCTTTTTTTGGAAAAAACTACCGGTATGTATTAGATGAGAATCGAGTCGAAATGTGCATTGATGAACTGATGGGTGTAAATCAAGGGGTGCACAAAATTTACGGTACGTTACTATATATCATTGCATAATCCATCTCGGAAGCTTTCTAAACAGTAAAGTATAACACAGTCACATGACATCAGGGGCCATCGGTAATGTTAGTATTTCCAGAATGACATATTATAGGTGAATCAGATCTGACATAGTAGAACAGGAATGCAGGGAAATGGATATAGTAACATTTACATTATGTGTCTTTTTCTGGCTTCCATAAAAAGGGGCCACAAACAGGATATATGTTTACCATAGCTGCATACATTTACACACTCTGACAACCTAGAATTAAAGCTTCACAACACAACATGCAAAACACTCCAGACACATTTCCAGTTGACTGCAATGTGTGAAACATTTAGAGGTGCACAAGATAACAGGGAAATGAGGATGGAAACTGCTTATACACTTGTTACAGGATGCATAGGTTGTGGGGTCACGTCACTGAAGTCACAGGAATGTCAAAAAGCCTCACATACCAAAAAAATAGGGATGGAAATGAACTCTTACCAAGCTCTGCCTCTGATGCCACCAGATGTAAGGTAGTCACCCTATAAGTCAATGTTCGACAATTTAAATAGTCCTTGAGACTTGGACAATAATTATGCTAGCAGCTCATCTGCAGACAGCTGTTTCGGGGTGGTTGTCCCTCATCAGTGTGAGCAGTGTCAAGGCCTATTTAAAGGCTGAACACTGACTTATAGGATAGCTACCTAACATCTGGTGGCATCAGAGGCAGAGCTTCCTAAAAGCTCATTTTCATACCTTCTTCCCAGAATTCCATAGGAGCATTTATGGCCTATAAGACTCCTTACGCTGATGAAGGCACTCTCCATAAGGAGATATAGTACCCCCGCCTCCAAATACTGCAAAATAGCAAAATATAAAGATCCACATTGCCTGACTTTATTATATTTAAAATTGTATTTGAAATCTAATTTCATCCACTTTGCTGCTATTGTAATATGCTGAGGATTTTACATCTCCTGTATAAAGTTTGCGTATCCGACATATCAGTGACATTCAGTCAAATTTTTGTTGCTGCTGGTGGTAGCGACATTACATGCGCTGCATCTCCTGTATAACGTTTGTGCATCCTAAATATCAATGACATTAATTCAGTGTAATTTTTTTTATTAGCCGGTGGTGACAGTTACATTACTTGCGCTATACCTCCTGTATAACGTTTGTGCATCCTAAATATCAGTGACATTCATTCAGTGTCATTTTTTATTAGGCGGTGGTGACAGCGACATTACTTCCGCTATACCTCCTGTATAACATTTGCACATCCTAAAATTATCTGTGATATTCAGTGTACTTTTTTCATAGACGCCGCGGACAGCGACATTACCTGTGCTACATCTCCTGTTTAACGTGTGCGCTTCCTAAAAATATTTGCGACATTCTGTGTAATTTATTTCCACATACACTTACAAAACTTGTGCTACTGTACGTGTGACATACTTGCAAGCATATATACCATTTAATATGCTCAAGGCGAGCAGTAAGGGACGGGGAAGTGGCCATGCTGCTGATGGTGCATGCAGAGGCCGTGGTCCTGGGCACGGTGAAACTGTGCCTGCTGCCAGAGCACAAGAAACACACTCATCCACGATACCTAGCTTCATGTCCCAGTTTGCAGGGCAGCGCAGGACACCACTCTCAAAGTCAGACCAGTGCGACTAGGTGGTCGGTAGGATTGCAGCAGATAATGCTTCCAGTCGGTTAAGCACCACTCTGTCTTCCACAAAGTCCAGTCTCAGTAGCCAAGAGTATGGTCAACAGAATCCTCACCCTGATCCTCCTTCCTCCCACCATGGAGAGTCTTGGTAAACAAGTGATCCCACACTTGGATATTCTGAGGAGCTCTTTTCAGCACCATTCCTTCATTTGGGCCTCTCGCCAAGGCCGATTGAAGAGGGACATGAGGAGATCTTTTGCCCTAATTCCCAAACTCTTGAGCATCCACAATCACAAAAAGATAACGGTGGGGAACGGCAATTAGTGTTTCACGAGGTGGATGATGATGATGAGACACAGTTGCCAATAAGTCAACCGCAATTAGTGTCTCAAGAGGTTGATGATGAGGATGAGACACAGTTGTCAATGACTGAGGTTGTTATTAGGTCAACAAGTCAGGAGGATAACCAGAGTGAGGAAGTGGAAGAGGAGGTCGTGGACAATGACATCACTGACCCAACCTGGGAAGGTGGCAAGCCAAGCGAGGACAGCAGTACAGAGGGGGAGGGATCCGCAGCACCGCAACAGGCTGGAATAGGCAGTGGGGTGGCAAAAGGGAGAAGCCGGGCCACACCAAACAGGCCCGCAACTGTTCCCCGGAGCACCCTCTTGCGGCAATCTCCCTTGCCAAGGGGTAAGTGTTCCACAGTCTGGCACTTTTTTGAGAAAAGTGCGGAAGATAAAAGAATTGACATTTGCAACCTGTGCCGTACCAAAATGACCAGGGGCGTGAACACTAGCAATCTCACCACCACCAGCATGATCCGCCACATGGCATCAAAGCATCCTAATAGGTGGGCCGAACGCCTGGGTCCCCAATGAGTATCTGCGGGTCACACCACTGCCTCGTCTTCCCCTGTGTTTACGTGCTGGCCAATCCCCTGTCCAAGACGCAGGCCCGGCCTCCCGCCCTGCACCTGGACCTTCGCAAGCACCATCAGCTAGCATATCCACTTCTGTGTCCCAGTGCAGCGTACAGATGTCTATACCCCAAGCCTTTGAACGAAAGCCCAAATACCCAGCCGCCCACCCACAGGCCATAGCACTAAATGCGCACCTTTCCAAATTGCTGGCCCTGAAAATGATGCCATTTAGGCTTGTGGACACTGTGGCTTTCCGCAACCTGAAGGCGGTGGCCGTCCCACGTTACTCTGTCCCCAGCCGCCAATATTTTTCACGGTGTGCAGTCCCAGCCTTATACCAGCATGTTTCCCGTAACATCACCCGTGCCCTGACCAACGCAGTTATTCGGAAGGTCCACTTTATGACTGACACATAGACAAGTGCTTTTGGCCAGGGATGCTACATTTCCCTGACTACACACTGTGTGAACGATTTGGAGGAGCGAGTCGTACCCTGAGATGGCACAGGTGCTACCGACACCAAGGATTGCGGGCCTTACTTCCATCAGGGTTTCTGCCACCACCTACGTTAGTGGCTGCAACCCCCCCCCCCCCCTTCTTTTCCTCCGCCTCCTCCTCCATTTCCACCTCTGTATTATAATCTTGCAGCACCAGTCAGTCATCAGTCAGTAGCTGGAAGCAGTGTAGCACTGCAGTGGGGAAGCGGCAACAGGCCAGGATTAAATTGATCTGATTAGGTGACAAACAGCACACCGCCGCAGAGTTGTGGCAGGGGATAAGGGACCAGAATGAGCTGTGGCTCTCGCCACTCAACCTACAAACAGGCATGGTTGTGTCTGATAATGGCCGTAACTTGGTGGCAGCTTTGGAGCTTGGCAAGCTCACACACATACCATGCCTAGCCCACGTGTTCAACCTAGTGGTTCAGCAGTTTCTCAAAACCTACCCCAATTTGCCTGAGCTACTGGTGAAGGTGCGCCGCGTGTGTGCCCATTTCTGCAAGTCATTGACAGCTTCCGCTGATCTGGCAACGTTGCAGCAGCATTTGCAATTGCCAGATCATATCAACATGCTTTTTAGGCTGCCCTCGCTCCTAATGTTTTAGAGAGCCAGGTCAGCAGCAGGCCCTCACCCATAATGTTTTAGAGGGTCACCAGCAGGCACTCGCCCATAATGTTTTTGAGGGTCACCAGCAGGCCCTCAACCATAATGTTTTTGAAGGTCACCAGCAGGCCCTCACCCATAATGTTTTAGATGGTCAGATCAGCAGCAGGCACTCGCACCTAATGTTTCAGAGGGTCAGCTCAGCAGCAGACCCTCACCCCTAATGTTTTAGATGGTCAGCTCAGCAGCAGACCCTCACCCCTAATGTTTTAGATGGTCAGATCAGCAGCAGGCATTCACCCCTAATGTTTTAGAAGGTCATCTCAGCAGCAGACCCTCACTCCTAATGTTTTAAATGGTTATCTCAGCAGCAGAGTCTCATCCCTAATGTTTTAGATGGTCAGATCAGCAGCAGGCCGTCGCCCCTAATGTTTTAGATGGTCAGATCAGCAGCAGGCACTCGCCCATAATGTTTTAGAGAGTCAGCTCAGCAGCAGGCCCTCGCCCCTATTGTTTTAGATGGTCAGATCAGCAGCAGCCCCTCGCCCCTAATGTTTTAGAGGGTAGATCAGCAGCAGACCCTCACCCCTAATGTTTTAGAGGGTCAGCTCAGCAGCAGGCACTCGCCCCTAATGTTTTAGAGGGTCAGCTCAGCAGCAGGCCCTCGTCCCTAATGTTTTAGATGGTCAGATCAGCAGCAGGCCCTCGCCCCCTATTGTTTTAGATGGTCAGATCAGCAGCAGCCCCTCGCCCCTAATGTTTTAGAGGGTAGATCAGCAGCAGACCCTCACCCCTAATGTTTTAGAGGGTCAGCTCAGCAGCAGGCACTCGCCCCTAATGTTTTAGAGGGTCAGCTCAGCAGCAGGCCCTCGTCCCTAATGTTTTAGATGGTCAGCTCAGAAGGCCCTTGCTCCAATAGTTTTTGAGGGTCACCAGCAGGCCATCAATCATAATTTTTCAAGGGTGTGTATGTGTAATTAAGGGTGTATTGTAGTGCCAGTTCCTTGTAATTTTTGGCATCCCTTTCACTTAGTGCATAGGCTTTATGAGTGTTTGAGTCCCACTACCTGAACAATTGTACCACAATGTGAATGAGGCCCTCCTTTATGGGATATACATGTTGTATCTGGGTGCCTCTTCCTTGTAATTTTTGGCAGCACTTGCACTTTATATACAAGTAAATATACAGGAACGAACGTTTCCTAACAATTTTTCCTATAAAATCGATTTTATCTTTGGTTTTGTGCGCCAGTACAACAGGAGACTTGGAGGAGGCCGTAGGAGGGCAACAACCCAGCAGCAGGACCGCTACCTCCGCCTTTGTGCAAGGAGGAACAGGAGGAGTACTGCCAGAGCCCTGCAAAATGACCTCCAGCAGGCCACAAATGTGCATGTGTCTGTTCAAACGGTCAGAAACAGACTCCATGAGGGTGATATGAGGGCCCAACGTGCACAGGTGGGGGTTGTGCATACAGCCCAACACCGTGCAGGACGTGTGGCATTTGCCAGAGAATACCAAGATTGGCAAATTCGCCACTGGCGCCCTGTGCTCTTCACAGATGAAAGCAGGTTCACACTGAGCACATGTGATAGACGTGACAGAGTCTGGAGACGCCGTGGAGAACGTTCTGCTGCCTGCAACATCCTCCAGCATGACCGGTTTGGCATTGGGTCAGTAATGGTGTGGGGTGGCATTTCTTTGGAGGGCCCACAGCCCTCCATGTGGTCGCCAGAGGTAGCCTGACTGCCATTAGGTGCCGAGATGAGATCCTCAGACCCCTTGTGAGACCATATGCTGGTGCGGTTGGCCCTGGGTTCCTCCTAATGCAAGACAATGCTAGACCTCATGTGGCTGGAGTGTGTCAGCAGTTCCTGCAAGACGAAGGCATTGATGCTATGGACTGGCCCGCCCGTTCCCCAGACCTGAATCGAATTAAGCACATCTGGGACATCATGTCTCGCTCTATCCACCAACGTCACGTTGCACCACAGACTGTCCAGGAGTTGGCAGATGCTTTAGTCCAGGTTTGGGAGGAGATCCCTCAGGAGACCGTCCGCCACCTCATCAGGAGCATGCACAGGCGTTGTAGGGAGGTCATACAGGCACGTGGAGGCCACACACACTACTGAGCCTCATTTTGACTTGTTTTAAGGACATTACATCAAAGTTGGATCAGCCTGTAGTGTGTTTTTCCACTTTAATTTTGAGTGTGACTCCAAATCCAGACCTCCATGGGTTGAAAAATTTGATTTCCATTTTTTTATTTTTGTGTAATTTTGTTGTCAGCACATTCAACTATGTAAAGAACAAAGTATTTCAGAAGAATATTTAATTAACTCAGATCTAGGATGTGTTATTTTTGTGTTCCCTTTATTTTTTTGAGCAGTGTATATACACGTGCAAATAAAAAACATCTTGTTAATAAGGGTCAATATGTTTACAGTATGTAAACATATTTTTTTCATACTAGGCCACGCCTCTAACTCTGCCCAAGCATAACTACACCCAACCAGTCCCCTTAATGTCCCCACATAGTAATTATTCCCCCTTTCTACCTGCACATAGTAGTAATGCCCACACTGTGCCCCCTTCACAGTAGCTATGCCCAGAGATGCCCACTTCACAGCAGTTATGCCCAGATATGTGCCCCCTTCAGAGCACTTATGCCCAGATATGTGCCCCCTTCACATTACTTATGCCCAGATATGCACCCCTTCATAGCAGTTATACCCAGATCTGTGCCCATTTCACAGTAGCTATGCCCAGAGATGCCCCCTTCATAGCAGTTATGCCCATATTTGTGCCCCCTTCACAGTAGCTATGCCTAGATGTGTGCCCCCTTCACAGTAGCTATGCCCAGATGTGTGCCGACTTCACAGTAGTTATGCCCAGATATGTGCCCCTTCACAGTAGTTATGCCTAGATATGTGCCCCCTTCACAGTAGCTATGCCAGATATGTGCCCACTTCACAGTAGGTATTACCAGATATGTGCCCCTTCACAGTAGCTATGCCCAAATATGTGCCCCATTCACAGTAGCTATGCCCAGATATGTGCCTCTTTCACAGTAGTTATGTCCAGATATGTGCCCCTTCACAGTAGTTATGCCCAGATATGTGCCTCTAACAGTACTTGTCCCCAGATATGTGGCCCTTCACAGTAGCTATGCCCAGATATGTGCCCCCTTCACAATAGTTATGCCCAGATATGAACCCCCTTCACAGTAGCTATGCCAGATACAGTACAGACCAAAAGTTTGGACACACCTTCTCATTCAAAGAGTTTTCTTTATTTTCATGACTATGAAAATTGTAGATTCACACTGAAGGCATCAAAACTATGAATTAACACATGTGGAATTATATACATAACAAACAAGTGTGAAACAACTGAAAATATGTCATATTCTAGGTTCTTCAAAGTAGCCACCTTTTGCTTTGATTACTGCTTTGCACACTCTTGGCATTCTCTTGATGAGCTTCAAGAGGTAGTCCCCTGAAATGGTTTTCACTTCACAGGTGTGCCCTGTCAGGTTTAATAAGTGGGATTTCTTGCCTTATAAATGGGGTTGGGACCATCAGTTGCGTTGAGGAGAAGTCAGGTGGATACACAGCTGATAGTCCTACTGAATAGACTGTTAGAATTTGTATTATGGCAAGAAAAAGGCAGCTAAGTAAAGAAAAACGAGTGTCCATCATTACTTTAATAAATGAAGGTCAGTCAGTCAGCCGAAAAAATTGGGAAAACTTTGAAAGTAAGGGCTATTTGACCATGAAGGAGAGTGATGGGGTGCTGCGCCAGATGACCTGGCCTCCACAATCACCGGACCTGAACCCAATCGAGATGGTTTGGGGTGAGCTGGACCACAGAGTGAAGGCAAAAGGGCCAACAAGAGCTAAGCATCTCTGGGAACTCCTTCAAGACTGTTGGAAGACCATTTCAGGGGTGCTCGGTGCTGAGGTGATCTACTTGAGCACCCGAGCACTTTGGTGCTCGACCAACACACACATATATATATATATATATATATATACTGTATATATATAGAGCCAGTAACACTGTCCAGTGTCTGCCATACACCTCATATACAGTTGTGTTCAAAATAATAGCAGTGTGCTTAAAAAAAGTGAATAAAGCTCAAAATCCTTCTAATAGCTTTTATTTCCATACACACAAATGCACTGGGAACACTGCACATTCTATTCCAAATCAAAACATGAAGAAAAATATATCAAATTTGTGTTGTTCCTGTATTTTTTTTTAAGAAAAGTGAATTTTAGACTGTTCAAAAAAATAGCAGTGTTTGTATTCTTCTTTACAAATTCCAACATTCACTATATAAACTAAAATATGTTCGAAGATTTTGCTTTCCTTTGAATCACTTAACTAATATTTAGTTGTATAACCGCTGTTTCTGAGAACTACTGTACATCTGTGTTGCATTGAGTCAACCAACTTCTGGCCCCTGTGAACAGGTATTCCAGCCCAGGATGATTGGACTACATTCCACAGTTCTTCTCTATTTCTTGGTTTTGCCTCAGAAACTGCATTTTTCATGTCACCCCACAAGTTTTCTATTGGATTAAGATCCGGTAATTGGGCCGCCGCTCCATAACGTCAATCTTGTTGGTCTGGAACCAAGATGTTGCTCGTTTACTGGTGTGTTTGGGGTCGTTGTCTTGTTGAAACACCCATTTCAAGGGCATTTCCTTTTCAGTATAAGGCAGCATGACCTCTTCAAGTATTCTGATATATTCAAACTGATCCATGATCCCTGGTGTGCGATGAATTGGCCCAACACCGTAGTATGAGAAACATTCCCATATCATGATGCTTGTCCACCATGCTTCACTGTCTTCACAGTGTACTGCGGCTTGAATTCAGTGTTTGGGGGTCGTCTGACAAACTGTCTCCGGACACTAGACCCAAAAAGAACAATCTTACTTTCATCAGTCCACAAAATGTCTCTTTAGGCCAGTCAATGTGCTCTTTGGCAAATTGTAACCTCTTCAGTACATGTCTTTTTTCAGCAGTGGGACTTTGCGGGGGCTTCTTGCAGATAACTTGGCTTCGCATAGGCGTCTTCTAATTGTACCAGTACTCACAGGTAACCTTAGACCTTCTTTGATCTTCCTGGAGCTGATTGTTGGCTGAGTCCTTGCCATTTTGGCTATTCTTCTATCCATTTGAATGGTAGTTTTTCGCTTTCTTCCACGTCTTTCGGGTTTTAGTTGCCATTTTAAAGCATTTGCGATAATTTACGCTGAGCAGCCTAGCATTTTCTGCACTTCTTTATATGTTTTACCCTCTCCAATCAACTTTTTAATCAAGGTACGCTGTTCTTCTGAACAATGTCTGGAACGACCCATTTTCCTCAGAATTTCAAAGAGAAATGCACTGTAACCAGCACGTACATTTGCTGCCTTCCTTCCTTAAATAAGGGCAATAATTTCCACCTTTTTTTAAAAGAATGAATGACATCACTAATTGAACTCCACACTGCTATTATTTTGAACATGCCCCTTTCAATTATTGATTCAATTACGCAGAATCAGCAGCATGCATGGCATGACTGTTGGGTCAGTTGGATTTCTATTACTCTACTACACCTGCTAGTAAATTATTTTCTATGTAGAGATATCATTTCTACCAAAAACAGTGATTGATCAGGTTAGTGATGTCTGACTGCTATTATTTTGAACACAACTGTATATAGAGCCAGCCACACTGAACAATGTATGTCTGTTTTCAAATATAGTGCCAGATAACATGCTCAATATTACCCATAGCTGTCAAATACAGTAATATATAATGCCAGCCAACAATAATTACAGAAAAAGAAAACTGCATGTATGACACTGATCGACATATTTTGATTCTCAGTCTGCAGTTGTGGCATTAATACAATTAAAAATCATGATTTTTCACAGACTTAATGTTAATTTTAATTTAAAAACTGTTTAGCTGTTTGTAGCAATGAGGAATCAGCATAAAAGTTATATAAACTTTCCCTTAAAAACTGATTTATTGTCTGTCATCTTCATACTGGAGGCTAAACCGAGCATCATTAAAATGAATTGCTACAT